>NW_027526203.1:136752146-137227146 GCF_048455015.1 Haemaphysalis longicornis
CAAAAATTTTCATGCCAGGGGTCTGCCATCGGGCTTCGTGCCCCGCTTCTCGGCCTCTTGGCTAAGATCGCGGGGAACTGGATTAGTGTCTGACGTGGCTCTTCAATCGTCGTTTCATCGCACCCACGTCGTGGGTTCTCAGTGAACTGTTCGTTGGTTTCGCCGTGAATTGCAGAGGGGTGGCCCTGCGTTTTACGTTGGGGTAGCCCCTTCCTCCTGGATGCCCTCAACCTACTGACCATCACCTCGGCACTAAGGACACGTCATCATGGTGTCTTGGGAGGCTGTTCAGCCCCCGCCCAAGGCCCATGTCTTCTACTTCGCGGCCCCGAAGGACGTCACCGTGGATGACCTGGTGAATGCCCTAGAGGGAATCGTAGGCCGTTATGGCCTGGACACCCTGATGCATCAGGGTGGTTTCAAGTTCTACGCGGTGGCGGCTACGGCTGCTGCTGCTCGCAAGCTTGCCGAGAAAGGAGCCGTTGTCGTGAACGGCGTTTCGTGTCCTGTGGCCTGCATGGGCCTGCAGGTCGTCCACATGACAGTGTACCGCCTGAACCCCGTTGTAAGTAACGCGGAGCTAGCGGCAGCACTGAGACCGTATGGGAAGGTCCTCAACGTCAGCCAGCCGGCGTGGAGGAGCCTTCAGCATATCAAGACCGGCATGCGACTCGTGAAGATGGAGATGGCGAAAGTAACTTCATGAAGATTCTAGGGTTCAAGGCCCAGTTTGAATACAAAGGTGTACGAAGGGTATGTGCCCGCTGCGGCCAGACTGATCACCAAGTTAGCGCCTGCAAGACCCCCTGGTGCGGCCGCTGCTTGGAGTACGGCCACGATGACGTCGACTGCAATGCCCAGTGTCGCCGCTGCAAGGGCAACCATGCCACCGCCGACTGCCTGCGGCCCCGCTCCTATGCGGATGCTGCGAGCAATTCCTCTGAGACGCCTCGCGCGCCCCCCGTCAGCAGGCTCTTGAGAGTACAAGTGACTTTCCCGAGCTACCCCGGGCCTCATTGGGCCAGCCTGTTGAAGAGTCCAGGGCAGGTGCTGCTCTGGGCGTCACCGCGACCGACAGCCAAGAGATGGTACTGGAGAGCTGCCTGTCGCCTTGGGAGGAAGAGCTTGAACCTGCGGCAGAAGCCACGTCACCGTCAACGACCGATACCTCCCTCTTCACGAGCCTCAGCTCTTCCGAGAGCAGTGAACCCGCGGAGCATGCTCAGCGCGGGCCAGGGCATGCACTGGAGAAAAAATTCCCCGCATTTCCCCGAGGGGAAGAATGTGAAAGTGCGAATGCACGAGTTGAATTTGCGCGGTTCGGTAATGTTCGCGAAAGAGAGATCACACACACACACACAACTACAAAGAAAGAAAGATGCATTTATTCACAGACACCTATTTGTGTTGTCGTTGTACTTGATTGCTAGAGCGGATCTCAGCTTTTAAATTTCGTGTCAGTACTCCTTTAAGCAGGTGCATTAGCCCTTCTCACGCCCGATTCTTGGCCAATCCCCCCCGTGGGTATGTGCCATGTCAGCGGCCAGGCAGCGCGCGCCCATCTCCCCCCGTTGCCAAGGAAGACGAGGAGATTCCTGGCCAATCCCCCACGTCGGTATGTGCCATGTCAGCGGCCAGGCTGCGCGCGCCCATCTCCACGAGCGCGGACATCGCCGGTGGACGCAGGTTCAGGGTCGCTTAAGAAGTGCATTGCACTTAAAACCATCGCTCTCCCTGGTTCCTCGAGCGGCTCGAGCAGCCGCCGAAAGGAACGCAGCAGGCCCGGCACGAGCGGCACGGCAGCGGTGGGCCGTCCTAATCACGCCTCTAAGTCGCCTGTATCTGGCCATAGTATGTCCAGTTCCAGTGATGATCCTACGCCGAAGGTTAAGGACTCCCGTCTCGCCAATCCTGTCAGCCAGTTCACCGATCTGCTGGGTAACCCATCTCTCCTAGAGCGGCTCGAAGCGTGCACCAAGCAAAGTCAGCCTTCTTCGGCGGACTCGGGTGATGCGGGAGGCACTGACGAGCCTCGCACTGCTGGCCCCTCCCTCGTTGTGACCGACCCTCGTCTCACCAACCCGATCAACCAGGTGCACGACTTGCTTCCTCCCCGACCCTCTCCACCGGATCGCCTAGATGCGTCCAAGCGGGCGTTGCTGTCGTCGGCAGCAGACACCGATGATGCCGACGACAACAAGAAACTGTGCGTCGAAGTCGTCATGCCGTCCGACGATAGTGAGTTTTGAGGATGGGAGGGTTAACGTGGTTCGTGCACTTATCACCTTATGCTGGTGCGTTTTCTTACTTTGAATGTCCAGGGCTTTCGGGCCTTGGACAAGCAGAGGGAGGTGATGCACTATGCTCGGGCGCAACACGTTGACCTTCTCTTTTTGCTGGAGTGCAATTTTCGTACTCCACGCGACGTTCTTTCTTTTCGCGAGCGCTTTTGTGTGCAAGCTTTTTTCACCTTGTCGGACAGGATGGCTTCGGGCGTAGGCGTTGTATTTCTGCGTGAGAGCTTGCGCCTCAAGGCTCAGTGTACCTATGGGATCGGAGGGCGCGTGCTTGCAGTTGATTTTTTCTTGCTTGCTCGTCGCGTCCAAGCTGTTGTTGTGTACGCACCCGTGCAACACTGACTCTTCCTCTTTTTTCGCATCCCTTGACGCATTCCTGCTCGAACCTTACCCAACATTTTTGGTGGGTGATTTTAATTGTGTAACCGACCCTCAGCGTGATGTACGGGGACGTGGGCAAGGTCGTCCTTATAGCGGTGCCCGGGAGTTAAAGGACCTGATCGGTCAATTCCATCTCTCCGATGCGTGGGTGCAGCTCCACGGCGACATGTTTGTCGCTACTTGGGAAAGGGGACAATCTGGCAGTCGGCTAGATAAGTTTTATTTTCCACCCGAGCTGAGCTGCTACGTGGAATGCTTTGCCGCCCTCTCCTTTCCAACGGGGGCTCGTCGCGTGTCTGATCACCGGCCCGTGTTAGCGACGCTTAACCTTGGCAACTGTGCGCCCCGCCACCAGATGTGGCGAATGGACGAGCGTGTGCTAACCGACTCGGACAGTTCAGCAGCCCTTAATGCTTCGTTGACTGCTCTGTGCGAGTTCAGTTCTCTGCCTTGGGATGAGTTGAAGGACCACTGGCGCGTGCTTTTAGTAGAGGAGGGTGGTGCGCGCAAGGCGCGCATCACGGCCGCGCTTAACGACACGTTGTGGAGGCTTCGGATTGTCCAGAGAGGGGGCACCTTAACCGTCGCGATGCGGGACTATGTTAACCTGCTTAAAGTACGTTACGAGCCCCTCTTACGGCAGTCATCACAAGCGGCGAGCCGTGCGCAGACCTTGGGCAGGCCCGTCTCGGACCCCTCTGTACTAAGGCATATTAGAGGGGGCTCGCTTGACGAGGGTGGGCTAGCTACTGTTCCAGAGGTTACACTCGTTGACGGGTCGGTTAGCACGAGGCCTGAAGATATAGCCGAAGTCTTCGTGGGACACTTCGCAAACCTATTCTCGAGCGAGAACGTGTCTTGGGATGCAGAGGATTTTGAGGATAATCTTAGTGCGTTTTGTGGGGTGCTGCCGTACGTGTGTGCCAGATCACCTTGTTGATTCGCTGTGTGCTCCCGTGGATGCTGACGAGCTCGGCGAGTGTGTTAAAAAATTGAATGGTGCGTCGGCGCCTGGGCCTGACGGGATTCCTGCTGGGTTTTACAAGAGGTTTCTCCCGGCCATTCAGGGTGCGCTCCTTGACATGGTGAACGGCTTTTTTCTCCATGGACTAAGGCCAGAATCCTTCCGTGAAGGTCGCGTAATCTTGATCGAGAAGCCAGGCCGGGATCACACGCAGCCCCAGGCGTATCGACCGATCACACTCCTCAACACGGACTACAAGATCGTAGTATCCATTTTGGCTAGACGCACAAGTACCGTTTTGCCCGATATTATAAGCCAAGCGCAAACGTGCAGCGTACCAGGTCGCACGATTTTCTCGTCCCTGGCATTGACGCGCGATTTGTTCAGTTACGCGACAAAGATTAGCGCTTCAGGATGCTTCATCTATCTCGATCAAGCCAAAGCTTTCGACAGAGTGGAACACCGATACTTGCTGGGCGTTTTGCGCCATTATGGCTTTCCGCCAGCGTTTGTAGCTATGCTCGAGCTGTTGTACGCGGACGTGAGCGTCCGAATCCTTGTCAACGGGCTTTTAAGCAGTCCGTTCTCTGTCACCCGTGGGATAAGGCAGGGCTGCCCCTTGTCACCTTTGCTTTTTGTCATTTGTCTTGACCCACTCCTCCGCCGTGTTGATGCAAGCACTGCCATCCGCGGCTTTCCATTGCCAGGCATAGGCCAAGTTAAAGTGTCCGCGTATGCGGACTACGTGTCCCTGTTCATTCGGGACGAGGGTAGCTACCAAGCGTTTATGCGGCTATTTCAGGAGTATGGTGAGCTGTCCGGAGCGCGACTGAACAGGGGAAAAAGTATGGCGGTGCGTTTCGGCACATTTGCGTCTGGCTTGGCGGGCGACGTAGAATGGGTGACGGGTGTTCGAGTACTTGGCGTGATTTTCCATTCCTCGGGTGAGGTGGCGCGTAGTACGTGGAAGCGCCTCTTTGAGACTGCGGAGCAGTGTCTTGCAGTTGCAGGTAAGTTCAGGCTTTCCGTCGGAGAGCGAAGCTACATAATTAAATCGTCCATCTCGGCGGCGGTTTTTTATGTAGCACGCGTAGCAAAACCGCCGCGCCATTTCACCCGACAGCTTGCCACGAAGTTTGGATCGTTCTTCTGGGCGGGCAAAACAGAAACAGTGTCACGAGCGCTGCTGAGGCTGCCCAGGTCAATGGGTCTGCCCTGTTTGGAAACCATGTGCAGCGTGCTGGCGGTACGTGCAGTGATCGACCTAGTAGACTCAGACGAGTATCCAGGGAAGGCGCTGCTACAGTACTTTCTGGGAACTTCCCGGTCATTATTTTATGACGTGCACATCGCCGGTACTTCTGCTGAGCAGCCGCCACCATTTTACGCGTATGTTATAAAAAATTGCGAAATCTCCAGTCTTCATTGCCAAGCCTAAGTTTTAGGGAAAGTACGGCAAGTGAAGTGTTCGAAAAATTGGCAATAACCCAATTAGACCACCAACAGATAGGAAGGTCACGCGGTGTCCGTTGGCTTCAGCTGACTTCGGCGCCACTTCCGGCTGATGTTCGGGATTTCGGGTGGCTACGTGGCTGGGAAGTTCTCCCGACGTGTGACCATCTGGCGAGATTCGGCATTGTGCGTTCCGCACGGTGTCCACACTGCGGCCACACTGAAACGTTAGAACATGCCTTGTTTCACTGTCATGTAGCGGCAACGTTTTGGACTGTATTAAGCAGGACGTTTGGACTCACCATTCGAATGAACACACGTTCTAAGGATGTGTTGGTGAACTTTCTGATGTGCGCTGGTGCTTTCGTTTTGTGGAGAAATCGTGGTGCTGCATGTCTTCGAGCCCGGCCGCAACGGGCAATGTACCCTCTGCTGTGGCGTGTCCGGTCGATTCTCATGAGACATTTGGAGCATGAGTTGGCAGCTCTAGGGGAAGAAGCCTTCCTTTTGCGTTGGTCTACGCGCTTTATAGTGGTCAGGAGCAACATCCTGAGCGTTTTCCTAGTGCCGTACTGAGTTCAGTATAGTTTATGAACTCTTTCTTTGAACGCTGGTGGACTTTGTGTGACTTCATTTGTAGTAGCTTGCTGCCCCCCCCCCAAACATGTTTGCGCAGTGTGTAGACTGACCACGTTACATGAAAACTGATTGGATAAGTTTCTGTACTTAGGGCAGCGCTGTTATCACTAGTCGCTGCGCCTTGACATGTGGGTTGTAATAAATTCTCTTTACCCCCCCCTCTCGACCCAGAATGCGTCGTGGGATGCAGGGGATTTTGAGGATAAGCTTAGTGCGCTTTGGAGGGTGCTGCAGTACGTGTGTGCCAGATCACCTCGTTGATTCGCTGTGTGCTCCCGTGGATGCTGACGAGCTCGGCGAGTGTGTGAAAAAAATTGAATTGTGCGTCGGCGCCTGGGCCTGACGGGATTCCTGCTGGGTTTTACAAGAGGTTTTTCCCGGCCATTCAGGGTGCGCTCCTCGACATGGTGAACGGCTTTTTTCTCCATGGAGTAAGGCCAGAATCCTTCCGTGAAGGTCACGTAATCTTGATCGCGAAGCTGCAGGCGGGGATCCTACGCAGCCCCAGGCGTATCGACCGATCACACTCCTCAACACGGACTACAAGGTCGTAGCATCCATTTTGGCTAGACGCACCAGTGCCGTTTTGCCCGAAATTATAAGCCAAGCGCAAACATGCAGCGTGCCAGGTCGCACGCTTTTCTCGTCCCTGGCATTGACTCGCGATTTCTTCAGTTTCGCGACAAAGATTAGCACTTCTGGGTGCTTCATATCTTTCGATCAAGCAAAAGCTTTCGACAGAGTGGAACACCGATACTTGCTGGGCGTTTTGGGCCAATATGGCTTTCCGCCAGACTTTGCAACTGCTGTACTCGGACGTGAGCGTTCGAATCCTTGTCAACGGGCCTTTAAGTAGTCCGTTCTCTGTCAGCCGTGGGATAAGGCAGGGCTACCCTTTGTCACCTTTGCTTTTTGTCATTTGTCTCGACCCACTGCTCCGCCGTGTTGATGCATGCAAGCACTGCCATCCGCGGCTTTCCGTTGCCAGGCATAGGCCAAGTTAAACTGTCCGCGTATGCGGACGACGTTTCCCTGTTCATTCGGGACGAGGGCAGCTACCGAGAGTTTATGCGGCTATTTCAGGAGTACGGTGAGCTGTCTGGAGCTCGACTGAACAGGGGAAAAAGTATGACGGTGCGTTTCGGCACATTTGCGTCTTGCTTGGCTGGCGACGTAGAATGGGTGAAGGGTGTTCGAGTACTTGGCGTGGTTTTCCATTCCTCGGGTGAAGTGGCGCGTAGTACGTGGAAGCGCCTCCTTGAGACTGCGGAGCAGCGTTTTGCAGTTGCAGGAAAGTTCAGGCTTTCCCTCGCAGAGAGAAGCTACATAATTAAGTCGTCCGTCTCGGCGGCGCTTTTTTATGTAGCACACGTAGCGAAACCACCGCGCCATGTCACCCGACAGCGCTCGCCGCGAAGTTTGGATCGTTCTTTTAGACGGGGCGCTGTCAAAACAGCACACGACGAAAGGGCACGCGACAGAAGAGCACCGACATAACAGCACGGCGTCAAAAGGGCACCCGACAAAACAGCACGCGACAAAACAGCACGGCGTCAAAAGCGCACGCGACGGAACAGCACGTTGACAAAACAGCACAGCGTCAAAACAGCACAGCGACAGAACGGCACGATTTTATGTAACGCCTAAATGGGCAAATATTTTGATTTTAACATGGATAAAAACACTTTAGTGGGCGCAAACTGCTCTCTCTGAGGTTCTCTTCACGTTTCGTTACTCTTTCTCGGGAAAAATACTACGGCTTTAATTATTGCAGCATGTGGGATATCTGAAATGAAAGAAGCAAAAGCCAGGGATGACATTTGGTAAAACTTTTATTCCTTTTTAGGTAGCCCTACAATTTTTATGATCAATCAATCAATCAATCAATCAATCAATCATGTTTATTTACGTGCCCAGGAACAGCCAGAGGCCTGGGTGCTGGCGCACGGATAGTTACATGAAAACAAAATACAAGAAACATATTGAAAGAAACAAACAAGCGACAACCCACACACAAATTGAAGTAGCGAAAATTACAGAAATAAAGCACAGGCGGAGCCTGGGTACAGGTAAAAAAGAAAAAGAAGATGCCTTTGTGGCTCAGCTTATTGTAATGAATACACAACAAGCAGAGAACAAAGTTTAACAGTAAGACGACAAGAACAATGACAAAGTATAGATACAAATGATAAGACAACCATGATAAGTAAACAGTTTCAAAAACAGGCAACTATAGTGGTTAAACAGAACCACAGAGAAACCAAATTTCAGCAATAAAAAAAAAGAAAAACGAACGACAGAGATATCATAGATGTTTAACATACTGTGTTCAACAAAGCAGTACGGTAAATTGTAAAGGAGCTTTGAAAGATGTCAAGGCGTTCAGAGAAGCGGTTGTAGCAATTCTGTATTCTGCGCACAGGAGAATGATTGGAGTTGCGCGCAGCGGTCAAGAAAGGGCGATGCGACCTGGTGGGCCTCTGTGGAACACTAAACTCTAAACAGTTAAGCAGGTCTGCGCAAGAAAGGTCACCATGAACAATTTTGTGAAGAAATGTAAGGTCTGCACGCATACGTCTGCAGGTCAACGAAGGAATGGAAGGAACTATGGGTAAGTCAGAATCAGGACCCGAACTGTGATTGTGATGACGGTGCTTAAATATGGATAAAAACTTCTTCTGCACACGTTCTATTAATTCACTACTAGATTTGGAGATGCCGTTCCAGGCAACAGAAGCATATTCTAACTGGGGGATACATATTGCATTGTATAGCATTAGAAATGGATCTGGAGAAGAGAATTCCTTTGTAATCCGACACACATTTCCAAGACTTCGGAGCGCTCGCCGGGTGATGAGCCTAATATGAGAAGAAAAAGAGAGGGTACTGTCGAAAAGAACCCCGAGGTCCCTAATCTCCTCAACCCTTTGCAACGGAGCTCCCGCTATACTGTAGGAAAACAGTAGACGATGGGTTTTCCGGCTGTACGTGACAACCTTTGTTTTAGCTGGATTTAAAATTAGACAGTTTTTGCTGCACCAGACCGATAATTCCGACACATCCCTCTGCAAGGCACAGCAGTCCTGAAAACTGCTAATGTGCCTAAATAGTTTGACATCATCAGCATAGAGAAGAAATGAAGATTTTGTTAACACTGTTGACACATCATTGATAAAGATAGAAAACAATAGTGGACCCAGCACAGAACCCTGAGGTACACCACTCGTTGCAGTGTAAACACTAGACCTTTTGAAGTTTACATCTACGTAAAAGGACCGGTCAAGGAGATAGTTGGACAACAAGGCAACAAGACTTGCATCAACACCGGACATAGTAAGCTTGTTAATTAATAATTTATGGTTCACTACATCAAACGCCTTACTGAGGTCAAAATAAATTACATCCAACTGGCCGTTTTCACAAACTGCAGCCGAAGCCTGAGTCATGAAGCTTGCAAGATTTGTAATAATAATAATAATATTAATAATAATAATAATAATAATAAGAATTTTTTCCCGAATTTGCCGCTGACAGTTCTCCGAGACTGGTAGGCCCGGATCATTTCGTCCGCAGGCTTTCACATCTCTCCCAAAGTGGACCGCGTTAGCACGCGCTAAAACCGGTGACCGAGTCTAAAGTCAACGCCTGCGCTACGAACCCAAATGAAATACTGTTCGCCCGGAATGCGATCAGAGCAAAATCGGCAATAAAAACCACAGGGTAGTCTTGGTATGTCTGCTTTGCGCCGCAGAAACATTTTGCAATTTTTTTATACGAGCTTTTTATTTTAGCGCCGTCTATGAAGCGACCGCCGAAACCTCCGCGCTGGGCTGTTAAGTGCGCCGTTCTTTGCGTGCGTCTGCTCGGAATCCGTGCATTACCGAGTGAACCGTAGTGGTTTGGCGTTAAGCTAGCGGTTGCAGTGCTTGTGTGTGTGTGTGTTCTGTTTTGTTTTCATCATCTGCGGACTGATTTTAGGTCCTGATTTGCTGCCAGAGCGGGAAATTCCGACCCCGGCTGTTGAGACCAGCAGCAGTAGCAGTGTGGTGGTGGTGCCGGTGGTGCTCCGCAGTTCCCCGATGAAAACGTACCGGTATGGCACCGACTGACATAGAAATCGATATCCGGGAGTAAATACGTGTTTTCAATGCCACCGTGCTTGTTATGTTCACCGATTAGTCATGTTTACGGAAGCGCGGGCGTCGAATGCGGAGCGCGCATAGCATATGTGGGTCACGGTGATCCGTGCTCGCGATGGACTTTCGACGAGGCGATTGCTACGCTGTTGGCATTGCAATGCAATATAATCTTTCTTAACTAGACTTATGACGGTTACTGACGAAACGAAATTAACCGGGCGGAAAAATAACGCGACCGCACAACCAGTCAAATTACTATTCGAAGGTTGAGCAAAAGGGTTGACGTTCGGGCGAGTTAATATTGGTTGATCATGATCGTGATCATGATTGACCTAACTCTGCGCAGCGCATGTGGCCTGTCGCTCGGAGCCCACCTTTGTGAAACCGCTGCTTTCACCACAAATATTTTACGTGACCAGCAGTAACTGTTTTGTAATTGTAATACTTTAGATTCCGTGGCAACGCAAAAGGATTAAAAGCTTTTCCTTTGACCGCGTTGTGAACAGGTTGAGCTATTTTCCAAATGCAACGTTCACGCGTACCTCGAGCTGCGTTTCCACATTTGGCTGCCTGCTTATCCTGCTATCGACCAGCAGTGTGCGATGGAGAAAGTTATCCTTTCAAATCGTTTGGCAGTGTAATGCGTTGGCCTGAAAAAAAGAAAACAAAACGCCCTGATTTTAAACGTTAGATTAGATGAAAAGGGGATGGTTTAATGCCAATCGGCTGTAATGACCAAACAATATATGGTATTTTAAATTGACTACAAGGAACCAGAAGTTATTGTAGTGTTGTATTGTATCGGCGCTCGTGAAAGATCCCCAAGTGGTCAAAATTAACCCGCAGCCCTCCACTACTGCGCGCCTCATCACCCATGAAGCGTCGGGGCGTTAAACACCATAATGAATGAATGAATGAATCAATCAATCAATCAACCAACCAATCAATGCTGTATTGTAAAGGATAAAGTTGCTTCTAACATTTCAGGGGGTTCCGTTCCCTGTCGCAGCTTTGCGTGTGATAAATGGATTTTGATCCGTCTGCTTGCCGTCCAAGTGCACCCAACAAACCCTGGAGTTGGTCGTTGGTACAAAGTCGTTGCGATTTATCAACGGAATCCACCGATATCTCAACTCTGTGTGCGTTGGGAAGCGATGCCGCAAAAACACGCCGCAACCGCACTGCATTTTCTCCAGGCAGTGTCGTGCACATGCGTGCTGTTAGCGACTGTTTCTCGCTTTCTCTGGTTGTTCAATAACCCACCACCGCGCAGTGCTGACCAGGCGACGTTTGCGCCTTGAACGGCATCGCAGCATTCACTAAAACAGTCGAAAGTTCCGCAAAAACTAAGCACGCGGTGCGAAATACTCCTGAACTACGCAGTGGAGCACACCACGCCGAGCGGGGTGTAGGAACAAATGGTCCCGGAACAAATGGTCCCGGAACAAATGGCCCCGGAACTTATGGTCCCGGAACTTATGGTCCCGGAACAAATGGTCCCTACTCGAAAGTAGGAAGAAATGGTCCCGGAACTTATGGTCCCGGAACAAATGGTCCCAGGCACCTGCTCAGGCAAAATGATTCCATAAAACTCCACGTGGGTTCTGTTTAAATTTGTTTTATTTTGCTGGAGTGCAGTTTCTAATTTCTTAGGTTTGTTTATTTTTTTTTTCTTTTTTTTCAGATTTCGTTAAACCGGTTAGCTTAATTTGGGCGATTACAACGATTAAACGCGTTATTTCTGCCAACCACACATTATTGTGAAAGTGCAGGGCATTCATTACACGATTGGCCCGTTTACGGAATTTTTTTTGCGTATTTTATCCGGCATTTTTATTTTAGTCGTCGCATTTTTTATACGTTCAAGACGAACATTCTTATTTATTACTTCCCTCTCTCTTTCGGTATTTGATTTTTGTAATATTTTCCTTTTTTCGGTTTTCCACGTTTTGATTGTTTGTGGGTCCAGCCGTGTTCCAGGAAGCCGCACGTGTCGCGAGACGCCGCTAGTAAGCGAGGGGGGTGACAGGCACAGTGTCGAGACATGCGGACGTCTGGTCTGATAGCAAACATCAGCTGAGGCGCTGGTCAAGCCAGGCTGTCGCGACGGTCAGCATTGTTAAGTTCGTGCTTCTTATTTAATTAATGAAAGCCGCCGGTGGCTCATGTATTGGCGTCGCCTACGCTTCTAGCTGTAAGCTCAGTTCCTTTCTTGCAGCCGCAAAGACGCGAAGTTGGGGGTCGCGCAGTGCATGCTTTGTGCTCCTTCCTCTTTTCTGTGGCCAAAAGACTGGGGTGCTGAGCCCTATTCCTCTGTTGGTATGCGGTCGTTTGGTGACGAGCTGACGGGAAGCGAAAGGGTGCCGTCTCTAGTTTTTGACGATTTTTCGCCTTAGGAATGACGGTCATTCGCCTTAGGAATTCGCCTCGGGTTGAAGGAGCTCTTCTCGGTAGTCCGGTGGGCGGCGGCGTCCCAAGGGATTAGCCACGACTCCCCCACTGTGTCCGCGCGCGCGGCGACAAAGGCAGGGCGGGAAGGCGACGACACCGTAAGGTGTTAGCCGCGCGAAGACAGCTCTAAACATTCGGCTTTGGCTTTTGGGGAGATTCCGCCCGCCAGCAAAGTATTGCCTATTTTCGGAGAAAAACCAGTTTCTAAACTTCAAGCTGTAAAATTATCAAGGTGCAAAATCTTTATTAGTGTTGCTTCGCTTGATTCGAACTGCAGATATCGAAGCATTTCAGGTGGTGAGCACAGTAACTCAGCTTAGCCAACCCAATAAACCCTCATCGAGTAAAGTTCCCTTTTGAAATAGCGACAAAACGGCGAGCGCAGTGCACCAGTACAGCTCTATGTTGACTGGCGGTCAACAGTACCGTCCCACTCAGATTTTTGATACTTTACATAACCTAAATAATACCGTCACTGTAAATAGGCTCATCGCACTGGATGAAGTCAGACTCACTTCTCAAGCATTAACAAAATTTTGTATTCTTGCGAGTATTGCACGTCAGCCATGTTAATTTAAACAGTTGTGTTGCTCCACTTCATAAGAAAACTGCATTCACGAAGAAAATTACGGTAGCCCGTTATTGTATTCACTTTAAACACCGGCCGAGGGCGGCCAAGTACACGCAGAGTTTTGATTGAAAGGTTCACCACTGGTTTGCCTGGCACTCGGAATAACAAAAAAGTACGAACAAATCAAGCACGGAAGATCGTACACGTGCGACAAAAAAAGGTTTGTATACAGCATTGAGCTCAAGCAAATTCAGCATTAGCAAATATACTTGTACGAACAGACGCAAAATACAGTGTGCACAGATACAAGCATAAATATAAATACATTGACCCCCCTCCTTCCCTCATGCAGGCGCTAAGGTGTATTAGTGGTGGGACCATTTCTTCCTACTTTGAAGTTGGGACCATTTGTTCCTGGACCATTAGTTCCGGGACCATAAGGTCCGGGGCCATTTGTTCCGGGACTATTTGTTCCGGGACCATTTATTCCGCGACCGCACCGAGCGATGTTAGCAGCCCAGCGCGCTCCGGCAACGCTGGTCGGCCGCCGAGAGAACTGGTTTGAGAGTATTTTCCTCCTTTCACGGCTGCTTATGGAAAATCTCCGCGTGCGCATTGTACGCTCTGCGTACCACACCAGCCACTGCGGAAGCGCGGGCGTCGAATGCGGAGCGCGCATAGCATATGTGGGTCACGGTGATCCGTGCTCGCGATGGACTTTCGACGAGGCGATTGCTACGCTGTTGGCATTGCAATGCAATATAATCTTTCTTAACTAGACTTATGACGGTTACTGACGAAACGAAATTAACCGGGCGGAAAAATAACGCGACCGCACAACCAGTCAAATTACTATTCGAAGGTTGAGCAAAAGGGTTGACGTTCGGGCGAGTTAATATTGGTTGATCATGATCGTGATCATGATTGACCTAACTCTGCGCAGCGCATGTGGCCTGTCGCTCGGAGCCCACCTTTGTGAAACCGCTGCTTTCACCACAAATATTTTACGTGACCAGCAGTAACTGTTTTGTAATTGTAATACTTTAGATTCCGTGGCAACGCAAAAGGATTAAAAGCTTTTCCTTTGACCGCGTTGTGAACAGGTTGAGCTATTTTCCAAATGCAACGTTCACGCGTACCTCGAGCTGCGTTTCCACATTTGGCTGCCTGCTTATCCTGCTATCGACCAGCAGTGTGCGATGGAGAAAGTTATCCTTTCAAATCGTTTGGCAGTGTAATGCGTTGGCCTGAAAAAAAGAAAACAAAACGCCCTGATTTTAAACGTTAGATTAGATGAAAAGGGGATGGTTTAATGCCAATCGGCTGTAATGACCAAACAATATATGGTATTTTAAATTGACTACAAGGAACCAGAAGTTATTGTAGTGTTGTATTGTATCGGCGCTCGTGAAAGATCCCCAAGTGGTCAAAATTAACCCGCAGCCCTCCACTACTGCGCGCCTCATCACCCATGAAGCGTCGGGGCGTTAAACACCATAATGAATGAATGAATGAATCAATCAATCAATCAACCAACCAATCAATGCTGTATTGTAAAGGATAAAGTTGCTTCTAACATTTCAGGGGGTTCCGTTCCCTGTCGCAGCTTTGCGTGTGATAAATGGATTTTGATCCGTCTGCTTGCCGTCCAAGTGCACCCAACAAACCCTGGAGTTGGTCGTTGGTACAAAGTCGTTGCGATTTATCAACGGAATCCACCGATATCTCAACTCTGTGTGCGTTGGGAAGCGATGCCGCAAAAACACGCCGCAACCGCACTGCATTTTCTCCAGGCAGTGTCGTGCACATGCGTGCTGTTAGCGACTGTTTCTCGCTTTCTCTGGTTGTTCAATAACCCACCACCGCGCAGTGCTGACCAGGCGACGTTTGCGCCTTGAACGGCATCGCAGCATTCACTAAAACAGTCGAAAGTTCCGCAAAAACTAAGCACGCGGTGCGAAATACTCCTGAACTACGCAGTGGAGCACACCACGCCGAGCGGGGTGTAGGAACAAATGGTCCCGGAACAAATGGTCCCGGAACAAATGGCCCCGGAACTTATGGTCCCGGAACTTATGGTCCCGGAACAAATGGTCCCTACTCGAAAGTAGGAAGAAATGGTCCCGGAACTTATGGTCCCGGAACAAATGGTCCCAGGCACCTGCTCAGGCAAAATGATTCCATAAAACTCCACGTGGGTTCTGTTTAAATTTGTTTTATTTTGCTGGAGTGCAGTTTCTAATTTCTTAGGTTTGTTTATTTTTTTTTTCTTTTTTTTCAGATTTCGTTAAACCGGTTAGCTTAATTTGGGCGATTACAACGATTAAACGCGTTATTTCTGCCAACCACACATTATTGTGAAAGTGCAGGGCATTCATTACACGATTGGCCCGTTTACGGAATTTTTTTTGCGTATTTTATCCGGCATTTTTATTTTAGTCGTCGCATTTTTTATACGTTCAAGACGAACATTCTTATTTATTACTTCCCTCTCTCTTTCGGTATTTGATTTTTGTAATATTTTCCTTTTTTCGGTTTTCCACGTTTTGATTGTTTGTGGGTCCAGCCGTGTTCCAGGAAGCCGCACGTGTCGCGAGACGCCGCTAGTAAGCGAGGGGGGTGACAGGCACAGTGTCGAGACATGCGGACGTCTGGTCTGATAGCAAACATCAGCTGAGGCGCTGGTCAAGCCAGGCTGTCGCGACGGTCAGCATTGTTAAGTTCGTGCTTCTTATTTAATTAATGAAAGCCGCCGGTGGCTCATGTATTGGCGTCGCCTACGCTTCTAGCTGTAAGCTCAGTTCCTTTCTTGCAGCCGCAAAGACGCGAAGTTGGGGGTCGCGCAGTGCATGCTTTGTGCTCCTTCCTCTTTTCTGTGGCCAAAAGACTGGGGTGCTGAGCCCTATTCCTCTGTTGGTATGCGGTCGTTTGGTGACGAGCTGACGGGAAGCGAAAGGGTGCCGTCTCTAGTTTTTGACGATTTTTCGCCTTAGGAATGACGGTCATTCGCCTTAGGAATTCGCCTCGGGTTGAAGGAGCTCTTCTCGGTAGTCCGGTGGGCGGCGGCGTCCCAAGGGATTAGCCACGACTCCCCCACTGTGTCCGCGCGCGCGGCGACAAAGGCAGGGCGGGAAGGCGACGACACCGTAAGGTGTTAGCCGCGCGAAGACAGCTCTAAACATTCGGCTTTGGCTTTTGGGGAGATTCCGCCCGCCAGCAAAGTATTGCCTATTTTCGGAGAAAAACCAGTTTCTAAACTTCAAGCTGTAAAATTATCAAGGTGCAAAATCTTTATTAGTGTTGCTTCGCTTGATTCGAACTGCAGATATCGAAGCATTTCAGGTGGTGAGCACAGTAACTCAGCTTAGCCAACCCAATAAACCCTCATCGAGTAAAGTTCCCTTTTGAAATAGCGACAAAACGGCGAGCGCAGTGCACCAGTACAGCTCTATGTTGACTGGCGGTCAACAGTACCGTCCCACTCAGATTTTTGATACTTTACATAACCTAAATAATACCGTCACTGTAAATAGGCTCATCGCACTGGATGAAGTCAGACTCACTTCTCAAGCATTAACAAAATTTTGTATTCTTGCGAGTATTGCACGTCAGCCATGTTAATTTAAACAGTTGTGTTGCTCCACTTCATAAGAAAACTGCATTCACGAAGAAAATTACGGTAGCCCGTTATTGTATTCACTTTAAACACCGGCCGAGGGCGGCCAAGTACACGCAGAGTTTTGATTGAAAGGTTCACCACTGGTTTGCCTGGCACTCGGAATAACAAAAAAGTACGAACAAATCAAGCACGGAAGATCGTACACGTGCGACAAAAAAAGGTTTGTATACAGCATTGAGCTCAAGCAAATTCAGCATTAGCAAATATACTTGTACGAACAGACGCAAAATACAGTGTGCACAGATACAAGCATAAATATAAATACATTGACCCCCCTCCTTCCCTCATGCAGGCGCTAAGGTGTATTAGTGGTGGGACCATTTCTTCCTACTTTGAAGTTGGGACCATTTGTTCCTGGACCATTAGTTCCGGGACCATAAGGTCCGGGGCCATTTGTTCCGGGACTATTTGTTCCGGGACCATTTATTCCGCGACCGCACCGAGCGATGTTAGCAGCCCAGCGCGCTCCGGCAACGCTGGTCGGCCGCCGAGAGAACTGGTTTGAGAGTATTTTCCTCCTTTCACGGCTGCTTATGGAAAATCTCCGCGTGCGCATTGTACGCTCTGCGTACCACACCAGCCACTGCCCCTTTGTTCGTCTTGGCGGCAACAAAAGCCGACCCAACCCTCGTTTTCGCTGAGGAGAGGGAGGAGGTCGAGGGGAAACGAGAGGGGGCAGTTGCTAACATGCGCATTGAGTGGAGGGATTTTGAACACGAGCCAGTTTATTTTGAGAGCGGGACTTGGAAACAGGCAAAATGCGTTCGGGTTGTTTCGTGGTCCACCCGTTCTTGCATCAATCGTTGCATCAATCGTTGGCTTTTCATTGTACCATTACAAGTGACAGTCTTTGATTCTCGCAATTTCTGGGAAAGTAAAGCCGCCAGAAAGATGCACACGAACATGTTTATGTATTTTAGCGAATGAACTGCATATGTTTCTGCATAAATGCGGTTCCCAACAACCGAGTTTGTTGTTTATGGTGGGTGACCCGTTTTTTATGAGCTCACCTGCTGCCATCAGCAATTGTTAGGCTCCCGCAACACGCCGGCAAATTGAACAAAGCATGTTAGCCAGCAGTCTTCTAAGCCTTGCAGCAAGATAATAGGCGTCATAGATAATAGCTATATGTCATATTTTCGGGGAAAATCAAAAGTATCGAAGCTGCAAGCTGCAAAAGTATCAAGGTCCAAAACCTTAGTGCCGCTTCGCTTGATTCTAACTGCAGATATCGAAGCATTCCAAATGAAGAGCACAGTATCGCAGCTTAGGTAACGCAATAAACCATTCATCGGGTAAAGTTCGTTTTTTTTAAATAGCGAGAAATCGGCGAGCGTGATCGCTAGTACAGCTTTATGTTGTCTGATAATCAGTGGTGCCGGCCCACTCCCATTTTCGATACATCATGTAACCTAAATAATATTGTGCCTGTAAAAGCGCTCACTGCACAGCCTGAATCGTGATACTCGCTTCTCAAGCGTTAATAAACGAAAGGATACAAGCAATGGAAGCACGGGAGAACATACTCGTACGACGACAAATTCGCATGCAGCATTTATTTCAAATAATTTCAGCCTTAGCAAATATATTATGTACGGACCGATGCAAATACATTGTGCACAAATACAAACATGTAAAGACAAATAAACTGACCCCCTCCCTGCTTCCCTTATACAGGCGCTCATGCATAGGTGAAGTAGTGGTGGGACATTTTTTTCCTACTTTGAAGTTGGGACATGTTTTCCGGCACCATTTGTTCCGGGACTATCAGTTCCGGGGCCAGTAGCTCCGGGACCATTTGTGCCGGGACCATATCGCCCGCACATCGTGCGTATGGTCTTCTGCTTAGCAGTTACACAGGAAAAAAACAAACACGCCTCAAGTTTAACGTACACTGCGATGACGTACACTGAAAACACCCCACAAGATTAGCGTTGCACATCCTATAGCAGTTTTTTTCGCAATAAGGCGGGTGTTCGCGAACCACTTCCGTGCGGCCGGAGCCATGCACAGCGGATTGCGTATAACGCGGCTCTTTTTACGCCGCACCAGGCACCCTGAAACAAATTTAAAGTTCTCTCGCATTTAGCAACATATGCCTGCGTTTATCTTTAATAAAGTAATTGTTTCTAGTAGAGCTACGGGCTTTTGGGCCTCTATTGATGCTGGCGCGCATGTTGGTATGAAGGCCGGATCACAGTCTGGTACGCCATGATGATTAAGATGATGATTATGATGATGATGACTAGACGCCCTCCATCTGTATCGGGACGTCCGTTGCCACCAACCAACTTGCCTGTCTTATTCTACTCATTAAACCTACCCTCTATTACCCTAACGGGTTAGCCCTCCGCCTACCGGTTTTAAACTCGCTTCTCCTATTGCCGTTTTCCGCAGCGCCACCTGTAGGGGCTGGAAAGAGCGGATAGCGTTGAGCCGCCGAGCCAAAGAAAGCGAGTTAGATGCCCGCAATGGTGGTTGCATTTCAAATGAAGGAGAAGAGCGAACACGCCGGAGTGTCGTCGTTTGAATGCACGCGAAGAAGTGTGAAGTCCCTCACTGCGGAGCATCCCATATTCTAAATTTAGCGTTCTGGCTGTGAGGCCTAAAAAAGCTGAAAGAAATGAAAGCTTTTGTGTGCTTCTTTTATTGAGTCTGCACTGCGAATACAAAAAAAAAAACGGCATCAAGGCAAGAAAAGACCTTAATCCGGTACCGAGGCATGCTTTGCAGCGGCCGTGATCTTTCGGCTCCCACAAGAAGATCTTCTCTTGCTGCTGTTTTCTTTTTCTGCTGTTTTATCGAAAGTATAAAAAAAGAACAAGTGCCAGTTGCAATAGGCATGCCTCAGGTTATCATGAGCCGCTGCAACCCAAATCACCTGGAATATGATGGAAGCGAAAAAGCCGAAGTGTAATCCTTAAGCGCTACTATTCTGACGGATAATTTGCTTCTTACTGAAGTCCTACACCACTTAATTCTAATTTATACATGGGGGTTTAATTTGTTTAACAGCACAGAGGAGCTCTTAGTGGGTAAGAAATATTTCCCGAACAATATTGCGCGTCAAAGCAGCGTCCGCGAATATGAGCTACTGTGGATCGTGGCTCATTGGTGACCCGGCAGCTCACATTCTTCACTTTAGTGAAAAAGACCGTCACTATACATCGAAGTTTTCAAAAGAATGGCGTCAATGAGCAAATGAATAATTCAAACAACATTTATAAGAAAAGTAAATAAATAATAGAGGATCCAGGAACAATCCTCAGTAAATTAACACAGAAAAAAGTGTTCACGAAATATGCAGATTCATGGCTCTGCGTTAAATTACCACGAAAAGGGCACAGATGCCGTCTTCATAAAAATAGATCCCTGAATTCATGACCAAAAACCAATCAATACAACGGGATCGAGGAACCACCTTTAATAGACAATTACTGGAGTAGTCGTTTCATAGAAATAATTGCACATATAACCATGCGTGAAAAAGAAAGTAATACGAACAAGTAAAATCTGTAATTGATATCAACGGCTCACTATGTTGTGTTGCTTCATCCTATCACAGGCACACCTAAATCTCTTCCTGTACAGAAATCACCCTCCACTGGAATATGCGGGTGCCTAAATGTCCATGTACTGATATGTTCCTGTACAGATAAGTCTTGTAAAAATAAGTTCAAATGAATGTGCTTTTCTATTCCTTACTTGCCGCAGAGTTTGGATTCCGTTCCGGCGAGTGCACTATGCCATACTACCTAGCAACGCCACCGCACCCAACTTTTACAGTGCTCATCTCTTGCAGTGTGCTGTTTTGTCGCGTGCTGTTTCGTCGCCGTGCTATTTTGTCGCCGTGCTCTTCTGTCGCGTGCTGTTTTGACGCCGTGCTGTTTTGGCACCGTGCTCTTCTTTCGTGTGCGGTTTTGTCGCTGTGCGCTCTTGTCGCTGTGCTGTTTTGACGCGTGCTGTTTTGACGCGTGCCCTTTTGACGCCGCGCTGTTATGTCGGTGCTATTCTGTCGCGTGCCGTTTCGTCGCGTGCTGTTCTGTCGGTATACCCTTTTAGACGGGCAAGACAGAAACAGATTCGCGAGCGCTGCTGAGGCTGCCCAAGTCAATGGGTGGTTTTAGTCTGCCGTGCTTGCAGACCATGTGCAGCGTGTTGGCGGTATGTGCAGTGATCGACCTAGTAGACTCAGACGAGTATCCAGGGAAGGCGCTGCTACAGTACTTTCTGGGAACTTCCCGGTCATTATTTTATGACGTGCACATCGCCGGTACTTCTGCTGAGCAGCCGCCACCATTTTACGCGTATGTTATAAAAAATTGCGAAATCTCCAGTCTTCCTTGCCAAGCCTAAGTTTTAGGGAATTACGGCAATTGAGGTGTGCTAAAAATTGGCAATAACCCGATTAGACAACCAACAGATAGGAGGGTCACGCGGTGTCCGTTGGCATCAGCTGACTTCGGCGCCACTTCCGGCTGATGTTCGGGATTTCGGGTGGCTACGTGGCTGGGAAGTTCTCCCGACGTGTGACCATCTGGCGAGATTCGGCGTTGTGCGTTCCGCATGGTGTCCACACTGCGGCCACACTGAAACGTTAGAACATGCCTTGTTTCACCGTCGTGTAGCGGCAACGTTTTGGACTGCATTAAGCAGGATGTACGGACTCACACTTCGAATGAACACTCGTTCAAATGATGTGTTGGTGAATTTTCTGATGTGTGCTGGTGCTTTTGTTTTGTGGAGAAATCGTGGTGCTGCATGTCTTCGAGCACAACCGCAACGGGCAATGTACCCTCTGCTGTGGCGTGTCCGGTCGATTCTCATGAGACATTTGGAGCATGAGTTGGCAGCTCTAGGGGAAAAAGCCTTCCTTTTGCGTTGGTCTACGCGCTTTATAGTGGTCAGCTAGGCGCAACATCCTGAGCGTTTCCTTAGTGCCGTACTGAGATCAGTATAGTTTTTGAACTCTTTCTTTGAACGCTGGTGAACTTTGTGTGACTTGATTGTAGTAGCCCACGCCAAACATTTTTGCGCAGTGTGTAGAATGACCACGTTACATGAAAACTGATTGGATAATTTTCTGTATTTAGGGCAGCGCTGTTAGCACTAGTCGCTGCGCCCTGTGGGTTATAATAAATTCTCTTTACCCCCCCCCCCCCCCCCCCCCCATTGATTGGGTTGCAAGAGTGAGTGTTGGGGGGTTGTCTTTTGCGCGTCGGGCGAAATGGCTAATGAGACCTGGAGGCAGTTGAAGGGAAAGGCGGAGGCGTGGCTAGCGGTAGCTGCATCCTTCGACCTTTGTTTGCGGGAGCGCAGCTATGTGATAAAAGCCTGTGTGTCGGCAGCCTACTACTACGTAGCGAGGGTGGCGCGGCCACCACGGCATATGCTCAGGAAACTGGGAACTATGCTCGGCTCCTTTTTCTGGGTGGGAAAACGGAAAAAGTGCCGCGCACTTGCTTGCGACTTCCAATCAGCATGGGTGGTTTCAGTATCCCATGTTTTGAAACTCTCCTCATAATAAGGAAGCTGTTCAACCTAGCGCGTGATGAGGAATACCCGGGCCGAAAGCTCTGTGAGTTCTTCCTTGGCACTGGCCGAGCATTGTTTTTCGATGGTGTGCGGGTAGGACCCTCAGCCGAGCAGCCGCCCCGTTTTATAAGCACGTCATAAAGTCCTTCAGAAATTTGAGAACGCAACTCCCTGACATTGACGTCTTCAACACACCGCCGAGTAAAATTTGCGAAACCCTCGCAGTGACGCAGCTCACTCAGGACCAGCTCCGAAAGAGCAGGGCGGTAAGGTGGAAGCAGCTAACGGCCTCATTTTTACCGGCCGACGTCGAGATTTTAGCTGGCAACGCGGCTGGTGGGTTCTGCCCACGGCAGACGGCATCGCAGCATGGGGTGTGGCACCCTCCAACAGGAGCCTACAGTGCGGGCTGCGCGAAACCCTGCAGCATGCGATGTTCGATTGCCAGGTTGCAAAGACCTACTGGAAATTCTTAGCGCGGATGTTTGGACTCGACGCACGCACAAAGTCGCTCGACGCATTTGTTCTATTTTTAGTGTGCGTTGGTGCCCAGACCATATCGAGAAGGAGCGGCTTTGCGGCGATTAGAGCACGGCCGCAAAAGCACATGTTTTCAATGCTACGAAAAATGCGCTCGCGTCTATTTGATCATCTGGAGGCTGAGCTCGCCGCGCTGGGGAAAGATAATTTCCTTCAGCGGTGGTCCACTTGGTTTATCCGTGTGGTAAACAAACAAATAGAAGTGTCTATTCTACCCTATTGACTGTTGTATTGATGGTGACGTGTTGTCGTGAACTGTCGAGGATGTGATCTACAGTGATCTTTACTAGTAAACTGTGGAGAACTGTAGAGTGAACTCTGTGTGTAGTGAGTGGTGTAGGAGGGAAGTGATACATACAGTTTGTATGGCTTAGGCGACCCGTGTAGTATTTAGCACAGCGGGTCTTTGTATCGGCTATTAATAAATTTTCTTGATCGAGTGTTGGTTCCTCTGTGGCACATTGCGTATATAATGTGCCCTGTCGACCCGTGTAGTAGCTAACTACAGCGGGTCCTAGCTGTAACTAATTTTTAATAATTTCTCTTTTTGGTGTTGGTGAACGCACAAAGTCGCGCGACGCATTTGTTCTGTTTTTACTGTGCGTTGGTACCCAGATCATCTGGAAAAGGCGCGGCTTTGCGGCTCTCAGAGCGCGGCCGCAAAAGTGCATGTTTCCAATGCTTCGAAAAAAGCGCTCGCGTCTATTCGATCATCTGGAGGCTGAGCTCGCCGCGCTGGGGGAAGAGCAGTTCCTTCAGCGGTGGTCCACTCGGTTTATCCGTGTGGTAAACAAGCAAACAGAAGTGTCTATTCTACCCTATTGACTGTTGTATTGATAGTTGTCGTAAACTGCCGAGGATATGATCTACAGTGATCTTTCGGTGTAATAGTGGTTCTAGTAGTGTGTGTGCTAGTGAACTGTGGAGAACTGTAGAGTGAACTCTTTATGTAGTGAGTGGTGTGATAGAGGTGTGAAGTGATACATGCAGTGTGTATGGTTTAGGCGACCCGTGTACTATTTAGCACAGCGGGTCTTTGTATCGGCTATTAATAAATTTTCTTTCTGTGTTGGTTAATTTTCTGATGTGTGCGGGGGCTTTTGTTTTGTGGAGAAATCGTGGTGCTGCATGTCTTCTAGCACGGCCGCAACGGGCAATCTTCCCACTGCTGTGGCCTGTCCAATCGATTCTAATGAGTCATTTGGAACACGAGTAGTGTAGCTCTAGGAGAAGAAGCCTTTCTTTTGTGTTGGTCTACACGCTTTATAGTGGCCAGGAGTAACGTCCTGAGCATTTGTCTAGTGCCGTACTGAGTTCAGTGTAGTTAATGAACTCTTTTTTTTTTTTGAGGTCGCGGGTTCGATTCCCGGCCGCGGCGGCCGCTTTTCTGATGGAGGAGAAAAGCAAAAACGCCCGTGTGTACGAGATTTCGGCGCACGTTAAAGATCCCCAGGTGGTCAAAATTAATCCGGAGCCCTCCACTACGGCGCGCCTCATCGCCTGCGTTGCGTCGGCGCGTTAAACCCTATAATCAATCAATCAACTCTTTTTTTGAACGCTGGTGAACTTCGTGTAACTTCATTTGCAGTAGCTTGTTACCCACGCCAAACATTTTTGTGCAGTGTGTAGAATGACCACGTTACATGAAAACTGATTGGATAATTTTCTACTTCTTGCAGCGCTGTTATCACTAGTCGCTGCGGCCTGATATGTGGGTTATTATAAATTCTCTTTACCCCCCCCCCCCTCCGCGTATGCGGAGGACGTGTCCCTGTTCATTCGGGACGAGGACAGCTACCAAGCGTTTATGCGGCTATTTCACGAGTACGGTGAGCTGTCTGGAGCTCGACTGAACAGGGGAAAATGTATGGCGGTGCGTTTCGGCACATTTGCGTCTGGCTTGGCGGGCGACGTAGAATGGGTAACGGGTGTTCGAGTACTTGGTGTGGTGTTCCATTCAAGCAAACTCCAGGCTTTTCCTCGCAGAGCGAAGCTACATGATTAGGTAGTCCGTCTCGGCGGCGCTTTTTTATGTAGCCCGCGTAGCTAAACCACCGCGCCATTTCACCCGACAGCGCTCGCCGCGAAGTTTGGATCGTTCTTTTAGACGGGCAAGACAGAAACAGTGTCGCGAGCGCTGCTGAGGCTGCCCAAGTCAATGGGTGGTTTTAGTCTGCCTTGCTTGCAGACCATGTGTAGCGTGCTGGCAGTATGCGCAGTGATCGACCTTGTAGACTCGGACGAGTACCCAGGGAAGGCGCTGCTACAGTACTTTCTGGGAACTTCCCGCTCAATATTTTATGACGTGCACATCGCCGGTCCTTCTGCTGAGCAGCCACCGCCATTTTATGCTTACGTTATAAAAACATTGCGAAATCTCCAGTCTTCCTTGCCAAGCCTAAGTTTCAGAGAAAGTACGGCCAGCGAAGTGTACGAAAAATTGGCAATAACCCAATTAGACAACCAACAGAGGTCACGCGGTGTCCGTTGGCATCAGCTTGCTTCGGCGGCACTTCCGGCTGATGTTCGGGATTTCGATGGTTGCGTGGCTGGGAAGTTCTCCCGACGTGTGACCGTCTGCCGAGATTCCGCGTTGTGCGTTCCGCTCGGTGTCCGCACTGCGGCCACACTGAAACGTTAGAACATGCCTTGTTTCACCGTCGTGTAGCGGCAACGTTTTGGACTGCATTAAGCAGGATGTTCAGACTCACCATTCGAATGAACACACGTTCTAAGGATGTGTTGGTCAACTTTCTGATGTGTGCTGGTGCTTTTGTTTTGTGAAGAAATCGTGGTGCCGCATGTCTTTGAGCCGGGCCGCAACGGGCGATGTTCCCGCTGCTGTGGCGTGTCCGCTCGATTGTGATGAGTCATTTGGAGCAAGAATTGGCAGCTATAAGAGAGGAAGCCTTTCTTTAGCGTTGGTCTACGCTCTTTGTAATGGTCAGGAGCAACCTCGTGAGTGTTTCCCTAGAGCTGTACTGAGTTCAGTATGGTTCATGAACTCTTTCTTTGAACGCTGGTGAACTTTGTGTGACTTGATTTGTAGTAGCTTGTTGCCCCCGCCAAACATTTTTGTGCAGTGTGTAGAATGACCACGATACATGAAAACTGATTGGATAATTTTCTACGTAGGGCAGCGCTGTTATCACTAGTCGCTGCGGCCTGATATGTGGGTTATTATAAATTCTCTTTACCCCCTCCCTCGAACTTCCCAGCAGCAGTAGCGCCAGTCCTCACACCAGGGCCATTGCCGACTTAGGGTGCTACTGCTGCAATATCATCATCACAAAAATCAGAGATCTTTACTCATCGCTCCTCAAGGGGGACAATTACTTTGTGACGTACCACTCTCGATGCAGCGTGGTCTTAAACACAGAGGGCCCCCTGGGAAGTTGTGCAGAGAAAAGACGGGTTTGTGGTTTTCCGAAAGAAAGCCTGCCCCGCTTAGGCTCAAGTTACAGTATAACAAGAGAGTGTACGCTATTCCTTTCAGTCTCTTGCACTCAGCATTCCCAGTACGCAACGCTATTTTAGCGCATAGCGAGCGTGTGACCGGCGCAGGCTATTTCAGCAAAGTGGCATGCCTACGCTTGAGTGCTTGAATACCTTTATGCTTACAATATTGCGGCAAGCAGCAAGGTATCCCAACAAGCTTCTGCTCTTCTGGGGACATGCAGGTTTTTACAGGAAACTCCCACTAACAAATGAACGAAATCACTGGCATCACCAGGAATCGAACCTGGACCGAATAGAGAAATGGTGCTAGAGCCCGTTGTCTTACTAATTGAGTTACGAGCGCATGCGGGAACGGGGGAGACAAACGGTGTACTCACCGAGCACAGCTGCGGGTTTACCCTCTGCATTCTCGCTGAGTGCCATGTGATAGCATCATGCGACCTCTGGCGCCGCTGTGCGCCCAGCCCACGGCACGTGTAGCGGAGGTGTGCGCGCCTTGCGCATGCACTAGGACATAGTAAATACGGCTGTGAATCAAGAGGCCAGTCGGGCGTCGGGCGTTGCATTGTACGTGAGGGATGACGTTAGCAACTACGTCAATACGCGCACGCTCGAAACGTCGGACCAAGACGTCGACTGCGGCGACGTGTGCGCCGTGACTACGAGAGATGGCAACGCCCTTTACAGTGTTTACATCGCGCCAAACACACCCTAGACTGACATCGAACGTTTCATGCGAACGTACTCTGCCTTCCCTACGATTACCACGCTACGCCCATGATCGTCATCGGTGACTTTAACGTCGACATTGCGAAACCGTATAACCAGTGTTTCGTCCATGTTCAAGGGCGTCCGCAGAACTTTTTGCAAGGGCGGCATCCATTCGCGGAGGGGGGGGAGAGGGGGGGGTTGGATAGCACCAAAAAAGTGCTATTTGTGGTTACAAAAAGTACAAATTGCGAATTAGAACCAGACTTGGAGGATACACATTGGATTTTATTACCGAACAAAGAAGTAATGTTAATAAAGAAAATGCGAAAAGTTACTAAGTTACTGTCACTTTGTAAAGAGTGGCCAGTCTCGCTGCGTGAAGGTTCTCGACTCACGCCAACTGATCACCAGTACACAGCACAATACGTTCACATACATACAACTGCACTCCGTTAATCTTCCTTGAATAGCAGCTGCAGACGCCTCGGGTTTTTCTGGGCAAATTACGAGATGAGATGTGTGATGACCCGGCCGACGTCAGAGATTTCAGCTGGCAACGCGGCTGGTGGGTTCTGCCCACGGCAGACGGCATCGCAGCATGGGGTGTGGCACCCTCCAACAGGTGTCCACAGTGCGGGCTGCGTGAAACCCTGCAGCATGCGATGTTCGATTGCCAGTTTGCAACGACCTACTGAAAATTGTTAGCTCGGATGTTTGGACACAAACTCGACGCACGCACAAAGTCGCGCGACGCATTTGTTTTGTTTTTACTGTGCGTTGGTGCCCAGATCATCTGGAAAAGGCGCGGCTTTGCGGCTCTCAGAGCGCGGCCGCAAAAGTGCATGTTTCCAATGCTTCGGAAAATGCGCTCGCGTCTATTCGATCACCTGGAGGCTGAGCTCGCCGCGCTGGGGGAAGAGCAGTTCCTTCAGCGGTGGTCCACATTGTTTATCCGAGTGGTAAACAAACAAATAGAAGTGTCCATTCTACCCTGTTGACTGTTGTATTGATCTTGACGTGTTGTCGTGAACTTTCGAGGATGTGAACTACAGTGGTCTTTCAGAGTAATTGTGCTCATAGGCGTGCGCAGAGTTCTCGATTAGGGGGGGCAAAGTCCTACCGCTGCCCCCCCCCCCCCCCCCTTACAGCGACTCCCGACCTCTTCGCACTGAAGGCCTAGCGGTCCGAACGCAGTGCAAAGAGGGATGGCTATAAAATTTTTATTTCAATGCGATGGTATTTCAACACACATAAAATATTTCTGAGCAGAAATTTTTACTTTAACGTGTTACATTGACAAAATATGGGCCAATTTGGCGCCCCCCTTCAGATGATTAGGGGGGGCGGCCGCCCCCCCTGCCCCCCCTGTGCGCACGCCTATGATTGTGCTTCTAATAGTGTGTGTACTAGTGAACTGCGGAGAACTGTGGAGTGAACTGTGTGTGTAGTGAGTGGTGTAGTGAGTGAAGTGATAAATGCAGTGTGTATGGTTTAGGCGACCCGTGTAGTATTGAGCACAGCGGGTCTTTGTATCAGCTATTAATATTTTTTCTTGAAGTGTGATGTTTGCTGAAATGGCTCACGCAATAAAGATACTACTCGCCTCCGTGGCTTTCAATGCAGTACAGGCGTACAAGCGTTTTGAGGGGCCGATTTATAGGTTTTGTTTCGGGGCTTGGGTGGTGCCTACATTTCGCAGTTTCGAAGGAAAGGGTGTACAAGGTGATGGGGCGGCACGGAAGGATGTTTCACTCTCCCTACTAGGTGTAGCGGTGAAGATTTTTTGCTAGATATAGCTGCAACTTTGTCCGAAAACTGAAGTTCTTGCGGTAAGACTGCATAAATCTAGAGTTTAGAAACGTCAAACCTTTCAGAATTGCTCGCCATCTTGAATAGCCAACACAGGCAGTCTGTTTCATTGCCGTCACATGACCGGCAATGTTAGTCAGTGTCTAAAGTGCAATGTTGACCGCAGTCCTGAAGGGAGTTCCATACGGAAACGCAGGACCTGAGTGTGCTAATCATTTGAGTAGCGTGGATTGTTGTGCTAGTTGGTTCACGTACATAATTTAAAAAACTTTGCGCTAAAGGACGGGACAAAGGAGAGAACGTCGGTGTCGTTCGCTCCTCTCTTCCGTCCTTCAGGGCAAAGTTATTTTAATCATGGGAGAACCAAGCTGTGCAGCTTTTTTTTTAGTGGATAAAAATATCCCAATTTCCAAGGGGGGGCAGTTGCCCCCCCCTTGTCCTCCCTAAGTAAAAGAAATGGGGTCGCCGGTAAATCTCCAGGGTCGTGATTGCCGATTCGCTTTGTGGGTGTGGGAGCTGTCCGAGCATCACAGGATATGTGGAGCCCATTTCAACGTGAGTGGACGCAAAGGTTATATGGACCTATGCAGACCATCTCTCCACACCGGGTCTTTTACGAGAGGTGTCCTCCGGTAAAGACAGGTAAGCCGAGCATTATAACGTGAATTGTACTTTTTTGTAGCTCATGTTAATTTCTTTTGTTTCCTAGCTGCCTCGAAGCGAACGAAACACCGCCCTCCTAAAGCGCCCGTCCCGCTTTTAGGCATCCGAGACGAGCTGATGATATGCAGAACTGCCGAAATACGCCTGCCAACTCAGAATCAAGAGCGTAACAGGGCGATAAAGCAATACTTTTGCTCCCGCAGGCAATGATACGGTTTTTCCAACGACAGCGACTGGATACCCCTCCCAACTGCAGAGTAAGCAACGCTCGTTTTCTTATGAATTAAAGCACCAAGGGCGTAAAAGGGTGATTATTCCCACATGCAACGATAAGGTTTTTCCAACGGCAGCGACTACCTGCAGCCCGTTGCCTGCGGCATTGGAGGAACGGGGTTTCTGTTGTGAATTCAGCATTTCGACCATTTCTTTGCGGTCGCTCATTGCGGATTTATTATTAGATGCGACGCTGAGAGCATCTCTTGTCGGCGGCCCTGTCCTTCCTGCGTGCGTCCGTTGTTGTCCGCAGCCTTTCCACTCTCCTCCTCTCCTCTCCGATAGCGAACACTCTCTCGCGAGGGGCATTGGATTGGATTCAATTGGTTTGGCTTGGCTTGGCTTGGTTTGGCTTGACTTGGATTGGATTGGATTGGATTGGATTTGGATTGGATTGGATTAAAGTGGATTGTGTTGGATTGCGTTGCGTCATAGCCGCGCAGACGCACTGGCGCCGGCGTGTGCCCAGGTGAGAGCGAACACACTCTCTCAACATCTGCGGGTGTGCGGCCCAGCGCGCTCTCACTCCGCCGGTGGGCGGCGCTGCGCGCGGTGCTGTGCATGTGCAGTACTCTCTCTCTCCGCGGTCTCCTCTCCTTCGGGCGCACTGCGCATATAACATGTGTGCCGCTCTCCGGCGGCCTTTCGGTCGACGGTTGGTCTCCGCGTGCGCTTGAACCCCCCTCAGCGTCGCAGCACACCAGGGTTCCCGCGAGGGCAGGTGGGCGTAATTTTTCCCAGGTTTAAGGTGGGGGGTACTTCCTGTGTGAAAACTCTGGTTCTCACCATGATGCACCTTGTCCTGTTATTTTGACGCGTGGAACGGGCACTCTGTACCGGGAGGGAGTATGTTGCATCCTTTAAAAGCCACATATCAGGCCCCTTTCGTACCGGGACCCCTCATACCCCAGGCACCACAGCAAGTCCGATTCTTGACCGGCCAACCTACGGCTGTTCTCCGAAATGCTCGGCCATCGCCAACAAACTGGCCAGCGCTGAACATAAGATAAACGGTTTTAATACGGCCACCATCCTCAGCGCACATTTCCGGCAGCCAATGTTCTTAAGTTGGTCAGCTTTCGCTTGTTAACCGTCAACATGGTTTCCCCTCGGCGAAAGTTCCTAAGACGTTATCTGGCAGATCAACCACCGGCGATGAACGGCACTTGCTCCAGCAACGTTCAATCAAAAGACAGGCGGCAGGTTTCCCGCCACCGAGTACCCGCTTGTTGCTTGAAAGCGGGTTTACAAAAGATGATCAGCTTGGGCACGGCCACCAGGCGACCGCTTTGTTTCCGCTTGCAGGGGAACACATGATGAATGCTGTTGTCCAGTTCTAGAGTACTCGTGTTTCGTACGCAGCCGTTGTTTAAAAGTTGTTTTGGAAACGTACGTTATCCGGTCCGCTTATGAATCTGCAGGCTCCTGCTCTTCGAAAGGTGAACGGCTGACGCCTGTCGCAGGTCTAGCACCGCCCGTGGCCAATCACCGGAATTCCGAAGGTCATGCGTGGACACGCACCCAGCCAGCGAACAGTTTGCTGTATATACATCTGCACGCATGGACAAATGCACGAGGACACAAAAATATTAACCGAATACGCTAAATCAAAGATAATGGATAGTGAAGACAAAATAATGGCTTGCTAGTGGTATATTTGGAAAGGCACATTTTCAGTCTTGTGTTGTGACATGTGTTCGCGCTTCGTGGATATCCTGCTTGCCACTTTGGAAACAGGTAAGGTGAAGGATAAGCTGAAATGCTGCTGCAAACGATCGACGAACGGCGGCGTTTTCCAGTGCCCGGACAAAGAAATTGGGTAAGTTCATTTTTGCTGGCAATTTTCTTGCGCGACTAAGGTTCGGTGCAGAAACGTGTTACGGCTCGATTTCCCGCTTCCGCTTCAGTCTCACGGTGTGGTTCGCGGAAGCTAAATTCAATTTACGGGTGCTGACGCCGCTCGATATGTCTAGCGTTGCTGATGGACAGGTGGCAGGCGCAGCGGAGGGTGCTAGGATGTCTGTAATAAGTGCCGGTGCTCTTGATGATATCGTGAGGAATGGAGGTGTTTTGTACCGTACGCAGGTTTTAAAGCACGAGCTCTGTTTATACAGGGTGATCAAAGTTAAGTGGACATGTTTTTTTTTAAAAATAGGCGCTTAAATTTACGCGAAGACCACCTCTACAGTGAGGTTATGCTCCCAGTGGGACACATAATTAGGAGGTAAATATTGATGTAGGTGGTTTAATTAACTAAAATTGAATAATTTCCTTTTTAGTGGCTGCAGTAACCAGGCATGCTTGTATTGGAAAGTTGGACCCAATCGTGTTTCTACGCAGTTTCAATTGGCAGAATTCTTCTAGCGCATCAGTAGTCCGAGATATGAAACAGCGAAGTTTAATTGCCGTTCGCATGATTACGCATGCTACAAGTCAAGACCGGCGCATAGCTCCTCCCTATTGTTTTGTGTTTCGATAGCGGTACGAGTACTGAAGATTGCGATAACACCAGTCAAGAATGAATGGGCGCCAGTTATCACTTTTTCCTGTGCATCCACCCGTTTGTCGAACTAAACAACGTACGCAGCAGGAACGTCACAGAAGGGAGGAGCTTTGCAGCGGTGCAGACTGTCTTGCATGCGTAATTATGCGAACGGCAATTAAACTTCGCCGTTTGATATCTCGGACTGCAGATGCACATGAAGAATTCTGCCAATTGAAACTGCCTAGAAACATGATTGCGTCTAACTTCCCAATGTATACATGTCTGGTTACTATAGCCACTGAAAAGTTAATTAGTCAATGTTAGTTAATTAAGCCTCCGAAATCAATAATTACGTCCTATTTATGTGTCCTACTGGGCGCATAACCTCACTGTAGAGGTAGGCTTCGCGTAAATCTAAGCGCCTATTTTTTAAAATACCTTTGGACTTAACCTTGACCACCCTGTATATGCGGCTGGGCGGTTTCACCGCACTATCGTGTGACTTCGGTAGCTGGGCCACTTTGAACAAGGCAAAATACAATATGCGACTGCTCAACAGTTCCGAGCTAAAACTTCCCTTGAGAAAAAAGCCTCGGAGAAAAAACGGGATAGTTTAAAAGTCTGAGCTTGCAATAAAAGCGTTTTCCAATATTCATTTTTATCTGATTCCTGGCTGAAAACCACCTTTCCTAATGCTTTCTCGGGTTCTGTTTCTTTGGAAACTATTTCTTTTCTTTAACCAATTTGTAGTTCAGGAGCACCTCGGCTGAACGCGCGAAAGTTGTGCGCTCTCACCTTGAGTTGGGTGCGGCTCACGGTGTTCTCTTTGGGAGCCTTCGCTATATTACAGGCCGGGGAGTTTTTTTTTTCTTTTCTCCGCAACGTGAAGGGGTCTATTTCCCGTCTGGTGCCAGAAAAAAGCAGGCATCGCTGCCTACTCTCAAGCGCGTGCTCAGTCCGGTAGGGCATTTTCACTGTAATGAACGTTTGTTGTCGATTGATCTCGTTGAACGGGGACTATTTAGTCGGTCATTCAAACTCTTTGCGCACTCAAAACACAACAGAACCCCCAAAAGTCTACGTACGAGTTCACGCTTAGAAGAGGTTGGTACACAGCGCCGACGAACAGGAAATTCAAGAAATAAGCCGCAAAGTTGACCAGCGACAGCACATAGGACAGCCATGGCCGTATTGACGTTGTTTAGGCCATGCCAGGGGTGCATAATGAGAAAAATTAAAGAGAGTGCGGTTGGTTTTTCCGCGTCTTTCACAGTGATTTGCACGCCCACCGCTTCACGTGCACGTGTAATATTTGGCTCAGGTATTCCTGGCAGTGTAATCTAAACGTCGTGCAGGTTTACTTCCACTGCTCCAAGAGTGTTGTAGGGTCCCTTTAAAGCAAGGTACATTGCACATTAGCAGTGTAAATATCTGTAGGTCCCTCGAACTGCCTTTTTTGCTGACACTGTGAGATGTGCAGAGTTGTAACTTGTCCTTTTTTTTCTTTCTGTTTTGTGCTGCAGGTGCTCCTGAGCATGGCAGCTGTGGTTTCCATTGGAACTCTGTCCATGACCACAGTAGCGGTTGCATCAAATGGAAGCAGCATCACTATTGGAGCAGCAATTGAGAAAATAAATCTGCACCACAATTTGTTATCAACAGTCTTTGTCAGTTGCTGAATTTAATTGTTTCCTTCAAAGCACGAATGATTGCTGTTACGAGGTTATAAATTCTTCACTTGGCTGTAGAAACAGCTCGACTATACCCATTCTAGGGCTGGATGAAAGCTGCAGCACCACAATTAATATGCCTCCTGAAGTGGAACGGCCGGACGAGTATGTTGCGTGGCTAAAGTTCAACCTTGGCTGAGCGGCTCTGGTTCAACAGCTGGCCCCCACGCAAGGATGAATAGCCGTCGTCTGTAAAAGTTGAACGGCCATGGATTGTTAAAGGTTGAACGGCCGCCGGCCAATAAAAGAACGGCAAGACGACGGCAAAGTCTGGCGGCCGAAGGGCGGTTGTAGGCCCCTTGGCGATGGTTTGGTCAACGGTGAGCAGCTGTTCAGCTTACACCAGGTAACTTTAAGCACACGGCCAAGGCTCACTTTTTAGTATGGGCTTTACACTCTGATGGAGCAACGGCCGAGCAGAAATTACCCGGCCAGAGATGGACAGCTCATGCTTAGCCATACATGCTTGTGCTGCTTGGGACGGTGCTTATTATATTGCCGCGAACCATGCATTGGGTTTGTTTGTGTTTTGTTTTTGCCGACCGGATGCGCGGGGCTGTTATCTGTGTTATCCGTGTGCCAAGTCAACGCCGCCTGTATAAACAATGCCTAACGCGTGAGCGAAAAATGGCCAAACAGCCACTCTCATGTTGCTCTCTCCTACCCTTCCCCGCTCCGTAGCCTTCCAGCGTGCTTTCGTGTCCGCCAGCCAGCGCCGCTTCTCGGAAACTATGCACAATAGTGGAAAGTTTGTTTAGCGTTCCCGAGGCGGCGCTCCTACGCCTTCTTGTTTTTCACCATGCATGTCTGTCTTGGTCTGTCACTGATAAAACTTCCTTTGTCACGAAGGAAAATCCCTTGCGCTGCCGCAGGCTGATGCCCGCTTTGTGCGCTTATCTACTCGGATCACAGGCCCTGAAATTTTCTGAGTGGGGCATCCCACCTCTATCCCCTCCGCATTTAGGCATTGTTTTGACCCCGCTGTTCGCACTCCGCATCGGTACGCACTTCTAAAATTGAGGACGTACTGTAGAAGCGCCAGGACAGCGTGGCGGAATCCCAGCTGCTTATCCTTTTGTTTCCTATAATTTTCTGAAGTTTACAAGCACGTGATATTATTGGAAAGTAATCGTAGAAGTGAGCGCCTGAACAAAAAAAAAATCGCGCCAATCCACCCCGTGAATGTGGTTGGAAAGCAAAGCTGTAAACGGCACCCATAACGATTACCCATGCGACGTCCCTTAAATTCACTCACATCGCTCTACAGATAGTAAAACCAGAGAAAAGTGAAATGCACTTAACGACACCATTTATTACTTCAAAGAGATATTCTTGGTAAGGTTAAATCAATGCATGATGCATGAACGGTGTTTGGTTGAGTTTTATTGGTGTAGCGCAAGAGTGGAAACTGTTTTTATAAAATTAAAGTAAGCTCCAACCCGGTGTTAGACGATCTGACTTATCCGTCTCTGTGCCGCGGACGGCGACGAGATTTGCGGCAGAGAAGGAGAAGGAGGAGGAAGAAATACTTCTGTTCAGATTTCTGAACGGCCCAGAGTAAAGCCCTGGGGAGTGGTTCCTTCTTCTGTGGGGCCCATATGCAGTCCGCGCGGCCTGTGTTCTGTCCACCCGCTGAAGCTGGGAGGTAGAGAGGGCCTGAACAGCAGCATCTCCAATTGCTCTTGTTGGGTAGTTGACGGAAAGAGAGGAGGGTGCTCATGGCTAAAGTCGCACACCCCGATTACGGGGCGGAGTGTTCCTACTCTTGAGCTAAATTTACATTCAGCGTCGTTCCGATTCGGATGCATTAAGTGAAGACGCGTAGGCTGTGGAAAGGAGCCCGGATTGTATGAGCCGTAGGGTAGTTTGTTGTTCCCTCTAAAGGTCTGGGTAAGGCGAAGGTACGGTCTGTCTCAGAAGGCGATAATGCTGGGTTATGTGTCTGAACGACACAAGCGGATGACTGTCATCGTACAGCTCCATCGCACGGTGGGTAAAAGTGCAGGCTTGTTGGGTGGGCATATTTGTTGCCCTTCATTGAAGCGTGAGGGGGTGTCCACATGAGCTGAACGGAACCGTTTGGGGAGTGGTTTTTTAGCACGCGCAGTGCAGGTCAGGACACCCAACCCGACTGGTAATTCCAGTAGGCTTGCTGGAAATCGGTGACAACCCTCCGAACCCCTGGTTGATTGAGAGCCAAGGTGATGGCTGCCTCTTCTGCTGCTGTCATTTCTTGGGTCCTAAGCGAGGTACACGCAAGGAGGTTGGTTCTGGAGGCAGCCACGATGGTGGCGTATTGCTGCCCTCGATGTTTGGAGACGTCTGTGTACATAACTGCATGATCCCCCCAGGGTGGTGTTTAACGCTTGAGCCCGTGCTTTTCGGTAACCCTCGTCATGTGAGGGGTTCATATTTTTAAGCAAAGGCGACCGTTGTTACTCTACGCCTAGTCCGTACATGTTTGTCGAGCTGGGAGCCGCCATATTGGGTAGCTGGCCCGTCATGGGAGTCGTGACCTCTTCGTGACCCCATGCGACGTGCCGAAACGGCTCGCCGTGAACGTGTGCGCGAGGGCGTGGGGGAACACCAGCTTGTCGCCTTCCTTCGCCCCCACCCTTTCCCCAACCCGCGGGGAAGATCTCCTCTCCCCGGAGCCATCACTCCTCGTCATGTGAGGGGTTCATATTTCTAAGCAAAGGGAGCATCTTTAGTTTTAGTCGCCAAGAGTCTGGGAGTACGTCAAGCGGAGTGACATTCTGGGCTGCCAAGCCAATCTGTTGAAGCATGCGGGTACCCACCGCAGTTCTGAGTCAGACCTTCTCGTTAGAAAGATGGCCTTCTATCAGCTCTTCCACCGTGTTGTGGAGCCCGTGCTAAGCACCCTCTGTGTGGACGCACTCATGAGAAGACCAATGGCCTGCTCGACCGCCTTTCTAATCATTATATAAAGCATCTCTATGTCTTCCTTGTCGAGAAGAAGACAGGGGGTTGACGTAAGTGACTCTCGAGAGGACAAAAGCTTCAATTAATCGAAAGGTACCGGATTCCTTTAGGCCTCGCTTCTTGGTGGCAACTCGCCTGATCATGTGTATGACTCGATTAATGCTGTTTTTGAGACGCTGCAAGGAGATGTCACACTTGGTGTTAGCCTCGAGATGTTGGCCCAGGATCTTGATGCTGTTGCTTGGAGTGATGGCCGGGCCATCAAGGAGTATTTGAATGTATTTCTTGATTTGGCGTGAGGGCGGACGACAAGGAGCTGTGATTTTTTACGTGAACACTGGAGGCCACAGGCTTTAGCACATTGGCGTACTTGAAGTGAGATGCCATGCCTTGGTGCGAGCTTCCTATAATTTTTGTAACTCTTAGCATATGAGCAAGGTGCGCACCGGGCCGTTATACGGGCGTGAGTTATCGCGTGACGCTTTCACGTGGCATTAAGTGAGAACGCCGGTGGTAAACCCGCAGATGTGCTTGGTGAGTACACCACCTGTCTTCCCTGTCTTCGCGTGGGCTCGTAGCTAAATCGGTAAGACAACGGGCTCTCCCTCTGTTAGTCTATTAGTTCCAGGTTCGATTCCCGGCGGAGCCAGTAAATTCTTTTATTTGTTCGCTGGAGTTTTCTGGTGACACCAACGGTCGCGAAAGAACCCTTGGGGGGTAGAGGTAGAAAGCTTTGCTTTAGAAAGGATTACAAACATATTAGTATGCAGACGAGGGTGCCAGAGTCAACTGACTGAAAGGGGACCCTCGATTACAAATACATCAAACGAATTGTGTAGAAGCAGCAAATGGGCGAAAGAGCCCAACAAATCAATATGCAGTATAAAACACACAAGAAATTAGCATTTTATGTACATACATTCGGAAAGGTAGCTATAATTGTAGATATATAAAAAGTAAAAAATCAGTTCGTAAATGACACAAAGGAAGCAAAGGCACATGAGAACCTTGGGTATATCGTAATAATAAAACAGAGAACAAGATCCTAATTGCAGCAAAAGAAATCCTCTAAGGTTTTTTTTTAAAGCAACCAAGTGATGGGGATGATTTGACAGCAGTAGGCAAATTATTTTAAAATTTCACAGCTGAAAAACAAGTAGTTTTCTTACCGTAATTAGTATGAACAGGTGGTAGTAACAAATTGTTATTACTTGAATACCTGGTTACGCTTTTACTGCGTAAAACACTTACATCAAAGAGATCATAAGAGAGGTTACAGTGCAATAATTTGTAAAAAAGAATACCTAAGTTATAATACCTACTGTGAGGATGCTGCTCCTGACGTCGACGCTATCGTAAAGAGTGACCAAGTTTGCTTCTCGACCGCTGTGTCTCCGTGGCAAGAGGCATTGCGCGCATTAAGCATTGTAAATCCCACATTTTGGTCACTAATTTCACCGAGGAGTATCAGCAACTAAACAAGGGCGCTGCATATGTGTTCCTCGAAGAAATGCAAGAAACAAGTCAAGTGATCGCGGTCGTCAACTTTGAACGCGCACACGCAGATACTTTCAAGCTGCCGCATCCATTAGATGTGAACCCGGCGCTGCCGCAGGAAAATTGGGACAAATTATTAGATTTGCTGCGTCGCTACAGCGAGTGTTTTTCGTCGAACTCAAAATTACGTCAGACACCTCTAGCGAAGCACCGAATTATAACCGAAGATAGAGCCCGACCCAATGTAAAGCTACTTAATTACACGCCCTACCTTAAGCCTAACTTTCCTCAAGTGGCCACGCTAATTCAACGCAACTATAGCGTAGAGCAGCACACTCTCTGTTCGGACATCCCCCACATTTTCACCGTTATACTGCCGAAGAAACTCGGACAGACCAGGCTCCACGTTCTCTATATATACAGTTCTCCGAAGCAAACAAAACATGCCTTCCGCGACCTCTTCCACTCTGCTCTCACAATCGCCAACCGTCATCCACTCGTCATCCTATAGGTGACTTTAACGCTCCTCACATCGCCTGGGGTTATCACCGCACCACGAAGAAGGGTCGCCTCCTCTGGGACACTATTCAAGCCCTCCACATTACAGCACACAATGAACCCGATCTATAGCCACCCGAATTGGTACCAGTGTTCAACGCGACACGGCACCCGACCTAACACTCTCCCACTGCCTCGGTCCGGCCGCTTGGCAACCTACTCCACATACACTGGGAAGAGATCATTATATTACCGAGCTCAACACCTAGATACAGCTATCCCCCCATGAACATCCCACTCACACTACGATCACAGATTGGGACGCCTCCCGATTAGACAGCCAACACATACCACCCCCACAAGGGAGCGCAGAGGAGGACTTAGAGGAATGGGTCTCTAACATTCTGCGTACAAAACAAGAGCACGATCTCCCAATCGACCTGGACATTCCTGCGGAGTATGTAGACTCCAAAATGCTTCACCTTTGGGAAGCATATTCCAGTTTCGAGCGACGGTGGAAGCGTCACAAACACCGCCATCGCCTCCGCCGCAAGTTAAATTTACTTCGGCAGGAAATCACGAAACATGCAACCTATCTGGCCAGAACCAGCTGGATCCAACTATGGGACGATATGAGGGGCAAGCTTTCCATGCGTCACACATGGGCATTACTCCGCCATCTCCTCGATCTCACAAAATCTCGAACGCACCAACACACGCGTATAACCCAGCTTCTCAATGGTTTAAACCATTCCCAGGTGGCCATCCTTCGACAGCTCCACAGTACATACATTCCGAAGCCATTTCCTTCTGACTCCACCCCCCTTTTCTATACCGGCACCCCCAATTCGGAGCTAGATGCTGAGATTACGCGAGATGAGGTAGAGGCAGCATTACGCGCCCTACGCCGGCAAACGGCTCCCGGCCCGGACAAAATCTCGAATAAAATTCTTCGCCATCTGGATGACACATCTATAGACCACCTCACATTCTTCAATACACACTGGAATGCTGGTATACTACCTCGTAGTTGGAAACACTCCGATATCACTTTAATTCCCAAGCCAGCCAAACCTCTCGCACTGCCCAATTTCCGGCCAATCTCGCTCACCTCCTGTCTCGGAAAACTTTTCGAACACGTCATTCATAATCGGCTATCCACACAACTTGAAAAACATTCCCTCTTTCCCCCCAACCTCATAGGCTTCCACCCCGGACTGTCCACACAGGACGCCCTTCTGCAAATCCACCATGACATTCTACAACACCCCCCCACCAGAGACAATGCGGCAATCCTCGCCTTAGATCTCCATAAGGCAGTTGATCAGGTAGGACACTCCGCCATTCTTTGCTCCATCAACACACTACACCTAGGCGATCGCACATACACCTACATACGTTTTTTTCCTCTCTGATCGCACCACCACTCTCCGACTGGGCGCCGTCAAATCAAACATTTTCGACATGCCCAACAGAGGCACCCCCCCAAGGGGCCGTTCTTTCGCCTCCACTATTCAATCTCGCCATGCTCCCTCTCACGAATGCTCTAGAAAATATACCGTCCCTCCACTCGAAAATATACGCGGACGACATTACACTTTGGGTCACGCAAGGCAGCGACACCCACATAAAGGCCACGCTCTCCGCAGGGGCTGCCATAGTCTCCCGTCTTGCTGCACAAACAGGCTTGATTTGCTCAGCCGCTAAATCAGCACTTCTACTCCTTCCTCCACCTAGAATTAGACCCACGCCCTTGACCACCATTCAGGTAATGCTGGACGGACAACCAATCCCCCGGGTTTCCCAGCTTCGCCTTCTCGGCATGCATCTCCAAGCCAACAGGAGCAGCACAGACACTATACATCTCTTGCGCCTTCACACCGTCCAGAGTATTGGTCTCATTAAACGTATCGCGTCTAGGAAACATGGGCTAACGGAATTAGAACGGCTGCGAATTGTGCTGTGCTTCCTGGTGAGCCGTTTTTGCTATCACCTCCCGTACGCACAGCTTACTCCCTCTCAATGTACCTCCCTCGATGCCTTACTTCGGAGAGCCTATCGCTCCGTGCTGCTACTGCCCCCACACGCACCCACCCAACGACTCCTCGCGCTTGGTATACATAATACAATAGACGAGCTAATCGAAGCCCATCGCCTGGCCCAGCTCACGCACCTTTCCCAGACCCCCGCTGGTCGGCAGATCCTCGATCTAATTCATGCCAACCCTCCGCTTCTACTAGATCCTCCAGCTCACACCTCCCGGCTTCTCCGCGGGCGTCTCCACATTAAGCCGATCCCGCGAAATATACATCCAGCCTACCAGCACGGACGCCGTCTAGCCCGAGCCCAAGCACACCTCTCCCGCTACCCTCCCTCTGAGCATACTCTCTACGTAGACGCAGCGGCCTACCCCACCCGTCCTGCCTTCGCACTCGCTGTAGTAGGCGCTTCTCCAACAATCCCTCAGGTTTCAGCTACAGTCGCCACCACCTCCTCGGTAACTGCAGAAGAGGCAGCCATTGCCCTTGCCCTTACTCAATTACCTACCCCCCAGATCATTTTATCTGACTCCCAAACTGCCATACGAAATTACACAAAGGGCGTCATTTCCTTAGCTGCCCTCAAAATTCTTCTTCAGAATCACCCTGCCAACCCCGTGATGCTGCTGTGGACTCCTGCCCACACCAGCGTAGGTGGTAATGAGACGGCACACCAACACGCCCGAGCCACCCGAGCTTTGATATCCCGGGCTCCCGCTTCTTTTACGCCTACACACGGCATCCCCGAAATGTCCCACGCGTACTTACTTACGTACAGGGACATAACTCAACATTACCGCTTCCTCCGCAGGAACCTACCTCCCCCGCACCCTTCACTTACTCCGCCGGCAGCGCACATGTGGCGGCTCTTACAAACCCACACTTTCCCACACCGCACTCTCCTTGTGCACACTCACCCACACCAATTCACCTCCCCTCACAGCCCCTCATGTGGCGCGCTGGACACTCTCTTCCACTCGCTCTGTGAGTGTCAGCGCGACCCCTTCCCCCCTTTCACATCCTATTCTCACTGGGAGCAGGCTCTAAGGAGCTCTGACCTCGCAACGCAAGAAACCGTCGCGGACAGAGCCCTGGACGTCGCAAAGGGCCCCCGCCACTCCCCTACCCTGAACCCAATGTAAAATAAAGTGGCACTACTAACACGAGCGGGAAGACATGCGGACACAAGTCGAAGACATGCTAAGCGACGACATTATAAAGCAATCGAAAAGCCCCTGGGATGCTCTGGTCGTACTCGCGAAAAAAAAGACGGTACATTGAGGTTCTGCGTTGACTACCGGCGACTGAACAAAATAACCAAACAGGACGAATCGACGACGCCCTCGACCACCTCTGCTACGCTAAGTACTTCTCATCAATGGATCTGAAGACAGGTTACTGGCAAATTGAAGTGCACGAGAGAGCACGGACTACTCTTCCTCCGAGAAAGAGTCCCAGGCTATCATATGGGCCATTTCAAAATTTCGCCAATACGTGTATGGTAGACCGTTCAAAGTTGTGACAGACCACCATGCGCTGTGTTGCCTCGCCAATTTGAAGAACCCCTCTGGCCGTCTTGGGCGATGGAGCTTGCGCCTACAAGAATTCGACGTTACAATCGTCAATAAATCCGGCAGGAAACACTCCGACGCCGACCAGCAGCGTGCCGACCCCGAGTTACGCGTCATGGTCGACTACCTCGAACGACGCAGTGTCGCCGTGCCTAGGGCCTTCAAACGCAACTTACCAGCATTCAGCCTCAAGAACTCCGTCCTCGCGAAGAAAAATTTCAACCCTGGAACGAGAACAAATTATTTTCTTGTAATCCCTGGTGACCTTCGCGACGAAATTTTGGAAGCGTGCCACGACGACCCGTCGTCCGGACATCTTGGCACAGCACGCACTATTGGAAAAATCAAGGCGAAGTACTACTGGCCCCGCCTTACAACCGATGTGTCCCACTACGTCCGCAGCTGTCGTGACTGCCAGCGACCAAAAACACCGCCGACTAGACCCACCGGACTTCTGCAGCCGATCGCCGTCCCATCGAGGCCCTTCCAACAAATTAGAATGGACCTTTTACCCGCCGCGGTGGCTCAGTGGCTAAGGCGTTGCGCTGCTGAGCACGAGGTCGTGGGTTCGATTCCCGGCCGCGGCGGCCGCTTTTATGATGGAGGCGAAAAGCAAAAACGCCCGTGTGCACGAGATTTCGGCGCACGTTAAAGATCCCCAGGTGGTCAAAATTAATCCGGAGCCCTCCACTACGGCGCGCCTCATCACCTGCGTTGCGTCGGCGCGTTAAACCCTACAATCAATCATCAGAATGGACCTTTTGGGCCCGTTCCCTACGTCACGATTCGAGAACAAGTGGATTGTCGTAGCGTCAAATTACATGACGCGCTACGCAGAGACCGCCCCTCTTCCGATGGGGACTGCACAAGAAGTCGCGAAGTTCTTCATAAACCAAGTTGTGCTGCGACATGGAGCCCGTGAAGTCCTAATCACGGACCGTGGAACGGCCTTTACTGCGGAGCTGATGCAAGAAATATTACGCTACCGCAACACGGATCACCGAAGAACGACGGCGTACCACCCCCAAACGAACGGACTAACGGAACGTCTGAACAAGACAATCGCGGATATGCTGTCAATGAACGTCGACGTTGAACATAAGACTTGGGACGGAGTGCTCCTGTATGTCACGTTTGCGTACAACACGGCTATCCAGGAAACTACGCAGATGACGCTGTTCGAGCTTGTCTACGGAAGCCGGCCGACTACGATGCTTGACGCCATGCTTCCGCATGTAGAGACGACGACTTGAAACTCAGACGTCCAAGGATACCTTCAGCGCGCGGAGGAGGCCCGCCAGTTCTCTCGAGTTCATTCAACGGACCAGCAGCTGGTGGATGCCGGCCGCTACAACCTCCGACGGCGAGACGCCGAGTACCACCCAGGGGATCGTGTGTGGGCTTGGACTCCCATCCGACGACGCGGACTCAGTGAGAAGCTTCTGCGACGGTATTTCGGACCCTACCAGATTCTACAACGTGTTGGGCAACTTACCTACGAGGTGAGTTGGCGATTCCGGAACATCACGACGACGTACGCGGCACGAAGTCGTCCACGTGGTTCGCCTGAAACCTTACTACACAAGATGACGGACTTTTTTTTGTTTGTTCGGACTGTCGTTTATTTTAGCATCAGGTCGATGCACTCTTAGAAGAGAGGGGGTGTAATTCCGCGAACCATGCATTGGGTTTGTTTATGTTTTGTTTTTACCGACCGGCTGCGCGGGGATGTTGTCTGCGTTATCCGTGTGCCAAGTTAAGCCCGTGTTCAATTCTTTATTCTTATGCCGAACGTGTTATCTTTCTTGATAGGGAGAGCATTTCGAGCTAAGGTCAACAGTCTAGAATAATCTCCTTTGATCTACAGTGTTCTGGATGAAATCGACGGTTATAGAAACAATCGCACCCAAAGGTAAATTCCTGCAGAGCAAACGCCGCGGCATTCGACTCGCCGACGCTTGCCTGCACACGTCACTTTGTTGACAGCTGCTTCGCCGCCTGTGTATTGTTTAAGTTGTTATGGGAGCACAAGTTCGCTCCAATCAACGCGTTTTCCTTCAAGACAACTGCGTCGTCTTTGGCTTCGTGACAATATGTTGCGAATTTAAAGCGAATTGTATTGATTAGTAAAATTTAGCCCCGAGGTATCATATTAACAGTGTAAGAAAACATTTGGTTCCTTTGAATATTTGTGTACTTTGCCTAAGGTGCACTACACTTTTATTTGCTCGGATTTTATTGTATATTGAATGGCATCCACCTGAAATTAGGTATTATACACATCACACGAACAGCAGCGCCACCCCACTTTTGCCATAGCTCAAGTGTTTAGGCGTGGGTTCTTCAGAAAACAAGTTTGCCTGTAGATATATAGGCAATATGTTTAAAATTTCGTTCCGCATTAGTATAAATATTTCTTACGTGCACTGTGTCTGGCGTTATTTTTCAGCTGCAGACTAACGGTAGTCGGCGGCACCAAAAGAAAGCGCAGCTGCTACCATGCTAGTAAAAATGGATCTCCTCCTTGAACTGTGCCCCAAACTTCAAGAAGGAAATGCTAGTCTGAAGGCGGAGAACAGTGCACTCAATGGAGAACTATGCAAGCTGAAGATTGAGACGTTGAAAAACAAAGTTACCAGCAACGGCAACAAAGTTTCATTACGCACGGTTCAGCGCAAAAAAAAAAAAAAAAGACGTGGACAAAAAAGACACAACGCAAGAGCGCTACTACAACGGAAGTTTATTAAAAACAGACACTTGCTTATAAACACGCTAGATGAAACTGAAAAAAAGGAAAGAACAAAAAATGGGCTGAAGTCACACAAGATAAAAAATTTTGCAACTCAGACAAACCCGTCAACAGCGCGTGCGCCAGCAACCTTAAGAAATTCAAATTCTTTGGCTTAAAGGTGCAAAGATGGCACACTGATACACTTGTCACGCGCTGTCTGACTATTCGCTGCTTGTATTATTTACCTGCTGCGCTGGTCTCTCGACCTGAAAAGCACTTCACAGTTTTCCAATACCGGACCACAGTCACCATCTTCGCAATCTCTGCAGTGGGCAGCCAAGTGTCCCCTATTGCCATGGCGTATACATTATTTGCATGTTCACGCAATCGAACATTAAGACAGCGTCCTGTTTGGCCTGCGTAAGTCTTTCCACATTTGAGAGGACGGCGATACACACCTTCAACACATCTAACATGCTTATTCCGATGCTGGATGTTGCACTGTTTGTTCCTTTTTGAGTGTGGGCCGGTGCGCGCGCATACCCTTCACAACTTGTGAGGCGCAGAGAAAACGACGTGCACACTTGCCCTGCTTCCTATTACAGCGAACCTGTTAGCCTCTAGTTGGTAGGAAATTTTGGTGTCGTAAACAAAAAACCCAGGCAGGACCCAGCAGTTCTGGCCTAAGACGCCGAGCGCATGCGTCAGGCTAATCGGGCATGCAGCATAGCGCTCAGTAATCGTTAGAAAAACCACAGAACGAGCATCGCAACGGCATTTTGATAAGGCGCCTGCAAACAATGGAGCCACACCCCCTCCCCACCGTGTGTTCTTGGTAAAGATTGCTTGCAGAATATGTTTGAAGGCTAGCAATGACTAGCGTCACTAAATTGAGCAGTACTTGTCCTAAGACGCCAAGTGCATGCGTCAGGTTAGGCAGTACCCACCACTGGCCGACAGAAAAACTGAGCGAAAAGCCCGCCGAGACGACGACAAGTTTTAGGTGCGGAGCACCTTAGGACCTCACAATGTCCGTCCGCGTCCGTGCGCATAGCATTTACGATCGCAAAAAATCGCACAGGTACCGGCAGTATGCGAGCCTGCGTCTGCTACACCAGACAGAATTAGTGTCAGTCGTCTTGCCCATTGGGCTAAGACCCTACATACTCCCTCGCCTGTAACGGTGCGGAGTACATTAGGACCTCCCAATGTCTGTCCGCTACCATCCGTGCGCACACCCCCATCAAGAGAAAATCTGAGCGGAAGCTACCTAAAGGGTAAAAGAACACTCCAAAACACTCGAAAACAGGCATCAGCATAACCTAGCAACGAGAAAACGCGCAAAACCTCCGGTGTAGTCATGTAGTCATGTGCGTAAACACGAGATGGCGCAGCGGTGCACCACGTATATAAGCGGGTTCCGGAAATCACACACCCTCTTCCCGCCATGGACGGAAACGAACGTAAGAAGCGTCACTCTGGTGCTCAACGTCTACGAAGACAACGAGCTTCCTCCAATACAAAAGCGCGGCAACAGGAGGCAAAGCGACTAAAATCGAATGAAGTGACTAAGGCGTTGCGCTGCTGAGCACGAGGTCGCGGGTTCGATTCCCGGCCGCGGCGGCCGCTTTTCTGATGGAGGCGAAAAGCAAAAACGCCCGTGTGTACGAGATTTCGGCGCACGTTAAAGATCCCCAGGTGGTCAAAATTAATCCGGAGCCCTCCACTACGGCGCGCTTCATCGCCTGCGCTGCGTCGGCGCGTTAAAACCCTACAATCAATCAATCAATCAAAATCGAATGGCGGTCGGGGAGCAAATCAGATGTCACTCGGGGCGCAACTTGGATGTCATTTCGAGTCCCCGTACTCCGCACCCTCGCCAACATCTACGGAGTGGAGATGCTGCCATTTTTTCCATACACTTCCCCATCAGCATTTGTAATGGTTTACAACAGCTTCACTGGGCACCCACTTTCGCAGGGCGGGATGGGGATAATTTTTTAAAGCAGAGCTTTTTACCTCTACCCCCCCAAGGGTTCTTTCGCGAGCGTTATTGTCAACAGAAAACTCGCGCGAACAAATAAAAGAAGTTACTGACACCGACAGGAATCGAACCTGGAACTAATATAGTAACGCAACGTGAGCCCGTTGTCTTACCGATTGAGCTACGAGCCCACGTAGAAACGGGGAAGACAGGCGGTGCACTCACCAAGCACATCTGCGGGTTTACCCCCTGTGTTCTTGTTGCATGCCACGGGATAGCGTCACGCAACCTCTCGCGCCGCTGTGCGCTCCACCCACGGCACGTGTAGCGGCCGTGTGCGCACCTTTAGCATGCGCTAGGACTTACAAAAATTAAAGGAAGCTCGCACCAACGCATGTAGTACGCCAATGTGGCCTGTGGCCTGCAGTGTTCACGTAAAAAATCAGAGCTCCTTGTCGTCCGCCGTCACGCCAAACGACACATCACGGAAGACACTCAAATACTCCTTGATGGCCAGGCCATCATTCCATGCCCCCGCATCAAGATCCTGGGCCTACATCTCCAGTCCAACACCAATGAGTGGCGATCCTTGCAGCGCCTCAAACACAGCGTCAAAAAAATCATACACATGATCAGGCGAGTTGTCACCAAGAAGCGAGGCCTCAAAGAAGACAATACCCTTCGATTGATTCAAGCTTTTTCCTCTAGAGAATCACTCACGTCACCCCCTATCTTCTTCTCGGCAAGGAGGACATAAAGATGATTGATATAACGATTATAAATGCGGTTAGGTGGGCCATTGGTCTTCCCATGAGTGCGTCCACGGAGAGGCTGCTTTGGATGAGGCTCCGCTACATGTGCACGGTGGGAGAGCTGATAGAGGGCAATCTTTCTAACTAGAAGCTCCGATTGAGGAGAAATGAATCCTTCACCAGGTTGGCTGGGCACACAAAATGTCACTCCCCGTGATGTACTCCCGGACCCTTGGCGACAAGAACTAAGATGCTCCCCCCCTTTACCTAGAAATATGAACCCCTCACACCACGAGGGTCGCCGACAAGCACGGGCTCAAACACTCAGCGCAACCCTCGGTGGGTATCATGCAGTTATCTACACAGACACCTCCCAACATCGAGGGCAGCAGTACGCCATCATCGTGGCTACCATCAGAACCAACCTCCTTGCGTGTGCCTCACTCAGGACCCAAGACATGACGGCAGCAGAAGAAGCAGCTATCGCCTTGGCTCTCGCTCAGTCATGGGTTCGGAAGGTATTCACCGATTTCCAACAAGCCAAGCAGAATTACCAGTCGGGGTGGGTGTCCCGAGCTGCACTGAGTGGGCTAAAAAACACTGGCCAACCGGTTCCACTCAGCTCATCTAGACGCCTGCTCACGCTTCCATGGAGGACAACGAATACGCCCACCAACAGGCCTGCGCTTTTAGCCCCCCCCTCCCATGCTATGTAGTTGCACGAGGACAGTCACCCGCTTCTCACGTTCAGGGACATAACCCAGAATGATCGCCTTCAGAGACAGACCCTACCCTCGCCGCCGCACCCTGAACTTTCCATGGAACAACTACCCTACCGCTCATACCATCCGACGCGTCTTCACTCAATGCGCCCGAATCGCTACGACGCTGAATGTAAATATTGCTCAGAAGTAGAAACACTCCACCACATAATCGGGGTGTGCGACTTTAGCCCTGAGCACCCTCCTCTCTTCCCGTCAACTGCACAACAACAGCAATGGGAGATGTTACTGTCCAGCTCTCTCTGCCTACCCGGCTTCAGCTGGGTAGGAATGCATATGGGCTCCAGTGAATAAGGAACCGCTCCCCTGGCCCGCCCTCTGGGCCGTTCAGAAATATGAATAAAAGTATTTCCTCCTCCTTCTCCCCCTCCTCCTCCATCTCTCGCCGATTTCGTCGCCTCTGTCGGCGGCGGCAGAGACGGAGATGTGAGATTGACCAAACAAATAATTTTTGTTTGGTCAAACAAATTGACCAAACAAATAAAAACAAACGCCAAACAAATAATTTTTATTTTATTGCCAAGCATAATAACAAAATACGGGTGTTACTTTTATTCTCCGTTGTTGCGGACTTTAAAAAAGACAAAACTATTATTTCTTTCGCTATAAAGCTGTTTTAAACAGCACGTCGTGCGAAACTGCGCCTGCTGCAAACTGACGGGGATTTCACAGCGCCGAACATCGGTGAAATTTTTTGCCCTATTTCACGGCGACAGGAGCCTTCATTTGCAAGCTGTTGCGTAACGTAACGTCACTTTTACGCAGCTGAAGTTGCCAGTGGGTGACGTAAATATTCCCGCCAACTGTTTATATTACATCACGTCTACTCAGCCAATGACAGAGAGGGCATGACCTACAAGCAGTATTGTTGGTTTATCAATAACATCATAATAATAATAGCCTCCTCGATTATCAGTAGCGGATCGTCCGCGGACTTCCCGAGACGCGATCCGGTACTCAATTTTTTCGTGTATTTCTATGGAACTTCCGGTCCGACCGCAGTCCTCGGACTGCCCGCGGACCGTCTAGGACTGGTAAATCGAGGATACCCGTTGTTGAATAACAAAGACAGGCTTACGGGTTGATGTCTGCTGCATTTCATGTAGTTTATTGCCGGCCAAGAATTATGCGCTTTCAGTAGAGAGGAACAAAGCAATTGAAACTTTAAAACTAGGGCTAGTAAACGTCATGTACGTCAAAATGACGAAGGCACACACATCCAACGCGGATACTTTTTCAGTTCCGTATCTTCCCACATCTGTCATGCAGAAAAGGCGGCCTGACGCGATTCTCGCCACCGCGGCACTGCGGCTGAGGGTTGCGTAGAGTACCTCTATATAGCTCCGGAATTAACTCTAGGATTGCGCTAGGGGAGCGAGCGTCGTCTGCTAGCGGGAGCGTTGCGCTCGGCATCGCAGGTTTTCCCCACCCATGGCTGCATACTGCAAAAGAAATAACTGTTCTCGGGAGTTTCTCAACATTTGTCGCGGCTTTACAGTTCGCGATTTATTTAAAACAGGTGGTAGTATGTAAGGAGTAGAGTGCGTACGCCCAGGGATTTTGAGCTGTGGCGGAAATATCAAGAAGGACAACGTTTTAGATGAACGTTCTCGTAGTAAGGACAACGTTTTAGATGAACGTTCTCGTAGTAGTGGTTGTAAGCGGGCACACGAGTTCGCTTGCATCCCAATCGTGCAAATTTATTGCAGCACGAATTATATTTCCTCAATGTCGTGCCCAATTGCTTTTTTTTATGATAGACATCCGCGTAGCCAAGTTTCTGAGCCTCAGTACCTGGCTGCCCGCTTCAAGTTCAGCGAATGCGCAACACGGAACCATCGAGTTCTAAGTTGTATTCATCCATGAGAAATTCTCCATGCTCATTCTGTTTGTCTTGAGAAATAATCGACATGTGCTTGCCCAACACATGCGTATCGCGGTGCCCACGGAGTACTTACGCACATGAAAATGGATACAGCCAGGTGCGAAGCAGGTTCATGGCAGTAATTAGCCATGCTCATCAAAGAAAATACAGCGTGTTGGCGGTGTCACGAAGTCACCGATGAAATCCGCACTGTTCAATAGCGTCACGAACCGAACACACTGAAAGGGCAAGGTTCGCGCACAGGGGTCAAGACAAACGCAATCGAAAGGAAGAGACTTGTGAAGCAGACGCTCAACTGCGCCGCAACTTTCAGCTCAGTCGACTCGAGCACGCGTATATGCTCTTCTGTAAAAGGGGACTCGGAAGAACCACACAATGGGGAAAATTTTTAAACGTGTCTTCCGTTTATTGTAACTCTTTGCTCCCCAGAGTGTAAATAATTACCAGATATGTGCGCCCACCTGCGCACGCACAGCAAACGTGCGGAGTGCTCAACTAGGAAAAGGGCTTTTAAAGCGAAGCTTTTACCTCTACCCCCCAAGGGTTCAGTCACGACCGTTGGTGTCAACAGAAAGCTCCCGCGAAGAAATAGAAGTTACTGGCACAACCAGGAATCCAACCTGGAAGGAATATAGAAACGGAGCGAGAGCCCGTTGTCTTAGCGATTGAGCTACGAGCCCACGCGGAGACGGGGGAGACAGACGGTGCACTCACCGAGCACATCTTCGGGTGTACCCCCTGCGTTCTCACTGAATGCCACGTGATAGCGTCACGCGACCTCTCGCGCCGCTTTGCGCGCCACCCACGGCACGTGTAGCGACCGTGTGCACGCCTTGCGCATGCGCTAGGAGTTACTAAAAATTAAAGGAAGCTCACACCTACACATGGCATCTCACTTCTCGCCTCCGTCGGTAGCGGCAGAGACGGGGGAGGAGTAAGATCGTTTAACACCGGGTTTGAGCTTCCTTTAGTTTTATAAAAAAAAGTTTCCACCCATGTACTTCGCCAGTACAACTCAACCAACCACAATTCATGAATAATGCGCTGATTTAACATTAGCAACGACTATCTTTTTAAAGTAATAAAGGGTGTGGTTAAGGGCATTTCACTTGTCTCTGGTTTCACTCCTTGTAGAGCCACGTGTGTGAATTCAAGTGACGTCGCATGGGTAATCGTTGTGGGTGTCGTTTGCAGATTCGCTTTCCACCCACCTTCACAGGGTGGATTAGCGCGCATTTTTTTTCCCTCCGTGCTCCGCTCGAAAGGAAAATCATAACCGAACCCGCATGTCAGCTTCGGAATGCCTGCGCGCAAGAAAAGTTCGGTGCGCTTGAAGCAAGAACAGGTACGGAGAAGAATAATAATCAGCATCACATGAGAACGTCCGCTTGCCAAAGCGCGTCTGCAATGCGCGCAAACGCAGCGCGCACGCGACCAGAAAAAAGAACGGACGGAAAATATAACGCAACCTGCAGGGGAAAAAAAATACGTGACTTAACATGTACGTTACGCAGGGTTAGTGGTCACGTCATTTTTTTTTTTTTTCGCTCTTGGACTGCTTGGACTCCTTCTCCCTCATGCAAATGCCGAAAACCGCCTCCCGAGCGTTCCGCCCCGGCATTTCAGGTTCTGACCAGCTTTGGCTGCGCATATACTGCAAAAGAAATAACTGTTCTCGGAAGTTGTTCAGCATTTTTTTGCCGCAATACCAGTTCGCGATTTATTTGAAACAGGCAGTATTATGCAAGGAGTAATGTACGTACGCCTGCAGTGATTTTGAGCGGTGGCTAATAATCGGGAATCACCGCATTTTAAATTAATTTTCGCGTAGCAGTGCCTACAAAATGTGCACACGAATTCGATCGTTTGCCATGCCAATAGCGCGAAGTAGTTGCGGCACTAGTGATATTTCCTTACAACCATGCGCAACAACCGCATGCTTTCTTTATGAAAGGCATTCGCATAGCCCACTTTCTGAGCCACAGCTGCAGCTGCCCGCTTCGAGTTCAGCATCTGTGCAACTCGAACATCGAGTCCTAACTTGTATTCTTCCATGCGACATTCTCTACGCTCATCCTGTTTATTTTAAAGAAATATCATTTACATGACAGCGGCTGCAGCCAGTGCTTCTGTGTCAAGAGCTGCAAAGTATTTCTGTGTCAAGAGCTGTGAAGTATCTATGTTAAACATTTGATGAGACGCCAGTCTGGGATACACACATTCATGAAGTAGCGAAGCGCTTACGGGTACTGTGCCGTTAACTATATTTCTTACAATTTGAATCCGACAGCTTAAAAGAACATGCAAATCACTGGGAGATTCAATAGTAAGGTACGTATTAATTGTCTACGGACAAGTCTTGCTATTCCGACTGAACGTATTAAACCTCATAATAAAAAGAATGTCTCGCAGCATTTCATATGGAACGCATATATTGACGGAGAGGACGAGGATTTAGCGCCGTGTCGGAGCGCAGCACAAGACAGGGAACAAAAACGCGGAAGAGGGCACACAGTGCGCGCCTTCTGTGTTTTCGTCCCTTGTCTTGTGCTGCGCTTCTACACGTCTGTATATGTACCAACTCGCCTAAACCACTACTCTGGTGAACAAGGATTTAGTCATGCGCCAACTCTAAACGCTGCTTGTCAAGAAATAGTTCATCTTCGATGCACTCGGAAAACATTATTTTTTACATAACTTTAAAGTTGACAACATTACACAAAGACCTCTGCGCCGTTTCGAAAAATACAGATTTTCCCGCGTTTTCACAAATTACGGGGAAAGTACGCGCCCCTACAGTGTACCGTCCCTCTTTAGCAGACTCGAAGTAGACGCTACCCTTTGGAGTTTCAAAACATCAAATTGTTCCTCCTGTTATGGCTAACCCAAAATCCTGGATAAACTAGGCACCCATGCATTTCAACTGCTCGTGCTCATATCCTACCGGTTTTATAGGAAGTTTTGTGTTCAGATTTAATTGTATACGTTTTGTGGTTATACTGTGCTAACATTGAGATTTTTTCTTCGTTTATTAGTCTGTTTCGTTTTTATTAATAGTTTTTTAGCAAGATATTTCCTCCTCCTACTTGTAGTTGTATATTTTGTAAAGGGCATAAGCACGTGCCCCGTGTACGAAACATGCGCCCAGACTATTCTCACCAGCATCACTGCAGCTTAAGTGTTCTGGAAAATTAAATGTACTTTTCCTGCAAATGAAAATTGTTATTATTATTATTATTATTATTATTATTATTATTATTATTATTATTATTATTATTATTATTATTATTATTATTATTATTATTATTATTATTATTATTATTATTATTACCGTATTTAACCGATTCTAACGCGCACCCGATTTTCCTGACAAAAAAAACGAAAAAACTTGCACCTCCGATTGTAACGCGCACAGGGCTTTGTGACCCAGACAAACGAATGCGAGAGAAACGGCGGCGATTTATTTCCCGAAGTAATCTCACTCATCTCGCTCCTCGTCGCTCTCCGCTGACCACAACATCTCGGCCTCGGTGCCTTCAAGCGCGTTCGTGATGCCACACTTCTGAACGAACGTTACACCATGGTCGATGGGATCATGGCCCACGCCTCGCACGCCCATCCCGAGAGCTTCTCCAGAGGTGCACGCTTCAGCCGACCGCTCGTTTTGAACGCGTGGGAGCTGCTGCTGCCATTGCTGTTATCAAGCGCATAAGTGAAACGATTTGACGATTTGTGTGAACGCCGATAGAAAAGCCTAGGCGCCTAGGCTTGCTGCGTCCGAAAAATCGTTGCTAAAAGCTTTGGCGCCATCTTGAGATGGCGATGGAGATGGGTGGGACGAAATTTCCGCTGTTTCGGCAGTTTCGGTTTTGTATCCGATTCTAACGCGTATGCGATTTTTCGGCCTATTTTTTCGGAAAAAAGTGCGCGTTAGAATCGGGTAAATACGTCATTATTATTATTATTAAAATGCTCGGGGTCTACGTACTAAGTCCTCCGAATTTCTTAGAAATGTTGTGTGCTCCAAATTTTCTACTATTGTTATTACTGAAACTTGGCTTTGCGATGATATCTCATCTTCCGACTATTTTCCTCCGACCTATGAAATTTTTAGAAGTGACAGAAAGTTAACTGGGCCCAAGCAAAAGGGAGGCGGTGTTCTCATTGCCATCGATCGCTCAGTGCAATGCGTGCGGCGTGCAGACCTCGAGACTGAGGAATCAGTCTGGCTTGAGATAGGCCTCAAGAGGGGCGAGAAGCTGCTCATCGGTGCATTCTATATAACCCCGGATATTTTACCTGCTGAATATAATCTAAAGCTCACATCTATTGAAAATGTTTCCAATTCACACTCCAACCATAAGCTAATTATACTTGGGGACTTCAACACCCCAGGTATTCACTGGAACAGTCTTTCATTTCAGCATAAAAACCATTATGCAGCGCAGAAATGCACCATGTTATTAGATTTTCAATCATTCACCTCTTTGCAGCAGTTCTGCCACATAGAAAACTTCTGTGGTAATGTCCTAGATGTGTGCTTCTCGAACTTGAAAAACGTAGAAGTGTGTGCCTCCGAAGTATCTCTTGTACACCCCGACAAGTTTCACCCCCCTCTTATTGTCTCTGTCTCTGTCGCTGCCCAGCATTGCTATGGTGGTGTTGACGATTGTGCAGTCCCGCGATATGCTTTCAAGCGTGGAGATTATGTTGGGCTCTATCACTTTTATTCATCTGCTGAATGGTCTAGTGTTTTTGATGTCAATGATGTTGACGAACAGGTTCGACGTTTTACCGAAATTGTCAGGAGTGGCATGGAAAAGTACATCCCTTGTTATATGCCTGTTCATTCCAAATTTCCCCATTGGTTCTCTAAAGAACTTCGAAGTTCGCTTAAACTTAAGGACAGCGCCCACAAAAAGGCCAAGCGTTCTGGGCTCGACAAGTGGAAAGCGGAGTTTAGTCGGTATCGCTCACTTTGTAAAAGCCTCTACCGGCGTGACCACCAGCTCTATATAGAGTCGTTAGAGGCTTCTGCGTCTCAGAAACCGGCTGACTTCTGGAGGTATGTACGCGGCCGTTCTAAGGAGTCTAAAGAACACATTAGCCTGCTTAATTCCGATGGGGAACAGGTTGAGGATGTCGCCACTAGCTTTGCTCAGTACTTTCATTCTGTCTTTCAATTGCCAGATGGTCACGACGAACGCCTGTCGTTTAATAATATGTCTAATTTTAGTACACTTATGTTCGATGAAAAACTTGTCAATGATAGCCTTAAACGGATGAAACCGTCATTTTCCTGTGGTGCAGACGGAATTCCAGCAGCCCTCATGAAGGTTTACGGCAACATTTTTGTGCCTGTCTTAACTTCCATTTATAATAACTGTTTACTTTTCGGCAAATTTCCTCGTGCATGGAAGATTGCTCGAATTTTTCCAATATTTAAGTCTGGTGATAAGTCAGCCGTTACCAACTATCGCCCAATCTCACTCCTTTGTGTCGCCTCAAAACTCTTTGAGTCAGCTCTGCACAACGTTCTTGCTGCCTGCGTCAAGAACGTTGTGATACCAAATCAGCACGGCTTTTTCTCGGGTCGATCGACGGTTACAAATCTTGCAAGCTTCATGACTCAGGCTTCGGCTGCAGTTTGTGAAAACGGCCAGTTGGATGTTATTTATTTTGACCTCAGTAAGGCGTTTGATGTAGTGAACCATAAATTATTAATTAACAAGCTTACTATGTCCGGTGTTGATGCAAGTCTTGTTGCCTTGTTGTCCAACTATCTCCTTGACCGGTCCTTTTACGTAGATGTAAACTTCAAAAGGTCTAGTGTTTACACTGCAACGAGTGGTGTACCTCAGGGTTCTGTGCTGGGTCCACTATTGTTTTCTATCTTTATCAATGATGTGTCAACAGTGTTAACAAAATCTTCATTTCTTCTCTATGCTGATGATGTCAAGCTATTTAGGCACATTAGCAGTTTTCAGGACTGCTGTGCCTTGCAGAGGGATGTGTCGGAATTATCGGTCTGGTGCAGCAAGAACTGTCTAATTTTAAATCCAGCTAAAACAAAGGTTGTCACGTACAGCCGGAAAACCCATCGTCTACTGTTTTCCTACAGTATAGTGGGAGCTCCTTTGCAAAGGGTTGAGGAGATTAGGGACCTCGGGGTTCTTTTCGACAGTACCCTCTCTTTTTCTTCTCATATTAGGCTCATCACCCGGCGAGCGCTCCGAAGTCTTGGAAATGTGTGTCGGATTACAAAGGAATTCTCTTCTCCAGATGCATTTCTAATGCTATACAATGCAATATGTATCCCCCAGTTAGAATATGCTTCTGTTGCCTGGAACGGCATCTCCAAATCTAGTAGTGAATTAATAGAACGTGTGCAGAAGAAGTTTTTATCCATATTTAAGCACCGTCATCACAATCACAGTTTTCATCCTGATTCTGACTTACCCATAGTTACTTCCATCCCTTCGTTGACCTGCAGACGTATGCGTGCAGACCTTACATTTCTTCACAAAATTGTTCATGGTGACTTTTCTTGCGCAGACCTGCTTAACTGTTTAGAGTTTAGTGTTCCACAGAGGCCCACCAGGTCGCATCGCCCTTTCTTGACCGCTGCGCGCAACTCCAATCATTCTCCAGTGCGCAGAATACAGAATTGCTACAACCGCTTCTCTGAACGCCTTGACATCTTTCAAAGCTCCTTTACGATTTACCGTAGTGCGCTATTGAACACAGTATGTTAAACATCTATGATATCTCTGTCGTTCGTTTTTCTTTTTATTATTGCTGAAATTTGGTTTCTCTGTGGTTTTGTTTAACCAATATAGTTGCCTGTTTTTGAAACTGTTTACTTATCATGCTTGTCTTATCATTTGTCTCTATACTCTTGTCATTGTTTTTGTCGTCTTACTGTTAAACTTTGTTCTCTGCTTGTTGTGTATTCATTACAATAAGCTGAGCCACAAAGGCATCTTCTTTTTCTTTTTTACCTGTACCCAGGCTCTGCCTGTACTTTATTTCTGTAATTTTCGCTACTTCAATTTGTGTTTCTTGTCGCTTGTTTGTTTCTTCCAATATGTTTCTTGTATTTTGTTTTCATGTAACTATCCGTGCGCCAGCACTCAGGCCTCTGGCTGTTCCTGGGCACGTAAATAAACATGATTGATTGATTGATTGATTGATTGATTGATTGATTATTATTATTATTATTATTATCATCATCATCATCATCATCAGCTGAGTTTTTCGCTAACGCTGTGTCATCGTGCTTTCCTGTTATAATTGCGACAAAGACTTGGCTGTGCCCTGACTGTAGTTCGTCTTCCCTTTTCCCTCCAAATTATCAAGTTTTCCGGTGTGACCGTGATCCTTCGCACGGGAAACAAAAGGGTGGTAATGTGCGAACTGCCCTTCATGATTCGATAAAGTGTAAGCGCCGCATCGACCTTGAAGAATACGCTGAGTCAATTTGGTTAGAGGTACTATGTTCTATGGGCAAACGCCTCTTGCTATGTACGTATTACATATCACCCGAGATTCATCCGTCTAACTTTAAACAAACCCTAAATTTTATTGAAAATATTGTAACATGTCACAGTAATCACAAATTCCTGATCACTGGGGATTCCAACGTCCCCGGGATTTCATGGGACACTCAGGTGATTAACCAGTTGTACCTTCCCATACTTCAGAAGTGTGACACCATACACGATTTTGTTTCTTTACCTCATTACAGCAGCGTAACTTCATTAAGAATTCATGCGGCAATGTTTTAGACTTGTGTCTGACTAACTTAGAAGCCGCCGATGTTTCACACAGCTCCACTGAACTGGTAAAGCCTGATAAATTTCATCCAGTCATTTCTATGTGCAACGTATCTCTCCTTCATCACCGTCCTCCTGTTCGCACACCACTAAACAGGGGTTACAACTTCGCTCGTGGGGACTACATTGGTTTATTTCATTTTCTCAGTGACACTGACGGTCGCCAGTAGCCAACCTCAATGACGCTGATGAGCAGGCTGATTTTTTTTACTGAAGTTTTACACGACGGCTTCAGCAGATTTGTGCCTAAAGTAACAGAAAAGGAAGGCAATTTCCCATACTGATTCCCGGCCGAACTAAATGGGGCCCTTGGAAGGAAAGGTCGAGCTCACAGAGAGGCTAAGAATACGGGGCAGGAAAAGTGGAAGAGTGAGTTTCGTCGACTCAGGTCTCACTGTGAATATCTGCTTAAACGTGATAGGTCTAATTACATTTCCGCCAGTGGCGCACCCACGGGGGCTGTTTTGGGGGTTGTAACCCCCCCCCAGATGTCCGCCGACCCAACCCCCTCCGCATGCCTCTCCCACCGAACCGTAACCGAAGTTCACTGAGCGCAGTGTGTAGTCTCGGAAGCTTTTATTATTGGACATTAGCAGTTACATCTCGAAGAAGAATATTGTATGACCGGCACTAAAAAATAAAACTTGAGCACGAGCTTTTAGGATTGTGCTTTTAAGACAGTGCGGACCAACTTGCGTATAACTTGAAGTAGTTTAAGAAAAAGAATGAGAAAAAATTTTAGTGACACAAAAATTGTCCCTGGACAGGAAATTTCTGAATGCTTAAGAATCCCTGGGGGTTTTAAATGATCCCGTAGCCCCCCTCCCCCCTACGGCACGCCTCATAGCCCACGCTAAACCGCAAATAGTCGCCCAGTTTTTGTAGAGCCAGATTATACCCCTTTCTGAACTTCTGTGCGGAACTTCCATCGCAAGATTTGAATAATTCGTCGCCTTCTAGAAAAAAAAGACCCTGAAATTTTCAACAGGTTTGGACTCAGTATTGTCGAGTTTGCCTTCTGGCCTCAAATCAAATCGAACGAGATGAGATTGAAGTTGTTTTATTTCATTCGAAAGCTTAAACAACTGCTTTTCCTTCAATAATAAGCACTGTACGAGCCCTCCCTCTGCCGTTGAATAAAAAAGGTTCGGTTTTCCTTTATATATATCGCCTGAGTTTGTAACATTATAGTGAGGAAGACAGCAACGCTTCGTGCGCAGTTACGAAAACCTGTGATCACGGATAACAATGACGTGTTGTTGAATAGGCTTTCAGAAATATGTGTTAATTTGACTGTCCAGTGCAAATTGTGCCAGTCTATATGAACAGATTTCGCGCTTTACTCTTGGCTTGACTTCACCAGTGAAGAAGGCATTAATTGTATTTCCCTCCCAGCCTCATCTCCCGTCATCCCTTTCTTCCAATCCTACTTCCAAACTTGGGTTCGGGGCTTCGGGCAATGGCAAAAGGCTTCGCGTATCTTCTTTTTTTATGTGAAGGTGCATCCATTATTATATCCCTTCTACAGGCGAATTGTATAGGGTATGGCGGCTCATTTAATGCGTAATTTTTTCGCGCAAAAAATAATAAAAACTCGGCTGCTCTTTATAGTTTTATATATTTTATTCGTTGTGGTTATTTATTTTTATTTTTTTTTGTATTACTTACATTTGTCTTTATATTTGTTCTTTTACATTTTTACATTTATATATTATCATATTTTATATTTGTTGCGAAAATTTCAAACCCCCCCTAGAAAAAATTCCTGGGTGCGCTAATGATTTCCGCAGTTGAAGCTGACGCAACACGGGACGCAAAAGCTTTCTGGGGCCACGTCCGTTCACAAACATCTAAAAATTCTTTAGGAAATAGCTCCTCGATGATCAGGTATATAGCATATCTGACGTTTCTAATGTCTTTGCGGAACAATTCCGTTCGGCATACAGCAAAAAAAAAAAGTGTAGCTGGTCCCCCTCAGGTATCTCCGGAACTCTATAAAATAAAAATCTGAATGTCTGAATATCCCGGTTATAATTGCTCAGAAATGGCAATCTCAGATAGTCTTGTCTCGAAAGCTCTAAAGCGAATGCAGACGTCATTCTCGTGCGGCCCTAACGGCACACAAAAATTTTGCATCTTGTTTTTTTTGTTGCGATAAGTAGCTAGTGACCTACTTATAACCTGTAGAAACCTCATTTGCTTCAGCGTGCGACGGTTGTTTAATTAGAGGCATTTTCAATGCGGCCAGTCGCGGTTTCGGTTTCAGCGAGTGCCGCGAAACGATGGATTTTGTGGATTTTGTGTGAACAGAGCTGACCACGTGACCGTCGGAGGGATATCACAGAGCAGAGCCGCCGTAGCACTGTCGAATCCGCGTCGACGGCAGTTTCTGCGAATGCCCCCACGTACTGATCTCGTGAGGCGCTTAATTAAAAAGCGACCGTGGATGTGACGCAGGCGCTGCGAGTGCAAATGCTACCGCGGCTAAAGAACGACGCGCGACGCTCGAGACGGTGGGTGGCAAGACGCGCGCTGGGAGCAGCCGGCCGGTCTGCCTACAGGTCCGCCTACAGATGTGTTCGGCTTAGCACTGCGGCGGATATTCGAGTGCCGCTCTCGTAAGCGGTGCAGATGACAATTTTTAATGCAACCCGCCATGGCATCATTAACTCCTTTCTCATGTAAGCCACCATGGTCGGTACTTGGGGACAATTTCGTGCAGCGGTAACAAGCTATCACTCGAGCTACCTGCGCCGGCCTGGGCCACTTCGCGGCACAGCGACCGTGCGGCTAGCTCAGTGGGCTTTTCGTGCCTCCGCCGCGTTTTCGCATCCAATGGTAATAAACAGTAATAGGAACAGAGTGCCTGGAATCGCTGTAGAACTTTGGTCGCGGCCAGCTGCCCGATGAGCTGACGAAATCACGGCGCCACCGCCGCCAACGATCGGGTCGTTCGCTCTCGAGAGCAGAAGCTCCGCCCTCCGGCCCTCCGATTGGAGCGGCGAGCCGGCGAAAAACGCCGGCAGTGCGGAAGCGGCAAACACAAAGTCGTTACTTGGACGTTGTTTATTTACACAATATCCTCGGGATGTCGATTGCGCGTGGTCCTCTGCTGGCTGCTCGGTTGCGTTTCGCACACTTTAAAATTGATTTTAAATATGTTCTAGGCTGTATTCGCCGCTGATATTTTCCAAAAGATGTAAATGTGTTCCTACCAATCTATCTCCGAAGCTATCTCGCCTTCAAAATTTTGTGTCAGTGCCCCTTTAAGGCTTTTGGTGACCTCCTTATACCTGTGTTGACGTGTATATTTCAAACCTTCCTCAAAACTGGCCGATTTCCCTCTCGCTGGAAGACTGCGCAAGTTGTTCCAGTTTTTACGTCAGCGTCAAAATTCGACCCCACGAACTACCGGCCAATCTCTATGCGCTGCTTCCATTCTCTTTCAGACAGTATTGCATATGCTACTCACGTTCCGTATAAAACACATATTGATACCTGAGCAACATGAGCAACTTACCTGAGCAACATCGACCACCTCCAATCTTGTCAATTTCATGCTGCACGCCTCGGCAGCTGTGCAGGGGACAGGCCAACTTGATGTCGTTTACTTTGATTTAAAGGGGCCCTGAAAGGCATTTTGAGCGCTTTAATTGAACTAGCGCAACCGTTAGATTGGGTCGTCAACGTCCTCTGTGCCAAGTATTACTCTTTTACGCGCAGCGGAAAGCTCACACTTTTGTTGCAAAGTTTGTCGTTTTTTTCTCACCCTTTCCTTCGTGTTTTTGGACGCCGCCATCTTCACATGTCTACATCATCGATTCCCAGATGTTCGTCATGAGCTAGACACCCTGCTATTGGGCGGCTTTTTCACGCACTTCCGGCAAAGAGATGAGTCGTCTGCTCAGAGTCGGCTCACCGGCATATCTGCCAGCGGAGTGCCGGAGTGCTTGGGCATTTTACGACAAACGAAACAAGTGTAAAACAAACGCTTAACCGTTTGTATTGAATGCAACACGGCCATAACACGACATTGATATTCTGTTACCTGAGTACGTTCCATAAAGAAAGCGTTGAAGCCCCGTGGCACTTCTTTCGTGCAATCGCAGAGAACGCCCTGAGCCGAATGCCCGGGTTTGACGCATACATTTTATTCAACTTCAAAACAATCCAGACATGCGTTTCTAACGAACACAACGTCACAACATGCGTTGAAAGTCTGAACCACGATTGACAGAGGATGGGTTGCCTCCTGTCCGTCGTAAATTCGGTACTCACCTCGCGCGCGCTTTGCGGGGACGAACAGCAAGTCACTTAACTCTGGCGCACAAGCCGATGGCTTTTAGCCACGCACACTGCACATACCCCATGCGAGGTTGAGTCGTACGTCGCTCGAGAAAGATAATCCAGACCATGGGAAGCACTATCCACCCGCAGAAGCACAGCGGCGCATTTCATCGCGAAACAAAGGCGTCCACAACACACACACCATCGCCTCCTGTAATGCCAAACGCATCTCGCACTTCCCAATGGGAATGAATGATACGCCTGCAGTGCCCACATGTCGCGAGGTGGGGCCCCGAGCTGAACCGGGATCACGGAACCGTAACTGACTTCTAAGCGGTTTGTGCCTTGTTGCCAAGGCAACCGATGTTTGAGATTGTCAAAGAAATGGCGCTCGCTCCAGCGCTAGAAAGCTCAGAGCCGCGGTGGAGAATGTTTTGCCAACGTTGCCGCTCTCCACCACGCGTCGCCCCAAGCTGAACTGGTCACATGATTGAAGCGTTTTGTGCACGGGTTCTGTATCGGTTTAATACGACTTTTTCACATGCCGCCGGCAGGAATTACCACCGCCGCAAAATAAGACCCGGCACCAGCGGGGCCACATCTGATACGGCGCTTTTTGGATAAACAGTGCGCGGTGCATCAAGGGAACGAGCGCACTAAAGTCCCTCGATAAACGCCGATCGAGGGACTTTAGAGCGCACGACCCTCCCCGTGCGGCTGCGAGTTCGCCGCCGATAAAGTCATGTGCCGCCAGCAACGTACACCGCGAAAGGGCAAGGCGAGGCCGCCGCATGCATGCGGCCAGATTTTTCGTTCGCTTTTCCAGCCTTGAGCGGCGGAGTGCGGGATTCATGGTGTCAACAAAGCTGGCCCGTAGCAGACGACAGTCTGATCAGCGCAATAGCGGAAGTACGTCACCGCTGCGGAGCGCAGCATCATGGGAGGCAAGGCTCGCGCGCAATCAACAGCGGAGAGTAAGTCGAAAGGAGGAGGAAACGCGGAGCGACGATAATGCGCGGTTTTTGATTTACGATTTCTCAGCTTATACTCATCGCTTTAACAAAATTCTTGCGGGAGGAGATTGCAAATACATTGCTTTATTTGGGTAGATGTACATCCATGCATCGGCGGAAGGTATTTCAGGACCCCTTTAAGTAAGGCCTTTGATGTCGTCTTCCACGATCTGTTATTTAACAAACTGTCTCAACTCGATATATTCCCATCTCTTACCTGCCTCTTATGCAATTATTTATGTGAAAGGTCATGTTTTGTGAGTGTAAATGGTCAGTCCTCACTTTGTTATGAGGCCACCAGTGGTGTCCCTCAGGGCTCTATACTCGGGCCACTTCTCTTTTCAATCTTTATAAATGATGTTTCGCGGTGTTTAAGGATTGCAATTTTCTTTTATATGCTGACGACGTCAAAATATTTAAATTCATTTCGAACACTGCAACCTATTCTGCTCTCCAGAGAGCAATATCGTCATTTTCACACTGGTGCGCTTGCAACAAACTTCTTATCAATACATCTAAAACTATAGGTAATGACATACACAAGAAAAACTGATAGCATCTTGTTCCCCTATGACATTAATGGTGAAGTGCTACCTCGTGTGGCAGAGGTTAACGATCTCGGTGTCAATTTTGACAGCAAACTGAGCGTCTCGTAGCATATGCGGTTAATTACTCGTAGGGTTCTTCGATCCCTTGGTGTTGTGTGCCGGATATCGAAGGATTTCAAAGAACCGAATTATCTTCTCAAGCTATACACTACTATTTGTCGCCGGCAGCTTGGGCATGCTTGTGTTGTTTGCAATAGCACGTGTAACAAACTGTATGATCACTGATAGGGTCCAAAATAAGTTCATATCTATCTTTAACCATCGCTTCGCCGGTAATAATGACTCTGGATCATCTTCTGCATTGACGCTACCCCGATTAATCTCCAGGCGGAATAAGGCGTCTTCTATTGGCGGTGAGCGCGAACACGGGCGGCGCTGCGGAGCACGCCTCCGTGACGTCAGCTTAGGGATTCTCGCATTTGTCGTCTGCTTCTCTCATGCTCGCTCTCCCTGCTGTTTCTTTGCGCTCGGTCAACGTCCGATGCTTGTCCGCACCAGAATTGGCGTGCGGGTAACTTTTTATCATAATAATAGGCGTAAAGTGCGAGTTAGAGTATAGTTTTAGATACCGCTACGGAAGAAACCTTGCCGGCGTCGCCCCCTTCCTTGCGGAGCCGGTCCTGTGCGGAGCGCGACGAGTCGGAGCTAGGCGTCAGCTTCTTTAATTTATTAGGCAATTTTTCAATAAGGGAACAGTCAGCTGCAATAATAATAACCGACAACAGCGAAAATGAAATATCAAAACAAATTCTAGGCCTTCAGGGCTATCGGCTTTGGCAGAAGGCATTATGATTCCCGGTAATCATATGTAAGGTAAAACAGTTTTTGCGACCTTGCCGAACGCTCGAAAGTATCACATCACATTGTATCACATCACGTTACTTTGTCATGGCATGAAAGTTTGCAGACATGCACTATAGGCTGCAAAAACTATAGGTTGAGTTACAAATAACCCACTGTGTGTATAGGCGCGTGCTCGTTTTGTACGAGGCTTCTAACCAGTAGGAGGTTTATTGAGCAAAACGAGTCACGTCTACGTTAAAGATACAATAACACTCTGTTTGTTCAGACCTGGAGGGATATTTCGGTACATTTTCCACAGCCATATCCTCCCGATATTCGGATATGCGTTATAGGAAAACTGCACTCAGGAGGAGGAGGAGGAAGGGGAGGAGGAGAAAACTTTAACAATGAAATCGAGCTGGTTAGTGGGCCGGGTCCTCAGTACAGGACAAGAGAGTAAAAGCAATTTTATTTAATTCATAGAACGCCATACCGAGTAGAATAGGATTTGTTCTTTGCGCCTGGAATGGTTGGAAAACAATAAAGACCTGCCTAGAAATATTCATCGGTTTCGATTCTTGTGTTATTTGCAGGTATACTATTTATTGCGTTAGTTAGCGTGTATATAATGCCTTCAACACCATAATCATGTCATTATTGTTTGGGTTGAGAGTCAGTTCATTATGATAACAATGATTACGATATAAATTCGGAGCACAAAAGCCGCCTTCGAGTACTGTGGACAACGTTGGTTGGGGCGCGATCACGGTGGCGCAGCACAAACCTCCTCATTGTATTTCCATGTGAATAAACAAAGCACGCTACGGATATGAACATTCTTGCACGCAGCCGTAGTGAAAGCCAATTTGTGAAGAAGGGAATGTATGCCGTACAACTTGAACAAAATATCCACAGTATCTTTGTGAGACTCCCAAACATTCCCAAGCCTTCTAATAAGACGTTTAGGATGGTGCAGAAAAATTAATGCGTCGGGCACAAAAAAAGAACAAGAAACATTCATCTGATGCAAGACAACAACAACAAAAGAAATAGAAGACAGGCATTTTATTTCTTGCTGTACGTGCGATGCGCGTGTAGGGGCCCGCGCTGCTTGGTACGTAGCATTAGACTGTTGAGTCTTCATAAGAGCATCTCAAAAATACTGCAGGGAAGCCTTCGCATTTTGAATACTTATCGAGGAGCTATGAGCGCTGATCCTCACGAATAAGCTACAAAGGACGAGTTACAATCGATCTTCTGACCGATGCTCTGAAGAAAGTTGTTCTCTATCTCCTCGTGTGTTGCAAACTTGTGGGGGATACAGCTTCAAATTATTCAGATGCGTCAGAAGCTGGCAAAATAACTGAAGCACTAGAAATACGCTTTTTAATGCACTACAGCCACAAAGCGGGCGATTTCAAGCACAGACACTGCTGCCCCTCACAAGCGGAGTGTAGCAGACGACAGCGGCGCGAGTCCCTAAGCCGACGTCAGAGCCAGGGGGCGCCACTCAAACATCTCACCGCCAATACCTATTCAAAATTATTCACGGCTCAGTGTCTTGTGTAGTGCTGCTACAACATGTTCCACTCTATGTGCCGCAGAAATTGACAAGGAAACAGGACTCTTTTTTATGATACGAAATGTCTGGTGGCTTGTGCCCTCTGTTCAGAATGCAGTGTTTGTACAACCGGTACTCTGAAAACTTAGATATATTTGATAATTACCCTAGTCTCTTCCGCAAGTATGTCCGTGAGCTTGTCATGCCATAACATAGCGCTTTTAGGGGCGAAGCTCCTTAAGTCATGGGTCTGTCCATCCCTTGTGTCTCGTGGTTCGTGACCGCCGCATGCTTTCGGAGATGTCGCAAAGTGGGCCGCGTTGCACGCGCGAGAACCGGCTGCAACCGGCAGCGCAAACTCGGCACCGGGAGCGCGAGCTTGTCTGTGTTCGCCAACGGAGGCGTGAGCGCACGTGCACTGCGAGGGGGAGATCACGCAAGAGATCACGCCACGAACGCAGGCAGTCGTTCTCGGAGATCGAACGAGACGCAAGGACCTTTGCTCGTTTCCTCTCGTCTTGTTCGGGCACAAGTTCGCCCTAAATAAAAGTTCTTTCTTTACCGTTGTGTCCCATCCTACGTGACAAATTGTGGTGGAGGTGCGGGGTAGTCCTCGATGGCGCGGGGTCTTTCACCAGGTCTGGGCCTGGGAGCATTGACTCCGAAAATAAAAGTTGATTTGTACAATGTACGCACACAGTCTTACGTCTTTCTTAATGATGTAATGGGCGAACTTTCACGGGAGAGTTACGGTTACCGATGATCTCCCCCTCTCGAGCTTCGCCCCACTTATCATCATTCATTCCGTGGATATGGCGTGATTTTTTTCATTCTTGTCCTCATAATGTACGACTGACTTTTATGCTGTTATTTCGGCGTGAAGCGCAACAACGCAAACCTGTGTCCTTTTTTCTTTTTGCTTTTTTTTATTTTCTCTTATCTTTCAATGGAAGCATTCCTTTTATGCTGTTTATCTCGAGTAGAAGCCATCTAAGATCACTCCGTTTGTACGGCTTGCACTATTCCATCTGCATATTTCTCTTTCCAGTATGTGTGCATACGAACAACCATTCGCGTGCATTGTCCTATTGCTGTAGGCGCTACAATTTGTATATATATATATATTGTGGGCTAACGTACGGGATAGCAGAGGACCCCGGCTAGCTTTGCTAGAGAACGCTACGCGCCGTACACTAGCCCTGCGGAATCCGAAGACTCACGCACGGGTTCGAGTACTCACATGCGGTAGACAGGCTCCGGCAATCCAAAATGAGGCTTTATTGCCTGGCAGATACAGGGCATATACCAGACAACACGACTATCGCTCGCGGGGAGACAGTGGCTCCTGTCGCTCGCTCAAGCCGCTGGGCTCAGACCCCGATATCCGTCATCACGGCCGCGGGAGCAGGGGAGGCATCCCGAGGCGACCGATCAGGGCAGAATCTCTCGGCAGAGTCCGTGGAGCCAACTGGGTTCACCGTCATCGGGGCATTCGGCGTAGGCACTGCCGAGCCAACCGACTCCGACCAAATCGCCCAGTCGACTCCCGGTGGAGCGCTCGTTCGTCCCGCAGGTCAGCTCGGAGGGAAGAGGAGATCTTCCCCAGGTCGGGGAGAGGGTGGCGCGAAGGAAGGTGACAAACTGGTCCTCCTGCCCTCGCGCCCTCGCGCACACGTTCGCGGCAAGCCGGTTCGGCGCGTCGCGCGGGGTCATGAAGAGGACACGACCTACGTGACGCGCCGGCTACCCAAAATGGCGGCACCCAGCTCGCGGAAACATGTGCAGGCGAGGCGTAAGGAAACAAGGGTCCCCACAATATATATATATATATATATATATATATATATATATATATATATATATATATATATATATATATATATGTATATATATATATATATATATATATATATATATATATATATATATATATATATATATATATATATATAGTATAAGTAAAGAGTCGGATACACAGCAAGAACAATAACAAACAATGTTTACTTACGTAGCGGCAACGGGACTTGCCTTCATCAGAGTAAAGTTACATGATTTTGACAGCAAAATCATGTAACAAGTCCCGTTGCCGCTACGTAAGTAAACATTGTTTGTTATTGTTCTTGCTGTGTATCCGACTCTTTACTTATACTATTTCTGCGCGCTTTGTGATTTTATCTTTCTCTAGATTTATATATATATATATATATATATATATATATATATATATATATATATATACAGGGTGTCCCAGCTATCATGCACCAAGATTTAAAAAACGGGAAATTGCGTAACTCGAAGAAAACCTAGTGCATAATGTTTGCAGTACTGCGAAGAAGCGGAGAGTAATTTTTTCGTTAATGAGACTTAATTAATTAATTGTAATTAATTATATAACTCGAGAAATACTGTCCTAATCACTAAAGTGTCAATGAGGCACTTGTAGGTAACCACGAGGGGCATCTAACTGCGCTATTTTAAGCGACGAACTAATTGCGTACTCATTTATTCGGACTGATAAAGGAAACCCGCGAAATATGAAAAATACCACGTGATGACGCTTACGCGCGCACCGTAAAGCAACGCCCTCAAACAGGCTGCCTCTGAGTTAGCCAGAATGAAATAGACAAAAGAAAGAAAGATGAAATCGCGACCGAGTTTGTTCCTTATCTGCACACGCGTCCCGCGAATCTTGCTGCTGCTGCTCCTTCCATGCATGCTATTATCAAGGTGATGCGCTGTCTCTTAGGGCGGGTAACACGCGAAGCAGTTGCTTTCAATCAGCTTTGTTTGGGGACGCTGCTTTACAATGCGCGCGTAAGCGTCATCACGTGGTATTTTTCATATTTCGCGGGTTTCCTTTATCAGTCAGAATAAATAAGTACGCAATTAGTTCGTCGCTCAAAATAGCGCAGTTAGATGCCCCTCGTGGTTACCTACAAGTGCCTCATTGACACTTTAGGGATTAGGACAGTATTTCTCAAGTTAGATAATTCATTACAATTAATTAATTACGTCTCATTAACGAAAAAAATACTATCCGCTTCTTCACAGTACTGCAAACATTATGCACTAGGTTTTCTTCGAGTTACGCAATTTCCCTTTTTTTAAATCTTGGTGCATGATAGCTGGGACACCCTGTATATATTGTAAGCGCTGGTTAGTGCCCCGACACCAGAGGAATGTGCGTCGGGACAATCCCCCGGTAGTTGCACACAAACGGTATGTGCGAAGTACTAGCAGAAGGGTATGCGCCAGTGGACTCGTACTCCGGATGCCTGTCTTCCACATGCAATCATGCTTCATCATCGTCATCAGTTGTCTATCATCATCAACGCCCGTCTTGGTTGTTCTCTGGGGCTCGCTCCCTGTCACGTAGGACAAGGCTCGCCTAATAAAGACGTTCCCCAAGACTACTGGTGCGCGCCTTACAAGTGGTGGAGGTAAGCTCCTTCGATCCCGTGTACCTCGACCCCCGGCCTACCCCTGGAGCTCCGCTCAGGTCGCCGCAAGGCGCAAGAAATCACTATGACGCAAGGTGGCCCCACCGATGTGAACGCCGCCATGGGTGCTCCCCCGGCGAGTTCATCGGCGCCAGCCTGGACAATAACCTGCCGGCAGCGCGAACCCCGGTCTTTTACTGGGCTTCCCCATGAGGACGTAGAGGACTGGCTGGATAATTACGAGCGAGTCAGCTCCTTCAATCGATGGGACGATTCCCTCAAGCGGAGGCACGTCGGCTTTTACCTTGACCTCATAGCAGAGACATGGTACCACAACAATGAGCGCGACTTGCCTGACTGGCAGCGCTTCACATCGGAGCTGCGCCGAGTCTTCGGCGCGTCATCTATGCGTACCGAAGCCGCCAAGAAGAAATTGGACGAGCGCGTGCAACGACCTGGTGAGTCCTACACGTCGTACATTGAGGACGTCATCGCCTTATGCCGCCGTGCGGATACAGACATGACGGAGGAAAGCGGAGTGCGCCATGTCCTCAAAGGAATTTCCCCCTTGGCATTTAACGCGCTGGCCGCACAAAACCCCACCACCATTAACCAGATTGTCACGATGTGCCAGCGCCTCGACGACCTTCAGTCACTACGTCGGCAGCCAATCCAGTGGGATAGCCGCGCCTCGACGGACGAAGCCGATTTGCGCTATTTGATACGTTCGATCATCCGCGAGGAACTGGCAGTGCAGACATCGCACGGTTTGTCCGAACCGCGCCGCGAGGCCTCCATACCAGGTCTGCGTGAACTAATCAAGCAGGAACTGGCTTCCCTTGTGCCTCCCTCAGAACCTAGAACGGACGTTCACCCAGTCACTGACCCCGCCTTGGTGGCTCCACTGCCTTTTGCTCCCAGTGCTCCAGTTCTGACGGCACCTCTCCCTGAACCTGCATGTTCCCCTCTGGCAACTGACTCTGCTCCTGTCAGTCGACCGCCTGTCCCTTCGCATCCAGTCCATGTCCATCCTTACCCAGTGCCACCTGCTGTTCCTCCGCAGTTTGCGTACGGCTACCCGGCTTGGCATCTTCCGCGACCCATATGCTTCTATTGCGGCATCCGGGGGCACGTCTCCCGCTTCTGTAGACGGCGCCAACAAGACGAAAGACTCGCCTACTCCACCATCCCACAAGGCAGCCGTCAGCCATCCTACCAATATTACTCCCAACGGTTCCACGACGCCAGACGTTTTCCCTCGCCTAACGACCCCCCGGATCAGCAACGCAGCCCCCGGCTCCCGAGAAGAAGTTCGCCGTTCGCCTCCCGCCACCGCTCTGTCTCGCCGCTTCGTCCGGCCTCCCAGGGCGCCAACTACCACACGGAAAACTAGAAACTGCAGTTTCTGGGGGCGAAACTGCGTTGCGATGGATTTCTAAAAGTCCCCCTGATCGGCCATCAAACACATTATCTGTTGTTGTTGAAGGAATTGATGTGGAAGCTCTTGTCGACACTGGTGCTAGTATTTCTATAATTCGTGAAGACGTACGTTCCAAATTGCGTAAAGTACGAACCCCCTACCCTGGTCCCTCTCTACGTGGTGCTAACAACGCCATGATCCAACCTTCCGGACTCTGTACAGCCCGTGTTACCATTGCCGGCATTCGACATCACATTCAGCTCGCAGTACAATAAATAAAAATGTGTTCATCAGATGATATTGGGTTGGGACTTTCTCAAATCGGCGTCTGCTGTGATCTCGTGCAAAGAACCCTTGCTTCGTATGACCGACACTGACCTGGCCAGTGTTTTTGATTCCCCAGAACTACGATTGGTGGCCGCCTCCTGCGATTTTTCTCTGCCTCCTGGACAAAAAGCTATGCTCTCCGTTCACTGTGCCGAAATTCTCGATGGCGATGTGTTTATTACTCCTACCGGAAAGTTCTCTCTTCGAGGTCTTCTTGTACCCCCCAGCCTAATACGGTTTTCTCGTGGAACTGCTCTTCTGGTCGCACAGAATACCTCGACCGAGACTATTTTATTACCTCAAGGCGCGACCATTGCTTCTGTTCCGCGCGACGAAGCAGTGAGCGTCATTTCCTTTCAGTCTATTTCATCTGCAGAATGCTCGGCCGGTCATAAATCACCGTCGCTCGCCATTGATGATACTATCAGTCCTGATCTCACACTGGAGCAAAAGAAAACACTATTGGATCTTCTGGCCAAGCACGAAACCCTATTTGACTCCGCCTCCTCCTCCGTTTTGCGGCAAACATCCGCAGCCACCCACCGAATAGAAACAGATGGTTCTTGCATCATTCGCCGCCGCCCATACCGCGTCTCACCAAAGGAGCGAAAAATCATTCAGGAACAAGTCGACGATATGCTCAAAAACAAGATAGTCCGTCCTTCAACGAGTTCATGGTCGTCACCTGTTGTTTTAGTCCAGAAGAAGGATGGTTCCGTGCGGTTTTGTGTCGATTACCGGGCGCTAAATAACATCACCCGCAAGGATGTATACCCGATGCCTCGCATCGATGATGCTCTAGACACTTTGCAAGGTGCAGAATACTTTTCAAGTCTAGACCTGAGATCGGGGTATTGGCAAATACCTATGCACGAACAAGACAAAGAAAAAAAATCGCGCCAATCCACCCCGTGAATGTGGTTGGAAAGCAAAGCTGTAAACGGCACGCACAACGATTACCCATGCGACGTCACTTAAATTCACTCACATCGCTCTACAAATAGTAAAACCAGAGATAAGTGTAATGCACTTAACCACACCATTTATTACGTCAAAGAGATATTCTTGGTAAGGTTAAATCAATGCATGATGCTTGAACGGTGGTTGGTTGAGTTGTATTGGTGTAGCACAAGAGTGGAAACTTTTTTTATAAAATTAAAGTAAGCTCCAACACGGTGTTAGACGATCTGACTTCTCCGTCTCTGCGCCGCGGACGGAGGCAACGACTTTTGCGGAAGAAATACTTCTGTTCAGATTTCTGAACGGCCCAGAGTGCAGCCCAGGAGAGTGATTCCTTCTCCTGTGGGGCCCATACGCAGTCTGCGTGGGCTCTGTTCTGTCCACCCGCTGAAGCTGAGTAGGTAGAGAGGGCCTGGACAGCAGCATCTCCAATTGCTCTGGTTGGGTAGTTGACGGAAAGAGAGGAGGGTGCTCAAGGCTAAAGTCGCACACCCCGATTACGGGGCGGAGTGTTCCTACTTGTGAGCAAAATTTACATTCAGCGTCGTAGCGAATTCGGATGCATTAAGTGAAGACGCGTAGGCTGTGGGAATCAGCCCGGATTGTATGAGCCGTAGGGTAGTTGTTCTCTGGAAAGGTCATGGTAAGACGAAGGTACGGTCTGTCTCAGAAGGCGATAATGCTGGGTTATCTCCCTGAACGTGACAAGCGGGTGACTGTCCTCGTGCAGCTCCATAGCACGGGAGGTGAAAGCACAGGCTTGTTGGGTGGGCGTATTTGTTGCCCTCCATTGAAGCGTGAGGGGGTGTCCAGACGAGCTGAATGGAACCGTTTGGGGAGTGTTTTTTTAGCACGCGCAGTGCAGGTCAGGACACCCAACCCGACTGGTAATTCCAGTAGGCTTGCTGGGAATCGATTGATTGATTGATTGAAGGGTTTAACACGCCGACGCAACGCAGGCGATGAGGCGTGCCGTAGTGGAGGGCTCCGGATTAATTTTAACCACCTGGGGATCTTTAACGTGCGCCGAAATCTCCTACACACGGGCGTTTTTGCTTTTCGCCTCCATCAGAAAAGCGGCCGCCGCGGCCGGGAATCGAACCCGCGACCTCGTGCTCAGCAGCGCAACGCCTTAGCCACTGAGCCACCGCGGCGGGTGTTGCTGGGAATCAGTCACTACCCTCCGAACCCATGGTTGAGTGAGAGCCAGGGTGATGGCTGCCTCTTCTGCTGCCGTCATTTATTGGGTCCTAAGCGATGTACACGCAAGGAGGTTGGTTCTGGAGGTAGCCACGATGATGGCGTATTGCTGCCCTCGATGTTTGGAGGCGTCTGTGTGGATAACTGCATGATCCCCACCGAGGGTGGTGTTTAGCGCTTGAACCCGTGCTTTCGGTGACCCTCGTCATGTGAGGAGTTCATATTTCTTAGCGAAGCGAGCATCCTTAGTTTCACTCGCCAAGAGTCTGGGAGTACGTCAAGCGGAGTGACATTCTGGGCTGCCCAGCCAATCTGGTGAAGCATGCGGTTACCCACCCCAGTTCTGATTCGGACCTTCTGGTTAGAAAGATGGCCTTATATCAGGTCTTCCACCGTGTTGTGGAGCCCCGTGCTAAGCAGCCTCTGTGTGAACGCACTCATGAGAAGACCAATGGCCTGCTCGACTGCCTTTCTAATCATTATATAAAGCATCTCTATGTCCTCCTTGTCGAGAAGAAGACAGTGGGTTGACGTAAGTGACTCTCCTCTCGAGAAGACAAAAGCTTCAATTAATCGAAAAGTAGCGGATTCCTTTAGGCCTCGCTACTTGGTGGCAACTCGCCTGATCATGTGTACGATTTGATTAATGCTGTTTTTGAGGCGCTGCAAGGAGACGTCACTCTTGGTGTTAGCCTGGAGATGTAGGCCCAGGTTCTTGATGCTGGGGCTTGGAGTGATGGCCTGGCCATCAAGGAGTATTTGAATGTATTCCTTGATTTGGCGTGAGGGCGGACGACAAGGAGCGGTTATTTTTTACGAGAACACTGGAGGCCACAGGCTTTAGCACATTGGCGTACTAGAAGTGAGATGCCATGCATTGGTGTGAGCTTCCTTTAACTTTTTAACTCTTAGCACATGAGCAAGGTGCGACCAGGGCCGCTAGATGGGCGTGAGCGGTCGCGTGACGCTTTCACGTGGCATTCAGCGAGAACCCAGGGGGAAAACCCATAGATGTGCTTGGTGAGTACACCACCTGTCTTCCACGTCTTCGCGTGGGCTCATAGCTAAAGCGGTAAGACAACGGGCTCTCGCTTTGTTAGTCTATTAGTTCCAGGTTCGATTCCCGGCGGAGGCGGTAAATTCTTTTATTTGTTCGCTGGAGTTTTCTGGTGACCCCAACGGTCGCGAAAGAACCCTTGCGGGGTAGAGGTAAAAAGCTTTGCTTTAAAACAGCATTTGCCACGCCTGACGGTCTTTACGAGTTTAACGTGATGCCGTTCGGGTTGTGCAATGCCCCGGCGACATTCGAAAGAAGGATCGACACGGTTCTGCGTGGTTTGAAATGGAAGACGTGCTTATGTTATCTTGATGACATAGTTATATTTTCTACCACTTTCGAAGAACACCTTCAGCGCCTCAACGACGTTTTAACTTGCCTTGCCGATGCCGGACTGACCCTCAATACGAAGAAATGCCGCTTCGCAAGTACATCTATTAAAGTATTGGGCCATCTAGTTAGCAAGGAAGGAATCCGGCCCGAACCCGATAAAGTGAATGCTGTGCTGAATTTCTCGCGCCCAGACCGCCAAAAAGAACTTCGCAGCTTCTTAGGATTGGCATCCTACTTTCGTCGTTTCATCCGCAACTTCGCTTCAATTGCTACGCCCCTACACAAACTCCTGGCATCTGGAACCCCATTTGTGTGGTCCGAGGACTGTGAAACAGCCTTTCAAAAATTGAAGCACGCACTTACTTCCGACCCTGTTCTCGGACACTTCGACGAGGAAGCACCGACCATCCTTCACACCGACGCCAGCGGACACGGAATTGGGGCTGTGTTATTACAGCGAAGACCTTCCAACGTAGAGCAAGTAATTGCCTACGCAAGTCGCACTTTGACACCTGCGGAAAGGAACTACACGATAACAGAACAGGAGTGTCTTGCAGTAGTTTGGGCCGTCCAGAAATTCCGGCCATACTTGTACGGGCGGGATTTCACTGTGATCACTGACCATCACGCTCTTTGTTGGTTGGCTTCCCTCAAGAACTTAACTGGGAGGCTTGGACGCTGGGTGCTTCGTTTGCGAGAATACAACTACCACGTTGTGTACAAGTCCGGCAAGAAGCACACAGATGCAGACGCCCTCTCCCGTTGCCCGTTATCCTCGACCCAAGATGGTATTCAGGCGTCTTCTGAAACAACGCAATCCTTAAATATTGCGCCAGTGGACTCTCGCGTGGAACCACCCAGTGATTTCAGTGCTTTCCAAAAAAACGACAGCTACTGCCGGAAGCTCATTGACCGATTGAGCGGTGCAAGTCAACCCAGCAACAGCCGCTCACGACGACAGCTCAACAAATTTCGAATTATTAACGGCACTCTTCACCGCTACAACTACCATCCAACAGGCGACAGATGGGTGCCTGTCATTCCCCGTCTTCTTCAACCCAAAATTTTGGAGGCATTTCACGACGATGCTGTCGCAGGTCATCTAGCCTTCCACAAGACATTCGACCGCATAAGAAGCCGATACTTCTGGCCCGGCCTATCCGCTAGCGTGACGAAATATGTTGCGTCGTGTGCCGCGTGTCAGTATCGCAAGCGACCCACTTCCGGCCCCGCAGGGACACTCCAACCCCTGCCTTGTCCCTCATCTCCATTTGAAGTTGTAGGGATTGATCTCTATGGCCCTCTCCCCGTTACCTCGGCAGGACATCGGTGGATTGTTACCGCCGTAGACCACCTCACTCGCTACTCGGAAACGGCTTCTGTTCCCACGGGTTGCGCTACCGAGGTGGCTCAATTCTTTTTGCAGAATATTTTCTTACGCCATGGACCTCCCCGAGTTCTTCTTAGCGACCGAGGTCGTGTATTTCTTTCTGCCGTGCTTGGAGAGGTTCTCCGCGCAGCCGAGACTGTTCACCGCACTACGTCCAGCTACCATCCTCAAACGAACGGCCTGACCGAACGGTTCCACCGCACCCTTTCCGACATGATTTCTTCTTACATTCAACCGGACCACAAAAACTGGGACATTATTCTTCCGTTCGTCACGTACGCATATAATACCGCCGTTCAAAGTACTACAGGATTTTCGCCATTTTTCCTTGTTTATGGCCGCCAACCAGCTTCTGTTCTTGATACGTCTTTCTTGTCCGCACCAGTACTTCCCAGAACCAACATTCCCGATGAGTTCATTTCTCGACTTAATCATACCCGTCATCTAGCTCGTCTGAGGACAACAGCTACACAAGAAGAGCGCAAGGCCAATTATGACGCCACGCATTGCGTTGTCTCCTTCAAAGCTGGTGATCAAGTTCTGCTTTCTACTCCCCTTCGTGCACAAGGACTTTGTGAGAAGTTCTTGCCCCGCTACATCGGACCTTACACCATCGTAGAGCAGACTTCCCCTGTGAATTACCGAGTGACGCCCAACGCTAGTGTCACCGACCGTCGTTGTCGTGGACCCGAGATCGTGCACGTTTCCCGGCTCAAGCCATTTCTCTCTCGGTCAACACACTCTTAGCGCCCGAGTCGGCCGCTCCACAATGGGGGGGGGAATATTGTAAGCGCTGGTTAGTGCCCCGACACCAGAGGAATGTGCGTCCGGACAATCCCCCGGTAGTTGCACACAAACGGTATGTGCGAAGTACTAGCAGAAGGGTATGCGCCAGTGGACTCGTACTCCGGAGGCCTGTCTTCCACATGCAATCATGCTTCATCATCGTCATCAGTTGTCTATCATCATCAACGCCCGTCTTGGTTGTTCTCTGGGGCTCGCTCCCTGTCACGTAGGACAAGGCTCGCCTAATAAAGACGTTCCCCAAAACCACTGGTGCGCGCCTTACAATATATATATTGTGTGTGTGTTTGTGTGTGTGTGTGTGTGTGTGTGTGTGTGTGTCAAAGCGTGAAATTTTAAAGCAAAGCTTTTTACCTCTACCCCGCAAGGGTTCTTTCGCGACCGTTGGGGTCACCAGAAAACTCCAGCGAACAAATAAAAGAATTTACCGCCTCCGCCGGGAATCGAACCTGGAACTAATAGACTAACAAAGCGAGAGCCCGTTGTCTTACCGCTTTAGCTATGAGCCCACGCGAAGACGTGGAAGACAGGTGGTGTACTCACCAAGCACATCTATGGGTTTTCCCCCTGGGTTCTCGCTGAATGCCACGTGAAAGCGTCACGCGACCGCTCACGCCCATCTAGCGGCCCTGGTCGCACCTTGCTCATGTGCTAAGAGTTAAAAAGTTAAAGGAAGCTCACACCAATGCATGGCATCTCACTTCTAGTACGCCAATGTGCTAAAGCCTGTGGCCTCCAGTGTTCTCGTAAAAAATAACCGCTCCTTGTCGTCCGCCCTCACGCCAAATCAAGGAATACATTCAAATACTCCTTGATGGCCAGGCCATCACTCCAAGCCCCAGCATCAAGAACCTGGGCCTACATCTCCAGGCTAACACCAAGAGTGACGTCTCCTTGCAGCGCCTCAAAAACAGCATTAATCAAATCGTACACATGATCAGGCGAGTTGCCACCAAGTAGCGAGGCCTAAAGGAATCCGCTACTTTTCGATTAATTGAAGCTTTTGTCTTCTCGAGAGGAGAGTCACTTACGTCAACCCACTGTCTTCTTCTCGACAAGGAGGACATAGAGATGCTTTATATAATGATTAGAAAGGCAGTCGAGCAGGCCATTGGTCTTCTCATGAGTGCGTCCACACAGAGGCTGCTTAGCACGGGGCTCCACAACACGGTGGAAGACCTGATATAAGGCCATCTTTCTAACCAGAAGGTCCGAATCAGAACTGGGGTGGGTAACCGCATGCTTCACCAGATTGGCTGGGCAGCCCAGAATGTCACTCCGCTTGACGTACTCCCAGACTCTTGGCGAGTGAAACTAAGGATGCTCGCTTCGCTAAGAAATATGAACTCCTCACATGACGAGGGTCACCGAAAGCACGGGTTCAAGCGCTAAACACCACCCTCGGTGGGGATCATGCAGTTATCCACACAGACGCCTCCAAACATCGAGGGCAGCAATACGCCATCATCGTGGCTACCTCCAGAACCAACCTCCTTGCGTGTACATCGCTTAGGACCCAATAAATGACGGCAGCAGAAGAGGCAGCCATCACCCTGGCTCTCACTCAACCATGGGTTCGGAGGGTAGTGACCGATTCCCAGCAACACCCACCGCGGTGGCTCAGTGGCTAAGGCGTTGCGCTGCTGAGCACGAGGTCGCGGGTTCGATTCCCGGCCGCGGCGGCCGCTTTTCTGATGGAGGCGAAAAGCAAAAACGCCCGTGTGTAGGAGATCTCGGCGCACGTTAAAGATCCCCAGGTGGTTAAAATTAATCCGGAGCCCTCCACTACGGCACGCCTCATCGCCTGCGTTGCGTCGGCGTGTTAAACCCTTCAATCAATCAATCAATCGATTCCCAGCAAGCCTACTGGAATTACCAGTCGGGTTGGGTGTCCTGACCTGCACTGCGCGTGCTAAAAAAACACTCCCCAAACGGTTCCATTCAGCTCGTCTGGACACCCCCTCACGCTTCAATGGAGGGCAACAAATACGCCCACCCAACAAGCCTGTGCTTTCACCTCCCGTGCTATGGAGCTGCACGAGGACAGTCACCCGCTTGTCACGTTCAGGGAGATAACCCAGCATTATCGCCTTCTGAGACAGACCGTACCTTCGTCTTACCATGACCTTTCCAGAGAACAACTACCCTACGGCTCATACAATCCGGGCTGATTCCCACAGCCTACGCGTCTTCACTTAATGCATCCGAATTCGCTACGACGCTGAATGTAAATTTTGCTCACAAGTAGGAACACTCCGCCCCGTAATCGGGTTGTGCGACTTTAGCCTTGAGCACCCTCCTCTCTTTCCGTCAACTACCCAACCAGAGCAATTGGAGATGCTGCTGTCCAGGCCCTCTCTACCTACTCAGCTTCAGCGGGTGGACAGAACAGAGCCCACGCAGACTGCGTATGGGCCCCACAGGAGAAGGAATCACTCTCCTGGGCTGCACTCTGGGCCGTTCAGAAATCTGAACAGAAGTATTTCTTCCGCAAATGTCGTTGCCTCCGTCCGCGGCGCAGAGACGGAGAAGTCAGATCGTCTAACACCGTGTTGGAGCTTACTTTAATTTTATAAAAAAAGTTTCCACTCTTGTGCTACACCAATACAACTCAACCAACCACCGTTCAAGCATCATGCATTGATTTAACCTTACCAAGAATATCTCTTTGACGTAATAAATGGTGTGGTTAAGTGCATTACACTTCTCTCTGGTTTTACTATTTGTAGAGCGATGTGAGTGAATTTAAGTGACGTCGCATGGGTAATCGTTGTGCGTGCCGTTTACAGCTTTGCTTTCCAACCACATTCACGGGGTGGATTGGCGCGATTTTTTTTTGTTCAACGTAAGATATGATATTTTCTCTTTTGTGTGTGAGATTGCACATCTTGCGACGCCTGTTTCCTTTTGTTTTTGTTTTTCTCGTGCGCCAGCACAAAGCCCCCCCCCCCCCGGCTGTTCCTGGGCGCACTAATAAACATTGATTGATTGATTGGTTGATTGGTTGATTGACTGACTGATTGATTGATTGATTGATTGTCCGTTCGTACATCCGGGTGCAAAGCAGGTTGGCATTGCGCTAAGCCCAGCACATCAAAGGAAACACAGCGTGTTGACGGAGCCACGAAATCCTTCAGTCCGCGGCCGCAATGCTCAATAGCGCCACAAACCAAATGCATTAAAAAAGCAAGATTCTCGTATAGGGTTTTCAGACAAACGCAAGCGAAAAGAAACTTGTGGAGCAGACACGCCACTACACCGCGACCGTGAGCTCAGCCGACCGGCCCACGCCGGCAATGCTGTCGCCGAAACCGCGCAACTGGCGACCGGAGCGCCGTCTCAGCGCCTGGGAAAAAATGGCTCCGGCGTAGCTCAGCTAACCCTGGATATGCAAAGCGAATGCTCGGCTCGGCCTGGGGAAGTCTTGGTTTCACTCGGTTAGCCTTTGATTTGGCCGCAATTATTATACTACTCGTCCAAAGCCTGCCTTTGTATACGGTTGTGGTCCCGCTTCCGGCGTTTTCCAAGCCTAACGGCTCGTTCTACCCTCGGTCACGGACGCTAGCTTTGCGCGCTTTTCATTCCGGACCCTCTCCAGTGCAGCATCTCGCTGGGCAACACCCGAAAACTGGTCAGAATACGCTTCCCGACGATGGCTCAAAGTCTGCGGCCTCCGCGCAACGCTCAGATAAGAGAAGACGGCCCCGGCTCGCTCTCATCCATGGCCAAGCTCGCATGGGCCCTGCTAGTCACGTGGTAAGGCGGCTACTCAGCTGAGGAGAGCGCATGCGCCAAGCCGGCAGCAGCGGCGACGGCGGCCAGCGAACGCGGTTGGCGGCGGAGCTCGGCCCAGCGAGTCGCGTGTTGCGTTGCCAAGGGTACTGCGAGGCTGCGGTCAAATGAAAGTCAAATCCTCCGCGACGGCGAAACCGCTCGACGAGATCAGTAAAGCTTTGCTTTAAAAGTCGCGCCCGCCCGGGAAGGTGCAGTTCCGGAACTGAAAAAGCATCTATAGATGGTTTACAGCGCGGCGCCCTGGGCACGGCCATATTGGCCGACGTGACGTAATTCGGCATGGCTGGCCTTTTAGAACGCGTTTCTCGCAGTCGCCTTCGCTGGTGTCCGTGCGCATCGGCGAGTGCCGGCGTGGCTGGATGGGCGAATTGACTATTTTTTTGGAGTGTAACTATGAATGGGGCCTTGTTGTCCAAGTAGGGAGGGTGTGCCAGCGTTCAGAGATAACTTACTCACCAAAAATCCCACACGAAGGTTGTTTGAGCGCTGTTTTGATTGACATTCGTCGCGTTTATTGTTCGTCACGCATTTCATCCAAATAGAGCTGTCCGTTGGTTTTAGTTTTTTTTTCTATTTCTACGTACTTCCTTAGAGTAACAAAATAAAAGCCTAAGGGTGGCAACATCGCATATTAAAACACAATTCTGCCTGTATTATTAACGTTCTAAAGCGTTTCGAAAGCTTTCCTTTCCGGCCTACGCTAAAAGGGTTGGCTGTGGATGCGCTATGTTAGAATATATGAAAGGCTGTAAACAAAATAATCTTGCATGGGTGTGAAAGTTGTACACTCCTTTACCGCTTCTTCATGTTTCGACGTGCGATGAAAAAGCTGAAGCGTTCAGCGTTATATTTGTCAGCTGACTTAGAGGTACGTGGTCTGCCTTGTATCCTCGGTATTCAATGGCGTGGAATGCATGCAGGCAAGTGTGCGCCGCCATATCTGTGGCCAAGCGTCTGTTGCTAGGTGACGTTGTGCGCACGGCCCGCAGATCAGGCACCCCTCTTCTCCATGCAACCGTGTGAGTGCGCCCGTGGCCTCCGCGATCGGCTGCGAGGCCACGGTGCGCTGTCACTCGTTACGTCGGGCTCCGCGGGATGGCGGCACTTGTCCGTGCTAAGCACGACTGTGAAACACATGACTGTGTTTCACGTTACGAACTCTCTTCGCCGAACACAAGGTATTGTGTCGAGTTCACTGTGAGTACGATTAATAACATCTCTGTTGGCACCACAGTTTAGAATCGGATTGGAACGGAGCAGCTGGATGACGCACGCCGGTGTCTTTTTTTTTCTTCGGCGTGCGGCCGCAGTGGCCCAGGCTGCGCCGTGTCCGTGGCGCATCGGCCATGTCTGTGGCCGTTTCCAGTGTTGCCAAGCGAAGAAATTTACCGCTAAACTTTTCAAATACCGTCTATACATTATTAGCTGTTGCCTGTTCGCTCTAACTTGCGGCTATGGAAACATGCATAAACTGCTACATGGCGCCTTCGGTGGACAAAAACATCCCATATGCGTGGCTACTAACGTTAGGCACGCTCGCGTGCAAGTCGCGAAATAATGCTTAGCGCGCACAGTGAAGTTTATAAATGCTCAAATCGGGTGACCAAGTTTTGTTACCACATACAGATATTTTCCGAGCTGGCACATGAGGCTACGGATGTGGGCATTTTTTTTGTATTTTATAACATGCATTACATAATTGGTTTGGTTGGTAGCATTTCTGACATGACAATTTTAGATATGTGCTTAGTGTTTTATTTTTACTTGTGCATTCGTGCATTAATTTTTGTCAGATTTGCTGCAGCAAGTTTTATTTATTTCTGACCTCATCGCTTGGCTGCGATAATCATGTATGTCGCCGATTGGAACCATAGATAGGATTTAATTACAGAGAGTGGCGAACATTCATTTTGTGCAGCCTCAGTTGTGGCTCTGCATTGGACTGCGCTGAGAATGTAGCGTTAGAATAATCTACTTCAACTACTCGTGCAGCGAAATGTATCGCAGCAGGATAGAAAGTTGGGCGAGTTGGTAGGTCGACATGATGTAAAAACAGCGCGGTAGGACGAAATACACGAGGAAAGGAACCAAATTTCAGGTATACGTAATGGTGTCCTCGAGAGTGCCCTAAGGCACCTGATGCTCCCAGACTGAGCATATTTTCTGAGCCACAGTTGTAATCGATAACGTTATTTTTTTTTTTTTTTTTTTTTTGCTTTTCCACATTTTGTCTGATCTAGTTGTCGTAATAAGTGCGACACACGGGGTGTATGGTGGGAACCTGAACTGTTCGGACAGAATGACTGAATCTCGCTTGGTGATGCCGCGTCCGGTACTTCACATGCTTCCGTACATTGGAGCACCTCCGCGAACGTTCTGTTCCATTTCGCGACGACCTCCGCGAACTCCGACTGCGTCCTCAATAATTAATTATGACTTTTCTTCGTGCCTACCTCATTTTGCCAACGACACACTTCGAGCGGACAATAAGTGACCGCTAAAAAGCGCAAAGGCTCATGGGTACGTCGTCTGCTCCAGCCACTTCCGGTTCGAGATCTCTTCTGGCCTGCCGTAGGCCGGCGGCTTTCACGCGCGTGCACGGAGTTTATCTTGCTCCGTGCGCGCGTGTGTGCGTGCTTTTTATTTGTCACAGAGTGCTTACCTTCCAGAAAAGCCCCTAGTAGGATTCATCGTAGTTATTCATTGAATGTGCGATGCATGAGCGGTTTTTTTTTTTCGGTGGACTCGAATGGAACAATAGACGAGTTCACAACAAGCACACGCGCGCATGAAAGCCGCCGGCCTACGGGAGGACAGCTCTCGAACCGGAAGTGGCTGGGCTCCGCGGGAGCAGGCAATGTACCCATGAGACTTTGCGCTTTTTACCGGTCACCTATGGCATAGAGTTTCTCACTAATTGAGAAACTCAATGACCTATGAGAGTATACGCCTCGAGCTTTGCGATCGCTGCGCCGCCTGCCGCCGCTTCTCCGCGGAGTTGACGGGATTAGCGCTGCGCGGCCCATTGGGGTTCATGCAGTGTTTTGGTTCTCTTTCGCTTCTTTTTGCCCTTCCAAGCGCTAGAAAACTTTTTATGGTGACGTCTGTAAGTAAACAGTACGTTTTAGGTCACTTCAAAAGCCGCTGCGTCTTAATTGGTAGGGTGCTCAAACACCAACAATAGCTATCCGGGAAGGCGGCTCTGCGTCCTTCTCGGCTGCTGTTACGGGCGTCGGCGACGGCAGCAGCATACCACCACTGTCACCTCCGAATACGTCCGGCACAAGTGAATTTTATTGTAGCCTCGTTTACACCTGATACTGGCACAGTGAGAGGTGTGTTTTGTTTTGTAGCGCGGACAACGAATGCCTCATTACGAATATATGCGTCGTAGAAAAATATATTTAGGGGATGCGATCACCCAATACCTGATAATAACTTGTGCCTTTTATAAGAATATAAGCCACGCGAAAATGTTAAGTATATTCCAAGGCTCTGCTTCGTGAAAGATGTGCACTCATGCCTTATAGCAAGAACCAAGAAAAGTGAATTAAACCACTGAAAAATGAATGATCTGCAAGTCCGGAAGAAGCAAAATAGCTCGTACAGAAATGAAAAAAAAAAAAAACTCAGTGCAGCTTTTGAAATGCCAAGGACGTTCGTATAAACTTAAGCCGGGTAGGACTTACGAGACCAACTAGTGTGCGAAATGCACTGCTATTTCGCAAGACATGAGGAGGGGGAGTGGAGGGGGACGCTTATCGTTGTGTACGATTGCGGAGCGAAATCAAGCAAAGAACGTTTTAGTAATCACACACACAAGCTACTCGTTCACGTCACTCTAGTTTTTAGACTTCAACTAACAGCTGATCCCTCGGCGAACGCATTTTTTGAGGTTTACAAGTTCAAAACTGATAAAAGGTGTTGTTAGAAGAGGGGGATACCTGATAAGGCCTTCTGATTTCCGTTTGTGCTAGATTCTGCAGGCTCCCTGCGTCATATGACTATGCTTCGAAGATTGATTGATTATGGGGTTTAACGCGCCGACGCAACGCAGGCGATGAGGCGCGCCGTAGTGGAGGGCTCCGGATTAATTTTGACCACCTGGGGATCTTTATCGTGCGCCGAAATCTCGTACACACGGGCGTTTTTGCTTTTCGCTTCCATCAGAAAAGCGGCCGCCGCGGCCGGGAATCGAACCCGCGACCTCGTGCTCAGCAGCGCAACGCCTTAGCCACTGAGCCTTCGCGGCGGGTTGTGCTTCGAAGAAACGTTTAGTCGCGAACGGGCATTACTGTAGAAACCCTTCTCCGGCCTGCTCGCGGAGGATATATGTAACATATATGAATGTTTGCGGGCGCTCAGCTCACGACAAGACGCCCCACTGCAGTGTTGCCATCGCTGGGCGTCAGACATCCACTAAAAAGCAATGAGAAATCCGCCAGATTCCGCCAGATTCTAAAACATATCCGCTAAATTTCCCGCTAGGGCCTATTTTATTTAAAATAACAGTGCAATTTCGTATGATAAATACCTTTATCATTCTTAAAAGCTCCCCAAAACTACGAGAGCTAAAATAATATATAAAAGAGTCTTCCAAGGAGTCTAACAGAACACTTCAGGTTTCAGTGCTGCGGTGGTCGTCATTGGTCAACCTCATCACAGAAGAGGCTAAAAGTTATAAATGTTCACACTGATGAAAAAAAAAAAAAAGAAATCACAGGTCAACGAAAAACACATCGAGGTCTTCGTCGCCGCTGTCGTCGTCTGACACCATCTCCACGGGACCGCTGGTACTCCTTGAGGGACCAGAAAGGTGACTTGGTTGAACATACGTTGCAGATGTCCCGATTGCACTAACAACTGCTGCGGGAAGTTCTTAATCAAAACAACTTTTCTGGTGTCACTTCAGCCCCGCTCTTACTACGAGGATGGCGTTTGTTGTTTCAGGCTTCGGCTTGTTCCTCATCTTGGATTTTACTATGTTAAGCTGACTAAACCTCATCTCTACTTCGGCATTTGAATACGGCAGCCCGAGCATCGACATGGCAAATCCGGCCAGCTCGGCGAACGGGTCCTTATAGGAGTGAACTTCACACCAGAACGACTGCGTGGACAATATTTGCTTCCAGTCCAGGAAGGTGATTTTGGTCCACTGGTTTTGAATTTTTTCGATTGTCTCTGAGCCGTTTTCAAACCTCACGGATTTGTTTGTGTGAGATAGGCGGAGCAAGTGAACAGCAGCCCTCCTAACCTCTGAAGTTAAAGGAGCCATGAAGACAAAATACAAGTTGGGTTTATTAGAAAGACTGCTTAGTCCCGATAACAATGATACCAATATCATCACAATCTTCGAACAAATAACGGAGATATTAAAGAAAACTTTTGAAGCAGTCGCGACCCCCTAGCCAATTTCCCGCAACTTTTCTATGACGTCACGGAACCTTGTTTGTGCGATTGGCGGCCGCCTAAGAGACCTGTCGCGACGACACATCACTGGACGTCTGTAATTGGGCCTCTAGTTCCATTTGACCGCATCACTTGAATGCTAACGTGCAGTTAACGCACTGAAAATTATGTTTTATTGTTGGCCCGTATGACGTCATTCTTGCTCATAACACGTCACTTTGGCGCAAAATTTGAAAGTTTTTAAATACTTCTTGCTTTTTTTTCGTTAAAAAAACATCTTTTTTGGCTCTAATGGAGCTGAGTGAGATACTGAATCCTCGTTCTTTCAAATTAAACGAAGTTGTATTTTCTCTTCATGGCTCCTTTAAGCAATTTCTGCATTTTTAGAGGACACGGAAATGGTTTCTTGCAGGGCGATTTTGAATAGGTGCACTGCGTGAGGTATCCGCCAAAAATCCGCTATGTATGAAAATGGCCCGTCAAAAAATCCACTAGCCGCTAGACTAATTTTTTCCCCGTCAGAGTAAAATGAAATCCGCCAGATTTAGCGGAAAATCCGCTAAATTGGCATCACTGCGCCCCAGCATTATTTTTCTTGTCGTGCGCTGATCTCGGGTATAATTTTGGATTATCCATCATACTTATTTCGTAGAATGTTCGTGAAATTTATGTCCAGGGTAGTGATCATTATCTGAGGTATATATGATATTGACAAGCATAACGTGCTGTCAGGTGTGAGCGCTCCACTAGGTTATTAAGCGCACAAAACTGATTTACATCGTAGTGTATAGCCATGGCATGACCATCTGGGGATATTATGCTTACGGAGACACTGTTAGTAAATTTCAGGGCAGTGGAATCACAATCATCTCTATATGCATATCCCGGTTTCGCGACGCCGACCTGTGACGCACACTTGGCGCTTGTACAGACCGAATGTACCAGACTAAGATCGCGTCACACACATTTACACTCTCGTAAACACACCACATTTGCGAACAGAGTGACTGCTACACATAAATATGTATTTCCAACGCCTACAAACGGTAAATCTCAGTCGTGAACGGGCCCCGAGAGCAACGGTGACAGTGGGGAGCGGGCCGGCGACTCCCGCGGCTGCTTTCGAAACGGGCCGCTAGGGGGATTACAGTGGCGCCCCTACTAAGGTCCCTGAAATTACTAAGGTAGCGCCATCTTTAGATCTCGCCGCCTTTCGCCCTCGCCCGCGCTCCTTTCCTACTTCGTTTTTTGCCATTTTCTTTTTCGCCGGCGAACGCCGCGCGCCATTGGCCAAGGGAAAAGTCACGTGGTTTTTTTTTTTGCTCCGCCGCCGGGTCGCCTCGCCGGCTGGGACATTGCGCAACGCCGCCGCTGCGACGCCATTGCTGGCTTCCGAGCCACCGAGCTTCAGTACCGGCGTTATCGTAGGCGCCAGCTAATAGCAAAGTAAGAATTAGCTGCTCGTTTCGAAAAAACGTAACACCGGTGTCGTTTTATGTTGCTTCTCGGTGCCGATGTGTTGTGCCTTCCGTTATTCCGTCCGGGAAACGCGACGCAGAAAGGAGAAAAGTTTGGTTGCATAGATTTGAACAGGCATACTTCACGCCGACGCTGCCATCACTCTTTAGTGAGGTAAGTTTCTGAATGTTTGTTCTTTCTCTGTTAAATTCTGCGCGAGCTTGAGCGGTCACTTACGAAGAAATGCGTATTCCCTTCGCGACCGTCGTCCACGCTTTGTTCTGAGTAGGCATTGCGCGCAGCGCCGAGTTCGTCCCGTCGTAAGCTTTGCTTTGGATAAGAAAGAGGCCGTGTATTTGTCATGTGCGCGCTTAACTTCCAGCATCAATATCAGCGGCGTAGCATGTTCAGTCAGTTGTCGTAAGGTTTCCGTGACGCGAGAATTGTTCACCTGAATTCATGCTTGTTTTGGCCGACGGCAGCTTGCGTCTGACCATGTATCGTGTGCGTTCCGAGTGCGTGTACGCTCTTTTTGGCGTGAAGTCATGTTTTGTGTGTTAGCGACCCGGGTGGTATTATAATCCCGTTGTTATGACATTGGAGTGATTTGCTGCGTAATATATGGGCTTAGTCGGTGCGGCGCAAATTGAGGCTGTTGCGAGAAAAAAAAAATTGCGGCTAGGTAAAACAATTTTAGGCCAGCTAATAAAGTGACCGCGCCGTTGACGTACGTTTGATTCGCAATTTCTGTTATCGCTTTATTAAATTCGCGCACGTTTGAATGAGCACTTCAAATGCATATTCGCACCGTAACGGCTGTACGCCCTTTCTTCCGTGTATGCACAGAGGAACGTTAATTGCAATTTGCGTTTGCATTACACGTGATGCCGTACATTTGCAGTGTGCGCGCTTACTTCATCTTCGTAGTCAATGGCGCAGCGTCATTGCGATTTGAACCAAAACACACTGGGCGACTATATTATTTTCAGCAGACGTATTTTTGTCCAGCAAAGCGGTTGCTAAACGGGTTTAGTGTAGCGAGTTGAGCGGACGCGGCACTGAGCAGATGCGCGAACACGAATTTGACCATGCTACGGTAGAACGGTCACTAACTCCCTTCTGCAATGCATTATTGCCTATATTTGCGGAGTGTTTGTGGCGCATCTCAAACTCGGTGGCGATATTTTTTTTCCCTTCTCAATAGGATTATTTCACGGATCAATTTGAGCAACGGATATTGGAGAGGCTTGGCGTTAAAAAAACTAAACCCAAATGCCACTCCCAACATTTTTTTCTCACGGGAAGCCACGTCAGCAGCACAAGCCACCTGCACGACGTCATTACGGACGTTTGTTCCAATAAATATCTATTTGGTGGCACCAATTCATTTTTGTGATTTATTGTTTTCTCTTGATAATCATCGTGACATTGGTCCTCTTCTGAATTTCTTTCGGGTGTATCCCTGTGTTAGTGCAATTTACAAATATGCCAGAATATATCCCAGCACAAAACAATTCTGTCCAGGCGCCTCCATTAATAACGGCTGTAAACAACCGCGCCCGGTGAAAAAACGTATTGCATGATTAATTAACTGCAGTAACTAGTTACATAATTTGTACCTAGAGGGACTCGATCTCTGGTTCGTATGAGAAATAAGAGGCCACAAATCTGTGATTTCAGTTTACCCGATCGATTGATCGCAGTCTTCTCTGGTGCGTATTCCCACAAGTCTGCGTTTTTCACTCGGTCCGCACATGAACGTACGGCCGCGAGTGCAGTTTAGTGTATCCGGCTGCGAAGTCGGGGAAGCAGGGGCTTTTCACGTTGCTGTACGTGCACACACGCACAACAGCATGTGTATCTTTTTAATCTACTCACAGGAGCCTATAACGACATGAAGGTGAAGGAAACATTTCTACAAAAACGGCAAAACACTCTAAACTGCGCGGAATTAAGGTGGATGCAGGTCGTTAGTAAAAGCGGGCGCAGAGTGAACGCCGCTGAGGATTCACAATTATCGCAAGAAAGGCGAGTGCAAGGACGCCAGCGCAGCGCTCGAACTACGGCATTTGCGAATGAAGCGCTCTGTATACTGCCGCGAACCGTGCGCAAGACCTCTGTGCAGTGATTGCACGACCACAATCACGCGAATGCAAGAACGGAACTACCGTAACAGAGCAGTTTGAAATGTCCACGCTCGATCCTTTCGCATTCACGAGCTATCCTGAGGTGTTACAGAATGCCGCACACGTAAACAAAAACCGCGCTGTGCGTATGCGCCAGCGGCATCCGCCCCGCAAATATCCCCTTGTAGACAAAAATATAAAACAAAACACTATCACTCAGTGCGTGTTGGTAAAACGGGGCTCAATAAATCCTATAAATGCTACCAAAGAGCGATTTCGGCGCGAAAACAAGAGCAAACTGCAGCGAGCGCCCTGAAGCGTAGCGAGGGCGTCTGCTCTCAAGTGGCCAACAAATATGGCGGCACGGAGTTCGAGGGACCGCGGCGCCGCGGGCGAGGGGAAAGAAAAAAGAGGAGGGCAGCGGAGAAGGAGGGAGCAGTTGGCGCTACCTTAGTAATTTTAGGGACCTTAACCCCTACGGGCCGCGCTCGAGGCGTATACGGCGAAACCGAAACTGGAAAAGGCCAGTAGCGGCGAGTGCCGCGCTGGCGTCATCTGGCCAAAACGGGTAAGTGCTCGCTGTAAACGGTCGCTTTAGCAGCCGGAAGCACGTCAAAAAAACTGGTATCCATTCAGACGTGACTTTCAGCGAATTCACAGTTCATGGTTAATTTATAAAGTCGAGAATAGAGGGGCCTTACCCGCCTCCGAACGCTAGCGCCTCGAGGGAGTGTAGCGGTGCCAAACGTAAACACCGCGATTCACATTCTCGCCCGTTGATGTACAGTGGCTAGAATAGTTGAAGCGCGGGCGAAGCGGCCACAGGGTTTTATATTATTGCATGAAACTCTATGGAAGCGGCAGTAAAGTGTAGCGGCAGGCCGGACCTGGCGTGCGCTCTCATTTAACGGCTGTGGTTTAGGGCACGGCATGGTTCCTCCATGGGGCACGGAAAGACGCTGCGTCGGAACGGAGCAACGCAACAGGCATTAAATGTAACAAAGGCACTGACTGTGGTTTACTTATCTTTTTGTTGCTAATTGTAAAACATTTTTTACTGCCGTAAAAATAGTAGAGCTTTTAAAAAAAGTCGAAGTTGAGGTTAGTTGGTGTTTAAGTGTTTTTATTCGCGTGATTTTCTGCGGGATGAAAAACAGCTCAAGTACCAAGATGGCAGCCGTCGTCAGTCTCTCGCGAGCGCGCGTAACGCGCAGAGCGGAGTAACGCGTCGTCGTTCATGTTGCAGCGAAGGCCGTCCTAGTCACCCATTCGTCGTGTCACCTGACCAACAGCAGCATGAAGTTCACGGAGCACTTGGCCGCGCACATCACGCCTGAATGGCGCAAGCAATACATTTCTTACGAGGTGAGAGCCGCTCTCGATGGGGCAAAGCAGCTCCGCTCCTTTGCCCCATGGAGCTCCCGCGCAGAGTGAACTCGTCTATTGTTTCATTCGAGTCATGTTTCCAAGCGTAGCCGCCTGCCGGGCGGATGTTACACGCGCCGAGCTCGTGTTGCTGATCTCTCCTTCGATTGTCTCTTAGGTGCTGGGAGTTGTCTCGAGCTGACGTCCGAGATGAAATGGAGGTGGACGATGCGTAGTTTCTGCTCTACTCGCGGTTCTTCCACTGGGTCATGTCAAAGAATATGTAGAGATCGGAGCATTTCGGTCGTTCTTCGTGCTTGGAAGGGCTTCACAGAGCCCTTGTCAACCCTGCGTGATTTTTGCACCGTCAGCGGGCGCTTCCTGTGTGTGCAACGATTTCGTTCCGCTCGAACGTGTTCGCGTGAAGACGTACGAGCGTCTGGCCCCACCTCAGTTCATCCTCGTGCTCTGCCCCGTAGCTTTGAAGTGGCGTTTGTACGCAGCATTTGTTCTCGCACAGCCGTGCTGGGGCAGCGGTATCTTGCCGCACAGCCAGCGCCGCGCTAAAGGGTGCGCTCGCAGAGAGCGAGACGTCGCCACCTTCATTAGCCACTTGAGTTCACAAGAGGTCGAAGGCCTGTCCCAGTGCTTTGTCCGATTCAGCAGCGGTCCCACCCATCTAGTCTTCCATCTCCACTTGAACGTCGTCTGCCGCTTTCGTCTCGATAATTCTGACAGTTTCGAACAAAAGTTGCTCGCCTTCCCCCTATCAATGGCTGATTTGCCTGGACTAGCGCTTTATCTTTCAATGCCCTTGTACGCTAGCCGCAAAAATGAATCGCACTTCCACTGATCAGCAAGCCCATTAATTTAAGAATAAATCCAGCTTCCAAAACTTGGTACGCGAATTTTGTGGGGGGGTATTTTTGTGCTCTTTGGTGAAGGACGGTGGCGGGCCCTTGAAAACATTGAGGCTGTTCTGGCACGGTAAACCTGTTTTTAAAGAGCACTATGCAGCAGCAGGAAGAGCAGAGTGCATTTGAAGCACACGTGCTTCAAATGCACTCAAAGCAAAAGCACTCTAGTGTCTATCGTGCAAGCACTCAGCATGCCAGGCCGGCTTGAAAAAGTTGAAGCATACTTGCACATTGCCGGAAATATAAAATCACGGCTGCATGTGAAATCGGTTTTTGCCTGCTTCAGTTTTCGGTGATGCATGCGTCTATGGAGGAGAGCAAGCAGCACTTATATGCCAAAAACATTCGCCCTACATGACTGGTTAACAACTTCAAGTAAATGCCTGAAGCGACACCAAGAAACTTCATGATATCTGATGAGAAAATAATGTCTCCAAAGTTCGCGAAGTTGTGTTTTGGGCAGAGTGTTGAGCTGGAACTGAACCGAATCATCATTCTTTTGCCGAAACTGAACCTGAATATGAACCGTTACTTTTCGAGCCCGCTGAACCAAGAGGAATGATGGTTACCGCTTCACCACAAAATGACCCGTCAATCCATTGTTGACAGCGTGTGGTCATTAAAATCTTTTCCCTTTGACACACCATCAACTTCGCAATATCTTGTGCACATTTCTCCTTTACCCGTCCCGGTGGCTCAGTGGCTAAGGCGTTGCGCTGCTGAGCACGGGTTCGATTCCCGGCCGCGGCGGCCGCTTTTCTGATGGAGGCGAAAAGCAAAAACGCCCGTGTGTACGAGATTTCGGCGCACGTTAAAGATCCCCAGGTGGTCAAAAGTAATCCGGAGCCCTCCACTACGGCGCGCCTCATCGCCTGTGTAGCGTCGGCGCGTTAAACCCTACAATCATCATCATCAAAAGCTTGATGTGGGTGAGTTGGTACATACTGCTAAAAAATTAATCGGCGCTAAAACAGGGACGAAGAAGAAACACGTAACACACAACACGGCACCGTGTTGTGTGTTACGTGTTTCTTCTTCGTCCCTGTTTTAGTGCCAATTAATGTTTTTAGCATCATCATCAACATTTCTCCTTTGGGTCAATCAAACTGCTGTAAGCGCTCTCCTTGTGGTCGCAACACGGGGAAAGGATTAGGCACCAATGTTGCAATGGCATGTTGCTGCTGGTTGTGTGAGCAAGGCGCAAGACCGCGCCGGAGAAATGTCACCCTCTTGGCAGCCTGCGGGACATTTGAAACACGGACTGCAGTCCCAGCGAGGGAAGGGCAAAGTGCTTGCTTCAAATCTGTGTGCGGCATGCACCCAAGGCTCAACCCTTAAGGGGTCTTACTTGTAGCACCTCAGAAGTGTTGAGCCTTTCGCTGGTCGGCACATAATCGTACGGATGAAAACGTGACGGACGGGACACAGGAAGAAGGGCCCCAACTAGTAACCACAAGTTTTTATGGGTTCAGGGCAACAGCATTGCACAAGGGAAGAGGTCTCCACGCAGCCAAAAAGAGGGCAAAGGGGGGGCCTCAGAAATACGTGTATAAAACTCGCAACAGAGGGATAACAGAATGTGAAATTTGAGGGACCTTTCCAATTGAGAGGTGTGCCAGAGTTGATGTTCAAGTTCGCGGGTTACCACAGAGAGTCTTCGTACTATAGGATCTCGTACAGGAAAAGCTGCTCTTCACAGGCGGATGGAAGGTGATTTTGTGTGTGCATGCACTTTATGTGGAAGATCTTGTATAGATTGTTTGGTATAGGGATGCGGGAACCATTCTGTGCTGGTTGGCGGGATAGGAAGCTCAGCACCGAAGGGGCCGCACCCTGCGGTTGGCTCTATTTCTCTGCTGCTGCGTGCCTTGGGACGCTCAGTGGGCCGCTTTGTTTCAAACAGCCAGCCCTTGGTAACATGGTCACAATGTTTTTGCCACAGAAGAAAACTGAAATATCTGCTGCATAACGTCAGCAGTAACTTAATAGGGAAATAACTAAACTAGAGTTAGTAGTGTGTTACCTCCTTTTTGGCACCCAAGTGGTACAGTGGAGTGAAACAAGAGGTTCCAATAAATCACTTAGTTGGCGGGTGTATCCCAAAACAGCCCATTCCCATTTGAAGCTGTACCGTTTGAACCCGTTCGCAAAGTGCAATTCCCATTTACCCTTTTGAGGGTCAAACTTTTTTGCCAAATGCGGCCCCCCAGGTTCGATTTTTTTATTGCTGATTTACATTCTTCAGGCGACGATTCATTTCGAGAAAAAATTGTAACATTTTTAGGGTGACCATAAAGTAGCAAAAAAAAAATCGTTGGTGTTGTTACATGCATATGGTTTATTCATGAATAACACAAGAATAGTTCAAAAAAGTTTTGTGGGTGCAAGGAGTGGGAGAAGCGCGAGAAGTGCATCAGTTCCATGGGCACAAGAAGTGGGAAGTGCCCAGAGGATGAAACCGAAACTAGCCGTTGTGCGTGGGCACGTGACCGGATGCACAAGCGATAGTTGGTGCATGCCTGTTGTAAAGCACAAAAAAAACAGAAAAGAAGAGCCATCAGCGCAAGAAAAAAATTTCGCATATTTCCACAGTGTGGCAGCACATGCCAAACGAGAGAAACGATCGGAAAAGGCACGCTTTTTAAACATACAAGCGATGATGTACGTGTGCGTCATTGACCCTGAGAGGGTTAATGTGTGCAGGCATTCCTGAAAAAACCTTGCCATCTGAATGCATCCTATTTCAACCTGTTCCTGAAATACCCTTCCTGTTTCAACCCGCTCTTAGAATGCCGTTCCCATTTGAACCCATATTGATTCAATTTAGTTCTGAAAATATGCATTACTCTTTTTGAAAATATTCCCCAAAATGCGTATTCATGGAACGGGCCATGCACACTTTTGACTTCTGGGCGGCATTTTATTATCACATGATTGCAGCCAATAAGTGTTTGCAAATGGCTGAGGCCGATATTGAGCTCGATGCAGGATTTGCAAGTGCCGGAGTGTAGTGCAAGACATGTGTAAGACCTTGAAAAGGGACGTACGTTCCGGGCATTTTCTGGAGTTGGTGCCCATGGGTGTGGCTGAAATGAACAGCTGCTCATTGTTCTTTGTTTGGGGTGAAGTGCCGCATTCGTCTTGGAGATTTATAGGAGTAATGAGAAAAGCAAAAAAAAAAAAAGCAGAAATTCAGAGAATAGTCTATTAATGCACAGCATTCTTGCTCCGCTTGTCTTCATCATTTTTTATATACAGATTTGGCTATTAGTAGACATTGTAGTAGATTAGCAGACATTGGGTTGTTTTTGTTATTTTATAGCTTTCATAGTTTCTTTCCACCAATTAGGTACATTTGCACGATTATAACGATTGAGTGTTAATATGCCAATTATGTATTTTTGGGGAAATGCAGGGCGTTACACGTTTGGTCAGTTTTTGCAATTTTTTGTTTGTGTTTTTTTTTTTTCATTTCCTGGTCCTTTAATTTTCCCTTTTTTTTTTTTGGAGGGCAGAGTATAAGATGCTTACTTTTGATCTCGTTACTTCACACTTATAATTTTCTTTTTTTTTGTATTTGGCTTTTTTGATTCCGTTTGGTGAGTTACCTCCCTTACAGGGTTAGAACAATTAAATGTGGTACCTCTGCCCACTATGAATGTTGTGCAAATGCTGGGCATTACACAGCTATGGCTGGGGGGGTGCTGGGCAAAGAATGTTGCACATTAAGGGGGAGCCAACTCTAAAGATTTTGTTCTTTAATTCACAACCCAGATTGCAATTTCCTTTTTCTGCTGAGTACGAATGCTTTTTGTAGCTTGACAGACTGTTTAAAGTACAAAAAAGTTATTACTGATTTCTAACTTATTTTTTTGTTGAAAAATGCATCAAAGTTGCTAGCCATGCCAACAATGATAATTAGATGGGGAATGCTGAATAGAAGAAAGCTTTGGAATTAATCCAGCTACAGGTGCGGCCTGTGCAATGAACCAGAATAAGTGTAATGTGATAAATATTAAGAAATTAATCACTGAACAACCTAATCAAATGAAAAAAAATTGCTTATTTTCTTGCAAAATGAGCTCTAAAACTTAAAATATTGCATTTGTTTTTTGTTTGTTTTTTACCGTGGTTCATTGCACTCATCTGTATGTGTGCAGTGAACCATGATTTTTTCGTGCAGTGTAGAACCAGGGTGGGGGAAAGTTTCATTTCAAATTACCTTTCAGAAAAAAGTTATGAATGTTCGCGTAATGTGAGGTTTTGCCAACTTTTTTGTTGGAAAAAATGTAAATAAAGGTTTGAAACTGTCACCATGTGAAAGATAGAAAAACCAACACACAGATGGCTAAAATTCATCAACGTTATAGCTTGGGGCCTGCATGTGAATAAAAAATGTAGAGAAATTTGTTTATATAAAAATCTTTGGGATTTCTAGAACCAGTGCGGTTTAGTTTCAGTTTGACAATACGAGGTCAAGGACTGAAAACCTGCTGTAACTGTTGCTAATCATAATAGGAGCGTAATTTTTATTGTTACTTGTTCCTGGTTGAAATGCAAACCAAGGTCTGATCAAGGTAAACAACATTCGGGCATAATTGGGCATCCTTGTAGTGGCTCCTATAAGTTTTAAAGGGACACTGAAGGGATTTGTAAACATTGCGGGATTACTAGCACAAATTGTAGTCTGTAATCACTAGACAACGTTCAACCACTCTCGCTGCGTTTACACGACTTTATTCAGTAGAAAAATCAATTCGGAAATGCTGTCCTTCTCTCTGCATCCTCCTTGCTGATTTCCTATGATGTTTCATATGACGTCAGAACAAGGTGGCCTGGCTTGACTGCGCTACTGCACAGCTCGCCGACAAAATCAGTCAACCCAGCGTTTAGTCGTCCGCCGGCAGGTCATCGCAATTTGTTCGCTCAGTTGAAACTAAGCCACGACACGATTTGTGCCTGGAAGAATGTGCGTTTAGTTTGTTAGTTTGTAGACTGTATCAAGCTCCAAGTCACTCCACACAAGCACACACGTGATGCTTCAATGACTGGTACACTAGCAGAAAAATCTAAGGCCACTTGAAGGCAGGAGAAGAGTCAGCGAAGTTAATATAAGTGCGAAGGAATTAAAATCAACTGAAATTTTTATCGGACAGTGTAAAACCAGGGTGCGGGGAGCACGTTTTGCATTGGGTGAGCTAGCACAGTGGTCAGCAGCACAACCACACATCTGTGAAGGCTTTTCCGTCTAAGGAATGCAGTCGCGAGACATGAGATATTGTGGGAATTTGGGGGACGCTTACTGCACGAGTGCTTTACTAGAAATAGTCATTTAAGGGGCTTGAAAAGCTAAAACCAAACAAAAATGTAAACTGGCTATACATTATATACTGTATATTTCCGCCCCTGGTATCGCTGGCTTATGGCTGAGTAGTCTGGAGCACTAGATGTATTGTTTTGCAAGTCACAAGTTCTAATCCCTGATAGTGCATGTTTTTTTTTTTTTTTTGAAGTTGATGTATTTGTTTTTGGGCAATGTTTTCTATACAGAATTCACCATTTTTTGTGCTTTAACATTAACTGCTCCACAGTTTGCAGAGTGCATACAGACTGACACTGACGCGCTGGCGAATTGTTGTTGGCGCGGTGTTGCCATAAGCACCCACTACTTGTGGACACAATCCTTAATCAGCTGACCCTTGGCCTGGTGTGAACACGCCTCCTACGATGCAGGCACGAGCCTGGCAGATATTGTTTTTTCTTCTTTCAAATGAGCTTTCACATGTGCACCAGTGTATGCAGTTGTATGACCTGTGATGGGTGTGCATCATGTTTCCTTCCTGACTGAAAGGTTCCGAGCCTCGGCACTTGGGTGTCTGCATTTTTCAGGCCAGCACCACCACAAGTGTGCTTGCAGGGCCCGAGGGCTGTGGTTGCTTGGGGCCTTGTGTGGGCGCTTAGCGAGGCCCCGCCCCTTCCGGGTGTGCCAGCGGCTAAGGGCCTCAGGCTGTGGCAGAGTGAGCCGTCTTGTGTGGCAGGAGTGACTGAAATGTAAATCCACTGGCTGCAAGCATCCAAGGATGCATTTCTGGAGGCAACAAAGTATCGTAAATGGCCTCCTGATGCTCTTGCATACAAGCACAACTCCTGGTGGAATTTATTGTCGCCCTACTTGGGACCAGTCTGAGTTGTCTCTGTGGGTCGCACGCATTCAAAGCACTGGCACCGTATGCTGATGCTTGCAATTATTGCCCGTGCTTTGCCCCCCTCTTCCATTTCTGCTCCAATCTGCAAATTGCAACCGAAGAGCAGTCCCGCGCGTGAGGATGCTATGGATGGCAACCTTGCGGGAGGCTCTTTCAGGCACTGGTTGACCTTGTGGATGCCTGGCGGGGTGCAGCCACCTGATGTGTCCTCCTAATGTGTGTGCCTCCTTGCAGGAAATGAAGACAATGCTTTACGCTGCCGTGGAGAGGGCGCCATCTGCAGAGGGTGAGCCTCTCTCTCGTTGTTCTCCCCAGCATCCTGTGCGCTTCCTCTTCTTCGTCCTCATCCTTTGTTTCACTGGTGAAATGCAGTCAGTTAATAACCAACTAGCCCAACTTTCTGTAAAGCAGCGAGTGTCCTGTGGGCTTCTTCTCCATCCTCGTCCTTTTTTTTATTATTTGTTTTTGCTAGTGAAATGCAGTTTGTTCTTAAGCAAGTATAAGGGGGGCCATTTCTGCCCTCCTGGTTTGCTTCTTCTTATTCTTTTTTCTTTTGGTGCCACTCGGCAACTTCCTACAGACCGAGATCTGTGTGGGGAGATGGTAGTTCTTGCTTCCCAAACTGCTTCAGGCTCAAGCCCCCGTAGGTATCTCTGTAGCAACTTAAACCTAAATGCTCCTGCTGGAACTAGTGCGTGTTATGGTAGTGCTGTGGTGGGGGTTTCCTGAAAAAGGTGTACCAAGAGCTTTCCAGTATCTTTTGGAAAAATTGAGCTTTGTGTGTGTTTTTGATTTTTGTTTGTTGCTGCAGAGGGACACAGAATGCTGGCCTGAGAATAATGGGGGGCGATTCGTGCATCAAACCCAGCACAAGAATAACCCCAAGCATTCCTATCAGATTGCCTTCGATGGCATGCAGTGGCTGGACTCAGGCTTCCCTGCATGATGCCGGAGCTTAAACCCCGGGTTCCAGAAGTTGTCCTTGCTGATTTGGCTGTTAAACTGATGCAATGTCTCAGCTTGTGGGGCTTAAGTAGGGCAGCTACTACAAAGCGCCGAGGGTTATGCACAGAGGCAGGGTGTCGAACCGCAATTTTTTCGGGTTCGGTTCGGGTTCGGGTTCAAGGCTTTCGGGTTCGGTTCGGGTTCAGTTCCGGCGCACCATTCCGTTCCGGTTCGAACCGGTTCGAACCGGTTCAAACGGGTTCGAACGGGTTCGGAGAAAAAAGAGCAGACGTGTTTTTTCCTGTTAATTTTTCTGTGTTCGATTTTCGTTTCCTTGTCAGGTTTCTTTGTCAAAAACGAAGCCATAATGTAGGTTTTTTTAGATGCGACGCTCAGAGCATCTCTTGTCGGCGGCCCTGTCCTTCCTGCGTGCGTCCGTTGTTGTCCGCAGCCACTCTCCCCCTCTCTCCGATTGCGAACACTCTCTCGCGAGGGGCATTGGATTGGATTCGATTGGCTTGGCTTGGCTTGGCTTGGCTTGGCTAGCTTGGATTGGATTGGATTGAATTTGGATTGGATTGAATTAAAGTGGATTGTGTTGGATTGTGTTGCGTCATAGCCGCGGCACTCTCTCCGCGGTCTCCTCTCCTTCGGGCGCGCTGCGCATATAACCGGTGTGCCCCTCTCCGGCGGCCTTTCGGTCGACGGTTGCTCTCCGATTGCGCTTGAACCTCCCTCAGCGTCGCATCACAGCAGGGTTCCCGCGAGGGGAGGTGGGCGTAATTTTTTTGTGAAAATATTTTGTTTTGGCCAAAAATAAGCAACCCTGCAACCCTTTTTTCAATTTTCTTCGAAATCTTGAATGCTTGCAGAAAGTAGTCAACCAACACATCCAGTACTTAGATCAGGGAGTCGGAAAAGACAAAAAGTACTGCTCTGTCCCCATCAGATAACTTACAAACTTGCTTGAAATATCTTTCTCTCTTCCCCAGTCATGGCGTTCTTCTACCGCTGGAATGACGTCATTACAGCGATGTAGCGGCTATTTGCCGGCTTTCCTTAAGTTGCGACATTAAAATGAAACCACAAAAGCGAAGCAGAAATGGAAGGCGTATCTGCTGGGACGAGCAAATCCCGCACTGCTCCTCTGTGCTGGCAATAGCTATAATTTTTGCAGTGCTTCCAGATGCGAAGATAACAGTGAGAGCGTTGATCTAAAGTGTTAAAGAGTTCCTTTAACTGTAAAATGTACTGCAAAATGTTTTCTATGGTAGGTCCACGATTACAACATTAACTGAAGCGAAATGAAAAATTCGCTCGGACACATAAGACTCCGTATTTGTATGAATTTGAAAGCCCTGCTTTTTATGGCCGCAAGTTTATTTTTATTGATTTCGTTTCTTTCATTTTTATAATTTAATTTAATTTATTCTTGGATCATAACACTGTAGTTTTATACCCCGCAGTTGTTTTCTTAAGTAAGAAAATGACGGACGATTACGACACTCGCTAATGCGAAATTTGAGTGCAGCGCGAACTGTAGTCTTCTCGGCGACGGCGCATCGATGCTGTGCCTCAGGAAGTGATCGCTTCATCAGTTAATGCACGACGGCGCGCGGCATACTCTGTCGTTATCTCGTAAGGGGTCGCCACTGTGAAGCACGTCTCGCACGGTCACGGAATTACGCCCTCCCCCTTACACTTTCGCCATACTTGCAACCTCCGTTTTCCTGCTAGCTCTATCTTCGGTGGCGTCTTCGTTCTCTCGGTTACAATCAGTCCAACGCTGAGGGACTACGCGAAACCACAGGAGCGGGTGCTTAAGGGCTGCGTTCTAACGCATGACTCTACGTAGCCGCTGTGCAGCCATGTGGTCCACTCCCTTCGCCGACAAGTGACGGGCCGCACATCGTCACCAAATAATGCGTTCTCGCCGCAGCCTTCTGGAAGGCAAACAGGTAGCCTCCTGACCAGTGGGCAGCACACGGGTGCCTCCGACGCCTCCCCCTCAGTGCATCTTCACCAGAATCTTCTGGTAATGGGCAGCCTACCAGCAGACTGCCTATTGCCCCGTCCTACTAAGCAGACGACCCGTCCGTCCACAATCGTTTTAATGCGCATCATTCTTTGCCCACAGCAAGGACCGTGCAACCCCCTTCATTTCCACAAAAATACCAATCTCGCGGGAGTTCCACCTGCAATCGCTATAATAGCGTAAATGGAGATAAATGGTCGCACAAAATTTCTGAAAAACTAAAAAATAAAAAAATTAACCACCGAAACTGGCAAACCGTGTGACACCCTGCATTTCCACAATAATGAGGATTTCGGAAAATTTCCACCTGTAATCGTTATGTAGGGTAAATGGAGATAATTAGTCGAACAAAATTTATAAATGTAAAAAATAAAAATAATGTAAAATAATTGCGGAAACTGGCGAACCGTGTAACACCCTGCACTTCCACATAACGGCAGATTTCGCGAGTTACACATGTAATCGTTATAATAGCGCCAATGCAAGTAATTGGTCGAACGAAATTAAAAAAAAACTATAAAATAAGAAAAATATTAAGCAATTAAGGAAAATGGGAAGCCGTATAACTGCTTGCATTTCCACAATAATGGAGGTTTCGCGAATATTCTATTTGTAATTATAGCAGCGTCAATTGAGATAATTGGTCGGACAGGATTTATAAAAACCAAAAAAATTGGCTGTAGAAACTCACACTGAGTACAAGCGGCATAGGAATGCTACGCATTAGTAGATAATTGTTTGAATTTCTGCAGAAATTTTTTAGTACCCTGGAGTGTCGCCATGGACAGTATTTTGCGTCTCCGACGCCTCCCCCCTCCGCCCGGGCGTCTCGTGGGGGGCCGCACCTCGTCCCGAAATCACGCATCCTCGCAGGAATCGCCTGCCTGGCAGGCAACCAGGCAGGCAGGTAGTTTACTGGTGAGCGGGCAGTCTTTTTGGCGGGCAGGAGAGCCTGAGCGCCCAACATCTTTTTTGGTTCCACCAAATGTCTAGGCACGCACGCGCGCATGCACCGCTGTTTTCGCACAATGCGGCAAATAATTTTGCATTTAAATAAATTGATTGGTCTGCTACGCTTTTCATGTACCCTTGTTTCAACGGCGCTTTAGCTTTTACACGAAATCATTAGCACTGCTGGAAGTCGAAAACAGTCCCGCGTCGGCGTCAACCTCCGACTGTCAAGCGTGGCTGGTGGTGTTTAAAGCGATTTCCTTCTGCTCATCTTTCATATGCTAACGTACCAGTTAGAAAGAAAGAACGGCTTTAATGACTCATTGGACGCCGTGTACAGGACGGCATTGGATAGGGAACCACCGGAGATAGGAACTTGCTAAATGGCACTTCAGCGACAGGTGAGAGCGGTTGGTCTCTACGAGAGATAATAGCTGAGTGAAGTCACAAGCAGCAGTAATTATCCCTCGTAGAGAGAGGGAAAATGAACTTTAAATAAATCGAGGAAAAGTTTCAGAGAGGCGTCATCATTCAAGGGGTAGAGTCGACAGTCGTTTCCATCAAGAGAAACTGACCTTCCAGGCCGGAGCTGGCCAAGGCTTTCTCCCAAATCTCTATGGAAACGTGTAGGTTTGGCGGATCTAGGGTGGACTTGTCGCAGCTGCCTACTGTGTGTATGAGGTTCCCAGGCTCCCCACAGAAGCGACGAAATGGAGAGAATTGTGTCCCGTCAAAGAGGTGAAGACTGGTGATGTGTGGGAAGGTGTTAATCCACAGTGCACAGAATAATCTTTCCTGGTTATTCGCTAGTGATTTGTGCGGGAAGGAATATGTTCTACGGGAGAGCCTATAGTGCTAATTAATTTCCTGGTATGTATACAGGATGCATGCGCTCGGGCTCGGCTTCATCAGCGCTGGCTAAGCGGGTCAAATGTCCAGCCACGAGGTTGGTGATCTTGTCTGCCGGCGATGCCAGTATGAGCTGGTGCACATACAATCCTGGCTGGTCTCGTTGGTGGTCTCTGCTTGTTCATTCGAAGTGTTGTAACATGCAATAGACTGTTGGCAAAGTTGCGCCACGCCTGATAAGAGTCTGTTATGAGACTTTTGGCGGCCCTTTGGCTAACGCACGTGCTATCGCCTCTTCCTCAGCTTGGAAGGGGCTGTGTTCAGGGGTTGAGATGCTACACCTGTGGAAGGCTGCAGAACGGTAGCACGAAGAAAGAGAAGGTATCGGAGAATGCTATCAGGTTTCTTTCGCATCAAACCTGTTGATCGTTCCTTTTTTTTCTTTCAGTTTAGTTGCTTCCTAGTCTTACCTCATATATATACACATTTTGAGAACCTTTTGGGTAATATAAGACATGCATTAGGCAATTATTTTTTAACTTCAGTGCGAGATGTAAATCTTACGCGAGAAATAACATAAGAACGTAATACGTGCATAAAAAAAGCCTTTTATAGCATTCAGGTGGTCGACACATAACTTTCCGGCTATTTTGTGCGTAACTAAATTTCCTGATTGGTCGAGAAAGAGAACGCTGCAAAATTTACAAATGCCAAGGACCCCAAATCTATCATGTTTGGTCCAACCCTCTAATCTTCCTTAACTGACCCGCTAATTCCTCTAATCCATATTAATCAACACCGCAGTCCCACTGGTTCACATTAGTTCATTCACTCATCTCACTAAACCACCCTAGTCTACCCGCTAATCCGCGTTAATCGACTTAAATCCATGCATCGAAATGCTATCGCATTTACTTTAAAAGTGAAATTGAGAAGGCCCCAATTTTTTTTTTCAATTGTCATGTTCTCCTGGGGCAGTAACCAAAGGACACAACGGCACTGTACAAGAAAAGGTGATGGTGACGTAGAGAACTGTGAGTGTTTGTGTCTCAGTACTGTTTTTATATAAGTGCCCACTCAAACTAAAATAAGTGGAAGATACGGATTTATTGTTGATGGTGTCCCTGAAGGCCTTCGCAAGCGGTCACGGATGCATTCGAATTAACAACATGAAAACTTCACACGATTTTAAACACACTGCAGATAGAAACCATAAAGAATACCCCATGATATGTTGCCAGGAATATGCGTTCTAACTTATGTTATTGTGAATGCAAGAAGATAATTTGGGGAGATGGGCAATACCTAAAGCAAACTAGTAGTGTATACGGACTTTACATTAAATTTAGGGTAATAATAAAATGATAACCTTATGGGCCTTGGGAACTGCAGACTATGCAAAATATTGCGTGGTGCCGTCTGGCGAATGGTAAAAATATATTCGGATGCAAGGTAGGGTACCGGGATGGAAAACTAGAAATCACAGTTTTGAGGCCCCGGAACCGGTTCGGAACGGTTCCTTCAATTCGTTCCGGTTCGGGTTCAGTTCCAAAATGGCGGAAAAAATACGGTTCCGGTTCAGTTCCGGTTCCGGGAAAAAATTCGGGTTCGGTTCCGGTTTTCGGTTCGGTTCCGGTTCCGGTTCGACACCCTGCACAGAGGTCTTTCTTGGACATTGAAAAGTGCATCAAAGACCACTAAATGTAGCAGTTGTCTGTGTACAGCTCTGACAAACAATTATGAGAAATTGTCCAAAAAGAAGATGTTGCTGGAGCCATCCTTTCGATGAGGAACTTGGCTGAAGACCTTTGCTGAAATGTTGGTTCTAGCCAATTCCCATTTTTCGACAGTCTCGCACATCATCTCCATCTTCCCCTGAACACCAGTCTTATTTCGATTGAACACACAGTTCGATCCTTGAAAAGCCACATGCAGAGCCTGGGAAAGTCCTCGAGTTTGTGTCATATTGTCACATAGCCAAGGAGGATGCAGGTTTCTTCAAGGAAAAAAGTTTGTTGGAGCAAACTTGTGCTCTGCTAAGAACTCGAGGAGTACACAAGCAGCGAAGGAGCAGTCAACAAAGTGGCGTGCGTAGGCGAGTGTCATTGGCAAATTGAATGCGGCCATGTTTGCTTTGCGAGCATTTACCCTTCGGTGTTTATCCTTCGAGAACCACCGAATCAGTAGGTGATCAAAGACAAACATTCTGTTCGAGGGACGACAGGACGATGCACTCTCCTTACAAAATGAGATAGCGTGCGTTGCATACAGAAGAAAGGGGTCCCTGTTGCATCAGTGTTGCCATGGAAGGCGTAATGGTGACAACATCAGGGGCTCTGTGCTACAGCCCAGGTTGATGGACAAAGAACTCAACGGAATTAGGCCCGAGTGCACACTCCATGGGCGATCGCATAGTCGCATTATACGTGTGTCCAACAGCCTTCTGCCTCGTGCTGCCCCAACAGGAACTCTGCAGTGGTCCAGCTATATGGGAGTCCGACAAAAGCTTTTTCGGCTGCTACATCTCGTCATATGTGTCATTGCTTACAAGCGTAGCATTCACTGAGGTCCATCTGCTCGGTAGAACCAGAGTCCTTCAATGCTTTTCTGGTCATGAAACTCCCACCCAAGTTTCGTCTGGGGACAAAGGCTACCGCGAGGGGCACCACCGCAGATTGGAGGGCATTGGGCGGCCGCTGCTGCTCCATGCGTGCAGCTGCGTGTGGTAGAACCTGCACCCGCCTTCAGCGCTACTTTCTTGATAGAAATGTGTTGTTGGTAATTATAGCCTCATCTGTTGCTACACAACGAACCCAGCAGGAAAGTCTTATAATTGCAGCCCTTAGGGGGAATGCGTGTAGAGCAGAACGCACGCTAAAACTGTCGACTGATGGCTGGGTTTCTTTCTGAAAAATTTCTCAGAAGTCCGCAAGCGTGGGAGACTTTAGGGGGAGTTGGGTTCCGAGATGGTGTAAATTCTTTCCTGACCTTTGACCGCACTTCTCCTAGCCTTACCCAGCTGCAGCTCTCAACCTCGAAAATCAGTTTCACAGCACGGCCATCGAAGCTCCGGAAACTACCCTCTTCATTCGAGGGAAAATTCACGCGCGTCGGAAGCGTGTTCGCACCATGTATAGAACGGGCTCACTTGGCTGTGGTGCCCGTGCTTGCATGCCGTAGGGGCCGAGATTCAAGGCGTTTTCCTTAAACCCACAGGGAGGTGGTTATAGTGAGTGACACGTGGAAATAATTCCTGACAACTGCTAGGACTGACAACAACTGAACTCCGTGCGAAACGCAGAGGAGACATATCGACACGGCGCGAAAGGGAAAGTTAGCACGGGTGGACAATTATTTCTTTTGACGCATCATTTAGGTGCAGTGCGGTGTCATGGTGCGCTTTTTCAAAATGCCGCAAGCCTTGGCATTATTGAGCACAATAAAAAAAAAAGATTACTCTTGTGAGTGCCTCTGTTTTCTGATGAAAACAAGTTGGTTGTAGGGTTGTAGAATTCAAGTTTAGAATGAGAACGGCAGTTGGAGCCTTTTTTAATAATTCTCGGCTTTGTGCATTGCTCGTTACGCGTGCCGTCACAGAAACTCATTCACAGTGAGCATTTCATTTTTACATATCCATATCACATATAATATTAACATGGTTGACATAGTTACAGGCATATTGTCACGAGGCCTTTTATATGGCAGGCTTATTTCTGGCCTCTTTATGCCCAGAAACAAAGGTCCGGTTGATAAAAAGAAGAATGTCTGCAAAACAAAAAGCCTGGTTTTAAGAGCTTCTTTTAAAGTACAACAATGTGCGAATACAAGGCTGAAAGAAAAAAGAAATCTCCACAGCAGCTCTCGCTGGCTCAGGTTCACCTTCACACGCTAAGAATTATGAGCGAACCTCTGTCCTCGATGCCTTGTTCTTTCTGCGAGTAAAAAAATGCAGAAGGCACTTAAAAAAGTGGATCTTATCTGCTGTTGCCCAGGGGTATGCTCTCTACAATGTCTGCGCACACATTACCCGCCGCGGTGGCTCAGTGGCTAAGGCGTTGCGCTGCTGAGCACGAGGTCGCGGGTTCGATTCCCGGCCGCGGCGGCCGCTTTTCTGATGGAGGCGAAAAGCAAAAATGCCCGTGCGTACGAGATTTCGGCGCACGTTAAAGATCCCCAGGTGGTCAAAATTAATCCGGAGCCCTCCACTACGGCGCGCCTCATCGCCTGCGTTGCGTCGGCGCGTTAAACCCCACAATCAATCAATCAATCTGCGCACACATTGACTCACTGTATATCTCCATTCACGACGCATTCCACAAGCCGCTGTGAGATTGTTTTTTACATATGCGGACGTGCAGTTTGCAGGGACTGGTATGCTTGTATCTCCCGTGCACCTCGGCGCCAGAAGGAGAGTGACAAAATCTGCAGAAATTAGATAATTGCCTTCTAATGCGTAGCATTGTTGTGCTGCTTGTTTAGAGTGCGAGTTCTTTATAGCCAAATATGGCTGTATTTTGAATAAAGCCGTATTTTGAACGTTCTTTTGCGGACTTTTTTTCGTTTATTCTTCTTCAGTTTTTGGGGGGAGGTGTATGAGATGCATATTTTTTCATTTTGTCGGATCAGTTTTGTGAAAACGGTGTTTTATATTATAGTTTTACTTTTTTTATTTTTCAAAATTCTGTTTGACCAAATCGGCTCCATTTATGCTATTATAACGAATAAAGGGCGAACTTCCGACAGATCTGCATTTTTGTGGAAATGCAGGGCGTTACACGGTCCAGGCTGTGGAGGTGCTCGGCAAAGAATGCTACTTATTAATAGCGACGTTTTGTCGCCGTTTCCTCGCTAGCCATACCGGCAGGCATAAACACAGTAACAGCATGACTGTTCACACGAAATTTTCCGGCACTCACAAAATGCAAAGTCTATTTTCGCGCCCCACGAAAAGTAAAGCGAACGTGCACGGCTAATACCGCAGCGAGCGTCCGTTCCCTGCCGAACGCCCCCCGACCACTTCCCCGGCTGCCCTTCGATTAAATGCCAGTGCTGCGGTGCGGCCTCCTCGGGCAGCGCACAAAGCGCTCCCATAGCTGGATGGTGGAGTTTCATGACCAAAAAAGCATTGAAGGACTCTGGTAGAATGCTTATTTGTTCCTTTTGCACAATGGTAAAGAGTCTTGAGAAAAATTTCATGCTGAATGGCTCACTGAAACCACGTTTGAGCGGGCTAACAAAGATCTGCGTCAGCTCGTTGTCCCATTTTTAAACAAATTTTTCTCGTGTTTATTTTTTTTTTATTCGGAAAATAATGGCATCTGGTTGCGAGTAATGCGAGGAATCTTACTGATGCGGTGCTTCCCTTTTAGGTGAGCAAACTAGTGCAGCAGCTCTCCGTGGTCATCTCTGGTCAGGAGGGCTTATGGGCGAGCTCTGTGCTTTTCTCGTTACACTTCTCCTTGTGAAGCTGCATCTGTTGTTGCAAGTGTGGTTGAAATGTAGAGCCGTGATTTCGCTCACTTTCGCCAGTGCTTGCTGTTTCGTCTGCTAGGCGCACTGCTCAACAAGCCAAGTGCCCTGTCGCTGTCGTGCGTTAGTCAGCTATCGGTTCCAGAGGCCCTTCAGCTGGCATGTGCCGGCTTTTCGTCACCGAGGGATTTTTACGTCATTCCACTTGCTTGGCACACTTCCCTAAAGCTGACTTGTTCGCAGTTTCGTTCTTTCTTTTTTTTTTTTTTTTTTTTTTGTGACCCAGCAACTGAAATCATGGCTCATTCTCGTTGGCCTTTGGAGTAATTAGGCACGTTATGTCCGAGATGGGCTTGAAGGGCACATGCTACGAAAGGGCGTTTTCATTTTGCTTGTTTTTCGAAGACGCGGGACCTGCAAAAATTAACACCTGATTTCGGGAAAGTAATTTTTATGTTAACCCACGTACTACAATATTTGCCTCGAGAAATTTTAAGTTTGTGATACAAAACTAATCAGCTTAATTCCTTAAAAGGGGGCAGCACATTCAACCACCAGTTTGCAGTTTAGAAGAGTTGAAATTTTGAACCTGCTTGCCGTCTTTCTTATTGGTGCCATTTCCAGTTGTGTGTGGAGTGTGGTGGGAGTCTTTTTTTCTCATGTGGACTGTCATGGCTGCCGACGATGCTGAAATTTTGTGGACCAGCCTGGCTAAGCCTCAGACATTGCGAGCAGAGCAGTGTGCACCCTGCAGAGCCGCCCTTCTCGGGAGTGCGAGGAGGGCATGGGGAGGCTCCCACTCTTGGGCGGGGTTGTGGGTGCCCTGCTGCCGCCCCGCCACAGATAGCACTGCCCCAGGTGTCGTAGGGGGGGGGAGAACTGAACCCAGAGAGAACTCCAAACCACATGGCCAGAAAAGAAGAGCATCTTGTTAACAGGCCAGTCCATTCCAAAATCGTGTAGTTGTGTCGGTTGCAACCATGAATGAAGGTCTTGGCGATTGGAGAACACACAGGCTTTGCTGTCAATCTAGGCTCCCGTGCCCAGCCTGGCACGTAAGCTCTTTTCAGAGGCACCTGTGTTGTGTGGACACAGGTGGAGTTCAGTGAAAGTGTGCTCATGTAACCACTTCAGCCACCACTCATTTTGCCAGCAAATATTTTAGGGCTCCACCAAGGAAGATTGTCGTCTTCTGTTGAGATGGACGAAGCTGGGCTAGCTCCTTTTGCAGGCGCTGCTAAATACATACAGCAGTGGCGACGGTTCCGTGTCATATTGTTTGCTCTCAGTGCGTGGTAACCTCTATTTTCGGTTTACTGCACTCTGGCCGACCCGTGCTTGTCACTGAAACGCTGCTCCTGTGCTGCTCGCAGTGGTGGAGCAGAGTGTCATCACAAGGTACCTGGCATCATTTGACGAAGAGTTCTTCCAGTACTGTGACAAGGAGCTCGCCAAGATCAACACATTCTACTCAGGTGGGTTCATTAGCAGCAGTTAGCGGGGTGACCCACTCGTTTGCCTTCAAGCAGGCCATTCTTTGAGTAAATGCACAGGGGGGCTATCGGAAAGATTTGACGCACATTCGTGCTTGTTTTCTTCAAGTGAGTGTTGATTCTGTTGCATTCGTGTATCCCTATGTGGCACCACAAACCATTTCAGCCCTCGCTCGACGAAAACACACAATTTGGTGGGAGAATCAAAATTTTAACCTTAATTGATTGATTTCTGAGTGAATACAGCACCATTTGCAGCCGTACAAGTGCTGGGGGACCTATAAAACACGAAATCTTTCGAATTAAACGAACTTGTATTTTGTCGCATGGTCTCTTGTCTGCATGGCTTCAAGAGGTGCCACACATTCACCCCGTCTTAGTCATGTCTGTGGTCTTGCCCTGAGGCTTACTCTTATGCAATAAAATCTCGATGGCATTGCTTTGATCTCGGAAGGAAGGGGGGGGGGGGGGGTATAGGTGGGAAAGATCACCAGAAACCAGTGCCCAGTAAACCAGTAAAGGAGAGGTCTAGTTGTTGATTTCCTCTACCAGTGTGTCCTTTTGTGCTCCTTCACTGTGAGCAGACATTTCTTAGTAAATGTGCTAAGCCTTTGTACAGTTGTATTAGCTTGCTTAATGACGCACATTTTTCTTTTTTTTCCTCGTGCAGAGTAAGTATTTGCTTTGCTTTTCTATTGAGCTTGCATCTGTCCTTTCAACTGCGAGGGCTTGGGCTAAGCCAGCTGACTTTCAGCGGTGGTGACGCATTGCTATGTTGCTACCACTCCCCGGGCATTTATTTTGCCGTGCAAACGTGGGTCAAGAGGACGTTCTGCTAGCGATTGCACTGCAGTAGACCTTAGTCGCCCCGGCGGGCATGCCTGCGGGCTGGTGTCCAAGCCGGAATCTTCACTCTTTCGTTACCGCGCCTATTCAAAATCGTTCAATTTGAACGATACTTTCGGAGCGCCTTTTCATAGCGCTCCAGGCGTTGCTCCAACAAGTAAAGCTGTTCGGAGTTAGATCAGAAAATGGCCTTTCAAAATCAGTTTTGTTTTCATTTTTGCAACGAAAACGTGATTTTTGACGCTCGTTTGAATCACCTGAGTGTGGAAAATGGGAGGGGTCAACGTGCGTCACTGCTGCCAATGAAGAATGTGTGCCACTCGTAATTATTCTGCATCAGCGTTTGTTTTTGGTTATCAGGGCATGAATGATGAACCAGCAAACGATTTTAAATCGTCAGGTTTGCACTCTGACAGTAATAATTCCAGAAATCGGTTGAAAATGTCCAGCAGTGCCCGTTTGCAAAGCTACTTTATGATTCTAGGCAGTTTTATTGCCTTTGTGCACGTTGTTCTAAGTTGTGTGGTAGTTCTACTTACCCCAGGACCATTCGCGAACAGTTTACGACAGTTTTGGTTTCGTTCCTGCTTCGCAAGATTCATATGTGGCGCTACTACGCAGCTGCCCAACTTCAAGTCTACCTGCCATGGCGCCTTGAGCGTCCCCGACTGATCCTTAAACAAAGCATGCTGCTCCTGATTTCACTGAACTTTAACCCGATTTCTGCAATAAGAACTTCAGTTGCAAGTCAAAAGATCACACCCAGTCGCCAGATATCTTTTCCGACGAGGACAGCGCTTCAAACCGGCCTTACACACTGCCAGCTGTTCGCCTTCCAGTTTCGTTTCCATACGAGGGTATCTCCGGGTGTCTAGTGTTGCTGGTTAGTTGAACTGTCTATTCGGACGGAGTCTCTGATAGATAAGTTTTTGTACTGTTTCATTTTAAAATGTTAGGTGGCGCTGCAATAGAGGAGGCTCGTTGTGCTGATCTTTTTCATCGCGCGACAGCTACTTGGCCAAAGTTTGCAGGGCACGATTCTAGCGCATCACACCTCATTCCTGCAAGCAAGGCTACAATTGCATGTCAGAAGATGATAATAAAGCTCAACTTTATGTGCTGAGAGATAACTGACCGTGAACGTCAACAAGCATGAACCACGGAGTTCCGTTTTCAACTTCATGCATGTTTTTCCGCATCGCGTGCTTGTCCCAAATATTGTGCTGGCTGTCAATGCAAACTCGGTCATTGACAAGATGATTTTACGTTATGTGGGGCAAATTGGTGCCTTTGATAATGTGAAACCGCCAGATTTCTTCCATGGAACCACCCGAAATTGCACATTTTGAATTGGAGGTTGGGCTTCACCGCAAGACACGAGCACCGTGCGTGCAAACATTTTTTTTATATATGTCTGAAAAACGGTTCCGCGCACGTCGCCATTTTTTCTAGGGCGTGTTGTTGAAATGTTTCCCTACAAAATGTATATTCCATTTTTTTTTCTACTACTGGTGGTTTGTTATATACAACTAGTTTTTTATCTTTTTTTTTTCGACATTTTGACAAAAAATTTGATTTTGATATTTTTTTTTCACAACTATGATATATAAAAACATTTTAAAAACTGGTGTTATTGGAAAGGCCATTAAATAATCTGCATTTTGTGTTCCTGTAATTAGTACCTAACCAATTATTTTATCAGAAGAAAAATGTTTTCTTGGACCCCTAAAAATCGGTCAATTTTCCCGCGGTAACGAAAGAGTTAAGAGCCGCATGTGCACTGCTGCCCAAGTGGCTCCGAACGTTCCTTCCAGTCCGAGCTCTCATGGTGCTCCAAGTAAGAAAAGCTGCTGCTCCACTTCGCCGTCAGATGTCTTGCAATTCTAAAAATGTGCTCCAAGATAATGTCACTTCTGTTTTCTGCCCGCAACAGGTGTGCTATGACTACGGGTGAAAGAGGGAGAGAGGTAGGAAAGGGATCTGGAACCTGGAAAGGAAAAAATCCCATCCATAGTAAAAGATGAGCTCCTCAAATGAGAAGTTTATATGGCGTCCAAAACATGCAGGCGTAATCTAGTTCAGAAGCCTCACATGGGGATCGCAGTTATTCTTCACTGGGAAAAGAAGCACCCTAAGCTTTGCTGTTCGTTACTGTCAAAATTTGCAAATACTGAAACTCTGATGGAAGTGAATATTGAATATTTGGGAAAAAAGAATACTTGCCCAGTCAATGTCTTTGACAAAAGTTTACAGCGTAGAACAACAAGGACGAAGAGTGAAAACGGAACATTGTGAGTGCTGCTTGTGTTGTTCCGTCTCCATCTTCAAGGCAGTTTCCCACAGGATTTTCCATGTAGGGCCCCTCTTTTATCGTGTCTCTTCTAAATACATGTAGAGCATTTATAACGTAACCGCTTATAGTGCGGGACCGGATATAACGCGGGTTTTCCTGGCCACTGGTAGGCCTCCCATAGAAGTCAATGCATTAGCTTACCGCTTATAATGCGGTTGCCCGGAGCACAATACCGTTTATAGTGCAGTTTTTTGGCGGGACCGCTGATCGACCGGTGCAGGTGGGGTATCATTATAGGGTCGCAAGGAAGAAAGAAGAAAGATTGATTCAGTTATCCCACGCAGTGCATGCTCCCTGCACTCTTCTGTCATCGACATAGGAAAGAAAAAAAAAAAGGCATTCGCACGTTCTGTGTTTGCACACACGTGATAACCACAACGGTCCTGTCTTGACACTCCTCGGAAGATAGCGGGCCCCCTCCCCTTCCGTTCTCCCCCCACTCCTGCACGCGGTAAGTTGTTGCGATTAGAAGAACCTTGTGCAGACAAGTAGTAACTGCCCTTTTCCTTTTCGAACATCTAAAGATAGCGAGCCGAGCTGCGGCGCCAGAGGTTTCCACAACCTGTACATTGTGCTGCATAAGCAACCGCCTTTGGCATTGCGAATGCAAGGCGCAGGGGGGGGGGAATAAAATAAAAGACGGCTTGCATTTTTATTACGTTGTGTTGCGGGCATACGCCAGGCTGCTTCCCTTTCTGGAGCATCCATTCTTCTAGACACTCAGAAATGCACTCCTCAAAACATAAACACAGCGGCTGATGCCGGAAAAAAAAAAAAAAAAAAGACGGAATAAAGACCGTCCCGTTCGGTTGAGTGATGATAAGCAAAGAAGGGTTTAAAGGTGACTTGCGATATGTTTGGATTTGCGCATGCTTTGTATAGTGCGGATTTTTGCGGCTCCCACGACATACGTTATAAGCGTTCTACACTGAGGGAAGAATTTACTCTCTCGGGGCGTAAAAAAAAGTTGCCCTGAGTAATATTAGGCAGAGAAGTAAGCTGCCCTGCTCAGGCAAGCATTCCGGCACAGTTTAGCGACTGACTGCGCTGTCCTCAGCGCCTACACACCGTGTGCCAAGTTTGCCAGCGCTTCGTGAGGCTGTTGTGCTTCGTATTATTCTGAGTACGCGATGTTGCTAACTTGGTGAACATAGGAAAGCCAACCAAACCATATTGAAATGTCTCTTATAACTGAGTTTTTGTTGTAACAGTGTCTCATGCCACGTGGTGTTACTGTAATTAAGCCCACATCTTGTGAATGGAAAACAGCCCCACTGCCATTTGAGCCAGGCAGGGCAGGTGACTGTGGGGCATCTGGATTAGTGCCTGTAAATGAATAACTCAGTGCAAGCATGCACATCATTACCATAATCATCATCATATTCATCAAATTTCTTTATTTTCATCTGGTGTGACAAGCCTTTGCCAGGCTGACCTTGCCAGTTTCATTGGATGTCGGGCAAAAGCACGGCCCACATTCACCAAAATAACACTGTAGTTCCAATTGCGTTGTAAGGGGCTCGCAGATATTGGCAAAAGCCAGGGATTCTGTCGTTTTGGGCCAAAGGCTGTGGCGTCGTGCTGCTGAGACCAAAGATGCAGGGTCAATCTTGGCCATGGGTAAAAGCGTTTCAGGTGGTCTTAAATAATCTGCAGCCCCCCACTACAGCGTGTCTCAGAGCCCAGGTGGAGGTTTAGTGCATCTAATCTGCGAAATTTTGAGAAAAAAAAAATTAAATCTTTTGTAAGTGTGGCAAGGTCTCACCATGATCATTCGTTGTCAAGGTCAAAAGAAGCGAGGTAATGGGAAGGAGCGTGGCTCTTCTTTGCTCTGAATGTTTTGGCGGTCAAGCAGTAATGCAGGCTGCTCTGTTCCTCAGTGCATTGTACAAGGAGCTGGTGATGACCGGGCTATAAAATGAAAGTGTAGTAAAGGGCATGGAAATTGTGGACCACACCTGGGAAATTCGAACCATGAATGTAATTTTGCAAAAGGGGTGAAACGTTCGAATATGATTTTTTGACGCTGTGTGCAGATTCGGAAAGTGGGTGCTAGGCTATCGCAGTGCTGATGTTATGGTACAAGCACACAATATTTGGGACCTGGCAATCAAATTGCAAAGGTGATAGGAAAATTAATATCTATGGCAGGGATGAAATCGCATAGGTGATGGGAAAATTAAAATCTATCTGAGGGGATGACATTTAAGCTCAGTAATTTGGGCCGCAGTGTTAATTTGTCCTTGAGAACTTAGAGGGGTGAAATGTAAATTTGAAATTTCAGTCATTGTGGAAACTTGATCTCAATGTGAAAGAAATCCTGGGTTCGGAGTGGCAATGTCAAATTCCGGAGTTAGAGAAGGGGATGGAGGCAGCAAATGTGCACTGGATTCTGGCACGGTGGAATGAGGGGTGCCGGAAATGGCAGCTAAGACGCGGTTGCCACTCATCTGGCGGCCGCAGTGTCCAACTGGAGACACGACAAGGCAGTGCCAGCAGAGGAGCAGGGCAGCTGCAAGCGAGACACCAGGGGGAACTGGGTAGCCAGTCACACTTTCTCCTGTCCTGCTTCGAGTGAGGTGTGCGACGTACGCGAGGGGAAAGCAACAAAACAATGCGCGTAGCTGGTGCGCGCTGTTCAGTGCATCATGGCAGAGTTTTACACGCAACCGAGCGCGGTGAGAGCCCTCTGGCACGAGGCGCACACAAGGCTGTCGTGAATGAGTGCAAGTAGATGAGGTGCTGCACTTACCGACACCCCGCTCCAGCAGAGCGCCAGCTTACACGCGCTGCCGGCAGACGGCTGTGTGTGCTTGGCTGGAGTTCGGCATGCACTGTGACGAGCCTCTCACCTGTCGGCCCTGCTGGAGTGGCCTCCACTGGCTTCTCTCGAGGGCCTTGGAAGTGCACGCTCAGTGTCTGCCTGCCAGGAGCTCCAGTTGTGCAGTGCTTGCGCGTTGCCAGCTGTGTTCCTTGCCTGCTGCAGCTCGGTGGTGATGGCTTGTGCACTCCCTAGGAGGAGTGTGGCTAGGGCGCAGTGGGACACTCTCGTGCCTAATCGGGTCCCCCGTTGCAGCTACCATTTTTTGCAGCGTAGTTTGCACTCGGTCCCTCACCCTGAAGGGCATTTGGCAGCGGGGCACGCATGCTTTCGCACTCACTGTGTCCCGAGGTGCCCCCTTCACCTTTACACCGTGCTGTCTGTTTACAGTGCTCCCAGCCCATTCGTGCCTTTTGACGGGTTGTAGGAAGCCAGCCACGCTGGCTCATGCTAGTGGCCAGCTGGCATTGTGTGGCTTCTCCCCGAGGAGTATTTTTAGGTGCCTTGGCATTTTAGGGGCTCCGTGTGGCCCCAGCGGGGGGGGCCAGGGACGCTGAGGCGAGCGTCCTGAGAGAGCAGCCTTGCTGCGGGTGCCGCGGCTGTTGTTTGTTGCAGAAAAACTGGCGGAGGCGACGCGCAAGTTCAGCAACCTCAAGTCGGAGCTGAACAACTACATCAGCAAGCTGGAGTCGCACCGGCTGAGCGGCAGTGGGCGCTCGGGCAGCGGCCGGCTGGCCCTGATACGGGCCTTCGACCGCCAGGCGCAGGAGGTCAAGATCCACACGCGCAAGATCCACGACCTCAAGCTGGCCTTCAGCGAGTTCTACCTGAGCCTGATCCTGCTGCAGAACTACCAGAACCTCAACTTCACCGGCTTTCGCAAGATCCTCAAGAAGCACGACAAGGTCGGGCCCTTAAGTAGTTTCGTCCGTTTAGCGAGCAAGTTTTGTTTCGTTCACGGCTGTGGACCATTAGTAAGTGCTGCTGTCTCTCGTACGAGTGCGGGGGCTGCAAGGGGCACAGAGAAAAGGGTAGGACCAGTTTAAATGTGAATTTCCTGAAATGTGTTACAGTACGCCTGCTAGAATGAAACCCTAGTGGCACCAGCCAGCTCACGTTAAAATTTGAAAACGGTCGTGTTTGGCACGCACTTCTCGCAGGGGAGCCCACAGCTATAGGGCGTTGCTATAGCTGCAATGTTGGTACACTGCGGGTGTGGTGTGAGGCCGTGAACTTACCTGTCTCTCTTATCTTGAGCAGCCCTGAGAAAACTGGGAGCAGTGCTCCAGGAGGGGCAGTGGGGCCGTCATGTGCAGGCCGTGTGTAACAAATGTTCAGATGCGATGAAAGAGCGCGGCATGACTGTTCCACTGTGGCAGTGGCCGCCTCACTTCAGTTGGAACGAAATGTCCTGCAGTGTCAGGCGTGGGGTGGCCTGTTGTGCATGCACGGCATTAGGTGTGGACTGCCTTCCCGACTGGGCTCCGAGGAATGAGAGCAGCAGGAAAGAGGGGGTCTGTGATGGCTGAGCTGCCTGGGAGGGGAGCCATCCGGCACATTGTGACACCCCTCCGAGGCCTCCTCGCGTCGCGGCTCAGTCCAACCGGTGTCCAGTGGTCGGAGGAGGTGGCCAGTGAGTGCCAGCATTCCTGGACCTGTGGCGTGACCTCGGGCGGACTAAGCGGCATGAGAGTAGTTTTCCCGGGAGGGAGGAGAGGATGGGGAAGTGGTGGGAAACGTGTGGTATGGTGTTAAAAATGTGCTAATCTGACACGATCGTGCAGGCATTCTTCCACCGTTTTTCAAGTTGTCACGACTAGTGTGCTGTTGTGCTTTCTGGCCAAGTGAAGTGTCAAAGCTCTTTTTTGAGCTTTAATGTAAAGCCTTGTGCCGTGTGTGCACGTGCCGCACTTTGGAAGGCAGGAAATGTGTGTGACACTTGTTATGACTAAGGTATAAGCTTGGGCGTGTTGGTACAGCATTCTCGGAACAGTGCAAAGGGACGAGGACGAGGTGTAGACGGGACACAGCGCAGTCCCGTCTACACCTCGTCCACGTCCCTTTGTGCTGTTCCGAAAACTTGTTATGAACTGCAGATAAAACGAACAATACCAAGTTTGGTATAAGTTGGCTCGATTGTATTTGGTCACAATTACGATGCCATGTCGGTTGTTCTGCCCGCATTTCATGGAAGTGGTGTGGCTCTCACTGCACGGCTTCATGCACTGAGGGCAAAGAGTGTGTGAATTTTATTAACCCCAGGACAGCGAACACAGTTCTTATTTTCAGTTCTGAAAAATGTACTTGCTTTGTGGAAAACCTTCACTCCATGTGCTTGCAGGTGTGTCTCCTACCAGATCCATGGACACATTATCAATTGCCGCTTCCAACGCAGCTGGGCATGACGTTGAAGCGATGAGGGTGGGCTTGCGACAAACGGGGCAAAACTCTGCAAATTTGAAATCCCAGACAGCCAAGATCAGTTGGTGTTGTGGGTGGAAAAAAGCTGCACAAAGACTTGCCTCGTGTAGCAAAGTTCATGTATTGTGCGGCTCACCTGACAAGTGGCGAAATCGGTGCACAAATGTTTTCCAAGCCCTCTAAAAGAAGACTTCATGCTTGGCGATGTGAAGGCAGGGAAAAAAGGCGGCAAGCGTAACAGGCTTCGTTTTGATTATGTGAACTTCGGATGATAGGCATTTTTGGCGACAGGCAAAAGAACACCACTGAGTTTAAGTTGAGCCAGGTTTGCTTTCAAGCACGGATGGGCAGATATTTTTGTTTAGGTTCCAAGATAGTGATGAGTGCATAGCTTGTTCAAAAGATGCTGGGATGCTTGCTTGCAAAATTTTTGGTGTGCCTTGTGAGGCGGTGAAGTGAATGGGAGGCGTTCTTCAGTGTGGGCGAATGCTCAAGGCTGGACAGCAGCATGGGTTGTTACTGTACAGCCAGTGGGGGTGTGATCTCTGCCCCCGGCAAGTGGTGGAAGGGTGTCTGTGTGTGCAGCTGTTGGGCACCAACCTGGGGGGCCAGTGGCGGCAGGCAAACGTGGAGGCAGCCCCCTTCTACACCAACAAGGACATCGACCGGCTCATCCAGGAGACTGAGGTGAGTGGGCGGGCAAGTGGGTGTGTCCCCCCTCGTGCTCATCGCGTTGGTGGCCTCACTGCAGAGCTTGGTGACCACCATGCTAGAAGGTGGGGACCGGCAGAAGGCCATGAAGCGGCTACGGGTGCCCCCACTGGGCGATCAGGTGAGCCGAAGGAATTTGCATTGCAATGCTCTATTCTAGTCGCTTCAGCCATTCCCAGGTCAGGTGCCACAGGAGAGTCACAGAAGAGAGAGGCAGATGATAACATTGCCGCTGTCTACGAGTAAACAGCTTGGCAGATGTGCCACTGCGTACAGCAGTGATTTTAGTCATTTTCTTGTTGCGAGAAGAAGGGCAGTGGGGTGGGTAAAGACAATCAAGAAGTTTAGTTGTACCTCTGCTACGTTTGTTATTCGAGTATAGGGGGGTGTAGTTGCGAAGTGCAGTTGAACGCCGCTACAATGAACTCCACTCCAAGAAAATATTTCAGCTAGCCGTAGAAGTCCATGGATCGAAGTCCTTGCCACAGCGAACCTTTTGTCAGGCTTGCTTTCGCCCTGTGGGGCTGGGCTTGAACATTTATTCTACAATAAGGTAAGCACAACGCCAGCCATTGTAACTTTTTATACATTCACGGTGCTTAGTTTCACCAAAAACATGCGCAGGCACCACCACCCGTAGACAAAAACCATGACAAAAGCGGGAGAGTCTGCTTCCAGGTTGCTAGATTATGGGCGGGGCTTAGTCGAGGAGTGTCAGTGATGACGTCACTAAAATTGTGCTTTTAAGTTTTTTTTTTTTACAAGAAGCTGGGTCTGTACTCTCTTTTCTTTCTTTCTTTTTTTCTTGTCAAGACTGTCAGGTTGCTCACTCAGTCACTTGGTGGGGGCCTGTGTGGGGACATTCTCTAAAGGGGCAACATGGGAGTGCGGGTGGTGTGCAGGGCTGGCTTACCTATGTGAGGGGTTTCGTTGCCTTGACACCTCCTTTTATGGAAGCGTGGCCTGTTTCAACGCTTGTTTGCCACCTTGTGCGGGCTTGTGGGCACTGGCCGCACGCACTAGGTGTGCCACTGGAGGGGCTGCGGGAGTCACCTACTCCCGCTGGGTGCCAGTGTGGCCATAAAGGGTAGCCAGCAGCATCCCCAAAATCCACCAAGAGTTTGCGGCGTCATGTGGGAATGCTGCGATGGGTTCGACTCACCGACAGTACGACGACAGGCTCCAAAGGGCCAAGGAGATGAACGGGGCCCCTATTAGCCCAGTGGTGATAGCATCGACAGGGCAAGGTAATCACAAGGGACCACTTACATGTGCCTCATTGACCGGCTGCCGGAAGTGTCAGGACAGTTAAGGCCACACGGGGCCCGGCCGCATTGCACCAGGGCTAGAACCTCGTCCTTCTCTAACCCAAGGGGGGCCCAAGAGTAGCCAACCACCGTTGCTGTGCACTCTCGACAAGGCAGGAGAGACAGGTGGTGGAGCCGTCTCGGCTAGTCGGGGCATCTCCATCGTTAACGGGTGGGCATAGTGCATGCGGAATGGGCATAGTCCCCCGCACCTCTCTGTGGTACGATCGCCCGCTGTCTGATGAGCGTGCATCTCCCCTGCTGCAGCAATCCCCCTGGGTGACCTTCAAGGTGGGGCTCTTCTCTGGTGCCTACATCGTGCTCATCATTGCAGTCATCCTCTCAGGTGGGACCTCTTCCCATTGGCCCTGCTCTGTTTAGAGTTCGTGCAGTTACTTTTTATAGCCAGTACTTTCTGGGCTGTGATCCATCAACAATATCAATCATGTCGCGTGCCTCATTTGTTACAATGCCAAAAATTTCTATTGCAGTTCATGAACATTGACGCATAAAAGAGGAGCATCAAATTCCTTCACAAATTTAAAAATCAAGGCGAATCAGCTAGCCCTGAGTTGGCATCAACTATCGAAAGGAGAGGTAATCTCGCCTTTCTTTATGGAAGTGTAATCAAAGTGGTCCTTCATTCACGCTTGAATTTTTTGAGAGAGCACTCTGGTTTAGACATGGTCAAACTGGTGTATATCGAGCACTGAGCGGGAGGAGGCACAGCTCTGCTCGAAATCGGTTAAATTTTTCCTGTTTGCTGACGTCATTTTGACAGTGATGCGGCTTAAAGTGTGGAAATCTGAGCAAGACTCCACCCAGTGGAAGTGCTGCCTGCTGCCGGGAAGGTGACTCCCTCCCTCTCCCACCCAGGCGTGTTCAGCCAGACGCGGGACGACTGGCGCATCGTGTTCCGCCTGTACCGAGGCACCCTCCTCATCATCCTCTTCATGTTCCTCATCGGCGTCAACGTGTACGGCTGGCGCACGTCAGGCGTCAACCACGTGCTCATCTTTGAGCTCGACCCCAGGAACCACCTCTCCGAGCAGCATCTCATGGAGGTGGGTGCCTGTCTGCTGCACTGGGACCTCGTCGGTTTGAACTCCAGGGGGGGGTCGGACCACAGCGTCAGTTCCAGACTCGACTGTATTGCGACAAAGTTCTGAAACTGGTTGCTGCAGTACATGCACAAGGAAGTAATACAGTATAGCCCACTTATAGCAAACCCGGTTTTAACGAAATCCCGGCTATAACGAACAAATCTTCGTTTCCCATAACCATTTGTATACATAGATTTTATGTCCACATATAGTGAAAAACAGATGTAACGAACTGATTTCTGTTTGCCGATGTGTTTGCTATATAACCAGGCTGGACTGTACATGGAAACGAAATTAATCATTGGCTGTGGATGCCACGATTTGAAGCGCAACAAAAGCACACAAACGAAGAACAGAGTAGACGAGACAGGACAGACGAGTAGACGAGACAGACGAGATAGTGCCTGTCTCATCTACTCTGTTCTTTGTCCGTGTGCTTTTGTTGCGCTTCAAATCATGGCATCTATTCACCAACTAGCCCAGCAAGAAGTTCTTATTGGCTGTGGAGTGGATCATGGCTGGTGCAACTTTCTGTGTGATACAAATTTGCGAACCTTTTGCCTAAGTGCATTGCATAGGATTGGCTGAAAATTTGGTGTTACAAACATATTCTTGCATCACAGTGGACGATAAGATTGGCAAGAGCTCTTATTGGAGGGGACGCACAGTCTCAAAAAATGGCTCGCCTTCTTGTCATGTCACGAAGTTTGGCCAGGTAACTGTGCCACTTCATTTGTTGTCGTCGCAAATTAGCCACTGCAGTTTTGAAACTCAATCATGTGCCGCCACCGCCTTAGGGGCAGAAAGGGTCTGAGAAAACGACGGCAAAATGGGCTTCACTGCAAATTTTCTTAAACAAAGTTGCAGTGTGTCTCTGTGCTATGTGCAACACTTTGCACCAAGCTTTTTTACCTGTGCCATCTTTTGCCCAGATAGCACCAGGCTCTTTCATGTGTGCCATCCTGTGCTTCAATGGCCAAATTACACCACAAGAAATGCGCGGCTGCGGCTTAGCTTTGGATTAGCTCAAAAGCAGAAGGGGCAGCAAGCCTTTTCCTTGGACTTTGTAGGGTTGCGTTTACCCTTTTTGCCTTGCCTATTCTGCCTGGTGCGTCACAGAGGATGGCAAACAAGTGTGGGAATGTTTGAAACTTTTGAATATCAATCAGTACAAAGGATGTGATATTCGATTGTTTGAACCGAATCGCACCACTCAACAACTTCGCATATTATGATGCGAAACTGCTAGTGAACATGGTGAGTCAGAAATCCGGTGTCCTCGGCACAAAATGGCCGCCAGTGGGTGGCACACAAAGTGCCTGCAGATGGGTCGTAGAATAGGAGCATGAGTTGAAAGAAAACAATGGGCAAAATGGGGTCGGGGGTCTCTGCAGCGTAATGCAAGCAAGCATCCCCCACAGTGACACTGGCTGACTCAAGGTGGCCCTAGTGTTTTCGATGTGCCCATCGGCTCGAAATGTGTGTTAGAGACATGTACAAACTTACACGAGTAACTTCACCGGGCTCACTGCAAAAGCATCAGTAAGGCGAGCAGCAAGCAGGTTACCGCTAAATGTCCTCTGTATTTGGTAACACCCGTGCAAGTTTGTGTAAAGCCGACTAAAGTATGGCGAGAAGAAGGAAGAGACACAAAGGGAAAAGGTAAATGCGCTGTGTCCACTGACTTAGAAACGTATGTTAGAGACACGTACTGAGCCCTGCATGACTAATTTTAGCACGCTAGTCACTGAAACAGCAAGGTGCATTCCCGCTAGTTCACCTCTTTGCATGGCTATTTGAACGCAGGTTTGGGGGTATGTGCCGAGTCATGGTAACTGAAAAACAAAAAACGGCAGAAAAGATAAAAGATGTTTGTAATAATTGGAGGACACATTCGACAACTGGACACTAATTGTTGCGTAACCACTACATCACGACGACTGCGTTGGTGCCCCCGTAGTTCTGTTGAAGTTTGAAAATGCAAAGGGACAGTTGTTTCAGTGAACATGGAAAGAGGAGAAATTCCCCATTAAAAACCTGTGCCAAATAGTATAACCTTTGCAACCAATTTCAATTCGTTGGGCCCTCGATGTATCACACTTTGAGCGCCTGCAATAGACTGCCACCAACATACACCGCCTTCCTCTGGCGACAGGCTTTTTTGCAATGCACCAGTGATGTGCGGGGACGGGAGGGAGGCGCTTCGGGGGGCGCCTGTTATCTCCTTGGCATCGGCCCTTGTGCTTCTCTTTTGCCATCCTGATAAGGCTCTGGAGCACTAAAGCTGTCCCTTTTTCTCGATAGTCCTAACACCTCTAGTCAACAGAGAGCGAACTCTCTCTAGGTTATTGACCTAGTCCCAGATTTTCCATATTACAGGATATCTTGGCAATGCTGTATACCACTGCTCTATACCTCGCCCAATGCTGTATACCACTGCACCTATACCTGCATCTTTGCAGGCACTTCAAGCCACCCGTGCAAAGTAAGCAGAAGCGTGGTTCGGAACCAAGTACCATGCCCCAAAGCGTACTATGATAATGTGCCCAAGACATGGACATTGTGTCATCAGGTCTACAAAATCACCATACTACCATACTAGTCCCTGCAGTGGAATAGAAGCCGTGTAAGTGCCGTACTGGGACATGGAAGCAGGGATAGGACAGCGACTTTGCAGACACTGCCAACAACAGTGGGATGAACAGGCACAAGCACAGAGGGGTAAATACTTCACAGACAGTATATGTCCACTCGGGTATCGAGGTGTGGACAGTGAACAACCTTCAGTTTACGACAGGTGTGGAAAAGGCGTTTGGAGTTGAATGTGAAGCCAGTGACCATGTGAGACAGCAACACTTCCCTGAAATTTACACTCGCACCCCTCGCAATTGTTAGCAGACCAACCAGTGCTCGTAAATACGTCTTATCCCGCTACAATGGTACTTGCAGAGCTAGTCTCTGATGGTGCGCAGCTGCAGCCTCTCAGAGCATGCCCTTGGGACGCAGATGGCGGCCATCTTCGGGGTCCTGTGGGCCCTGAGTGTGCTGGCGTTCCTGTACTCGGGGCCCCTGGCCATCCCCACGTATGCCAACCCGCTGGCCCTGCTGCTGCTGATGCTGGTGTTTCTGGTGAACCCCCTGCACACCATGCGGCACCAGGCGCGCTTCTGGCTGCTGCGGGTGCTGGGGCGCATCTTTGCGGCACCCTTCTTCTACGTGGGCTTTGCGGACTTCTGGCTGGCCGACCAGCTCAACAGCCTTGTGCCCGTCTTCATCGACGCCCAGTACTTTGTCTGCTTCTACGCCACCGACTTCCAGTGGATGGAGAACAGTGGTGGGCACTGCCTGCTGCTAGCAAATCGGTGCAACGTCCAGCCAACCTCGTCTGCGCATGCGCAGAAACGGCGGCTCTTTTTCTGAGCGCACAATGGAAGCCGTACTGATGCGTGCCTCCCCAGGGGTGGAAATTCGTTCCCATTCTGTGATTTCACGAGTCAGGCGTGTTTTGTGCTTCTTAATGACGGGTGGAAAAGTGTACTTTGGCCAAACTGGGAGGTGAGGTAACAGTAGGTTGAGGGACCATGTAAACAATGGAAAAAATGTGCGGAGGGAAAAAATATGGGTTTTCTGGCAAGATATTGTTTCTATTGCATAGACTGTTCGCTCGATTTGGAAAGTAGTTTTATCATTAAAGGGACACTAAAGGGTAAAAACAAGTTGGTCTGTATCGATAGATTGCGGTGCTGAGAATGTAAATACACCATTCTCGCGACTAGCAGTTGTTTAATAAGACAGAAAACGCCATAAACGTAAAAACAGGCGACGCCGCCGCGTACGCTTTTGAGTACCACGGTTTATGTCACGAAAGTTGTTAATGGCAAGAGCTCATTGGAGAAGCATCTATAAATGGTTTCCTAAAATAAATAGTTCCTAAATTGTTGAGCACATGAAATAAACGCTAGTCAAAGCTTTCCGCGAGCTCATTGTATCTAAAACACACAGACTACAGCTTTTAAATGCTGCGAGGCAGGCTGCTTCCCTCACTATTTAGTCGGCCATCATAGTTTCAGTATCATTTTCGAAAAGCATTGGTGCGCAATTAGTGAAGTCAATAACCTAAGACTGTGACCGCCCGAGCTTCTGCAAGCAATATACCTTGCAGGAAGCAGCCAAAGTCCCTTCATTAGAAGCGGCAAAAAGAACAAGATGCACTGTGGGTGGTTAGGCGACTTGCCTGACTTTCCAAACTCCCATTCTCCGCGCGTGGTTATTGGTATCGGTAAAGCATGCCAGCGCCCAGTTCAAACATTATCGCCCGTGAAATGAACTTACTGCGAGTGGTTAGCTCATCGATCCGCCCTTGTGCTTTTCCGCTTGCCTCAAGCCGCCGTTGATAATTTGTAAAGCGCACGTCGCTCTGCCCGTGTTATGTTTTAGCCAGACAAAGCACAGGCAATGACGACTACTCGACACAGCTGCCGTGAAGAGTGCTTATTTCATGCTAGGTTGGTGCCGGATGAGGTGAAGTGAAGGTGCCCTCCTGAATGGCACCAGCCGGGAGCCCAGGATGCCACACTTGATACTCGAAATGAAGCTTGTTGCTTCTAAAGGAGCTTTGCTGGCAGACGGCTGGATGGGGTCTGGGAATTCAGAGTAGGCTAGCACACCAGCCGCTCGAGCATCTGAAAGTGTTTCTCATTATATCGGTGAGAAATCGGAAACGTTCAAGCCAGTGTCCCCGGCCAGAGAAACGTTGCCGTAGTCAGCCATGGCTCAAAGACGTAAAGGTTACCGTTGCCAGCGTTTACGCTCTAAACAGCACTGGTGCTGCCGGGAATTCGCTCCTATTTTATGTCACAATGGCTACGTCACGAAAAAATGTAAGGGAAGCGGGTGAGAGTGTAGCGTATTTCTCAGCAAATAAAGCATCATTACTTGTTAAACAAAAGCAGAGAGAGCTTTGAAACGTATGATCCTTCAGTTAAAACAAAATTTCATTCAGCCTTTAGTGTCCCTTTAAGGAGCACAAAACACATCGGACTTGTGAAATCATAGAATCGGAACAAATTTTAGCACTTAAGAAGGAGGTGTGCGTCAACGGGGCTTCGATTAGGCTCTCAGAAAAATGGCTGATGTTTCTATGCGTGCACAAATGAGGGCCATTGGTTGGATGGCACGCATATACGGTGTTTCATTCACAGTGAAATCAGTTGGCGGTTCAGCGCAGTCCTTGACGTTTCGTCTCCATCAATGTGGACGCTCATGTTAGCAGGCAAGAGAAGATAGCCTCGTGGTAGTATCTCACCTGCTGGCGCGGGTAGTACTGATCAGTATAGGCCATCATTCTATTAAGGAAAACGCCTCCCGGTTTGGGGGGGGGTGCAGGGCAATCAAAGCTTTCATCAAATACTGGCGACGCGGGGCTGTGGGAACAAAAGGCAGCTTTTACGCAGGTTCATACTCACAAATTGATTAAATCATAAGACGTGGGGCTGCTGACGGCTTTTTGTGCTACCATGGTTTATGCTATGCATCTTGCAAGAACGCTTCTTGTCCAGGCTTTACAAAAGGGCAGTGAAACCGTGTCCTTTTACGATGCTCCTGTCTGTTGCAGTCAGACTTCCCTATAATGTTATTGCATTTGGGTAAGTATTTTTTACTGATACAGTACAACCTGCATATTACGAACCCGGAAACAGAAAAATAATGGATATTAGGAATGCAGTTCAATTTCCTATTTCTATTTGTATGCATCCAATATGATAATAGTTGAACTCTTATGAATAAATTTTGGAGGCCCACCTCGAATACAGTTGAACCTCAATGTAAAGAAACTTGCAGCTGAAAACTTTGTTGGAAATTGTGCTAAGTCAAGGTTTGTACATTTCAGCAGTACAGATAGTGTTGCAGGTACTTCAACCCTTGTAGTACAGTTGCAAATGACATACGAACAAAATCCCTTAGAAACTGCAGCAATAATAACTAGGAGTGTGTGAGTGGTGATTATTGCTTTTGAAGCTAATGCGAAGCAAATCGTGATTTTATTTGAATAGTGCCAATCAAAAGAAGTACTTTTGAATTGAAGTGTATATTTAGTGATTTCGAGTGAGAAAAGTAAAATTATGATTTCCAAGCATGCTTTAGTAACTAACTTTTAGAAAACTAAAAGGCCTTTGTTAAAGGGTTTGCAAAATTTTTCAGTTGCATAAAACTAACCTAAAGTAGCTAATCTACCGCTGTTAGCTTTATTGATGATTGATATTGTATTTTATGTGGGGCAACTCTCATCTCAGTTGGTGGCCTCAACTACAAGTGTTTCAGTATTATAGAGCAATGAGGACATATATACTGACAAACTGTTATTGACACATCGCTCTGTAAGAAGAAAAACATAAACAACAGTTTCATGGAAGTTTGTGTCAGTAGTAGGAAGGAAACTAGCCGCATAGAGCAGTGCAAGGCGGGAAAAAGTTATCCAAATTTTCAAAACCTCGCCAGCATGCCCTCAAGCCATGCGTGATGCCATCCTGGCCTTGTCCTTGCTTGCAGGTCTCTCTCCCAGTGCCAGCAATGCATCACTTTTATTGCTGATAAACATGGGCAGCACGAATGTCTGTGCGTGCATGGCAAGGGCATTTCACATTCACCAAAGTGCGTATGCAAAGAGTTGAGGCTAGGACTGGTGCCAGTACATACTGGGATATACGTGCATGGTCGGCAAACTAGCTTTGCGAGTGCTGTGGTGTCAACACCTTCTTGTCAAGGAAACTTCGGTGTGTAGAAGTGCAAAGGTAGACAGGTGTTCTTCCTTCATCTGCCTTGCTTCTGCACAGTCCTTTATCATCCGACAAATGGGTGGGGCATGGCTGTGCAGATGCGGCGCGCTGCATGAACCGGCCCGTGAACCTGGCCCTGCGGCCCGTGCTGGCATGCCTACCGGCCTGGTTCCGGTTCGCCCAGTGCCTGCGCCGGTACCGGGATACGCGCGAGGCCTTCCCCCACCTGGCCAACGCCTCCAAATATGCCACCACCTTTTTCGTGGTGCTCTTCTCCACGTTGTTCAACGTCTACCGAGGTACCACAACTCTAATACAAACCTCGTGGGGTGGCAGAAAATATTTCCATGATCCGAAATTGTTCTAGTCCAAAACGAAGCACAAATATGCGATGGAAATGTATTGCCAATCTTTATTTTGTTGGCTTGCACCACTTTTGAGATCACCAAGCAAGCACTAAAAAATGTGCACTGGTTTCATCACCTATCGTGTTTGCCGCGCGACAAACACTTTGTTGGCGACCCGAGTCGTTCTTTACACAGGTTTTTCATCTGCGATACCAACTTCAAACATGCCCTTTGACATGCCAGGACCCATCCTTATGCCTGGCTGCAATCCTCTTACAAGCTGCAAAGCTCGTTATATCGAACAGAAATCTATTCAGTCATGGCCTATATCGAACTGTTGCTGAATTTGTTAAAATATGCCAGTGTATTTAGTTGAATCTAGGCTGGCCCCAATGCTAAGCCAATCCCTAAAATTCTCAAGGCAAGAAAATGGGGGGGGGGAAAAAAAAACATTTTTTTCAAACGCAAGCCAGCCAAAATAGGTGGGGCGACAAAACTAAAACGATGTCTATCAGCAATGGACCTGCTTGGGTTTCAACATCGTTGTTGTCACTGACTTTGACCTTGTGTAGCTGTCGCCCTCAGAAAGTGTGCGTGCAATGTTTGAGGCTGTCAATTGCATTTGCATTTGCATTTGCATTTGGGCCTGTGGTCAAACAGTTTAGGGCATTATCCCAACTTTGTCTCAAGACCTCCACTGTCACAGATGCCGCGTTGCCTGAAGGTTCGACGAGTTCCCAGCTGCCAGCACAACTTTCCATCTAGAGGCGGCACTCCGCTCAAGTTCGTACTATCAAGCTCATGCAGAGCACTGAGTATGCATGACCAAAATGGTGGCTTGTGTTTTGGTTGGCTACAGCCCTGGCTACTAGTGGAGCCTCCAGGCCGCATTCACTGCGTGTTACTTTTTGGGTTTTGATAAGTACTCGGCGGGCTAGCCCACCAGCCCTGCGCCTCGCGCGTGTAAGGTAAGCTGCGAAGGCCGACGTGGCCGAGCAAATTGAGAGGGGGAGATGGCAAGGGTGTGAAACTGCTAAGGCCACAGCCTAGTGTCGATAGAAGGGGAAGCAAAATGAACGATAGTAGGAGGCAGTGGTGGCAGAACAGGTGGGAAAGAAAGGAACAAAGCGACAATCGCCATGGGGTATTGTGTATGTGTGTTCACATTCGTCGGCTCGATGGGAGCTTCTTGGTGGTCTGTCCGCCACCTCGGCTTTGGCTTTTTGTGGTTGGCGCATTGGTGTTCTGCTGCCGCGCAAGGACCGCCTGCAGTACCGGCCTGCTTGCTTGAGTCTGTTCAGCAAGTGGTTGGGCCGGCCGTGAGCTGCTTACCTTTCCACATCAAGCCACGTCAAACGGGGGTTAAGAAATAAAGGTCGGGACGAGGCGACGTAAAAGGCGAATCAACGCCGGTTCACCCCCGCCAGCATCCGTCGTATGAAGCAGGCCGCATGCACCTGAGCATTGCGTAATCGGGGTCTCGTGGTCTCCTACTACGGCCGATCTGAGCCCAGCTGTTCCAGGCATGGCCTGCAGGGTAGAGTGGATTTCCAGTAGATGACAGACCTCCGACAGCACTACCCAAAGGACTACATTCTCATTGGCAGGCGACTTCAGTGCGCAACACCAGGAGTGGGGTAATCAGAAAATAGACGCCAGGGGCCTGCAGATCAAGCAACCAACCGAGGCAGCACGCTTAATGCTGGCCAGTGACACAGATTACCCGACACACTGCAGCCCTCGAGTGAACCAGTGGTGCAACTCCCCAGACCTCACCTGGGCTGACAAGGGCCTAGTGACAGAATGGAGACACAGAGCGGATCCAATGGGCTCGGATCATTACCCACTCTGGCTAGAGCTGTCTGTGGGTGGCTGCACAGGACGCCCTTGCCGGACCAAAGTGATAGATTGGGATGCGTTCCGGAAAGCAGTGGCAGAACATGCGAGAGGGTCCTGGTAACCCGTCGGTTCCTTAGATCAGCACAGGGGGCTACACGGCATCTTATGGTAGACGACTCGGCTCCTACCCTGAATAAGCACTTACTGAACCTATGGACCGCACGGGAGAGCCTTCACAAGGCCTACCTGGCCAGTGGCCGGCAATACAGGGATCTCCTCCGAGTGCACAACAAAACTCCTTAGGCCCGCTGATACGCCGAGCAGCTTGCCCACTCGAGGTGGTTTGAATAGTGCAAAACCTTTGACAAGCACAGCAGCACTCGCAAGTTATTGGCAAACCCACTGAGCCATGACTGGCAAGCGCAAGACACAAAACTCTGCACTCAACATGCAAATGGCCTTACAACTGACGCCAGAGGAATTTGAGGAGGCCACTGCTAAGGCATTCTTCCCATACCCGGCCTTCCCAACAGATCCCCCACGCACCTATGAACCAAGGAAACGAACCAGTGACCTGGAATCTGAGGCACCATTCACTCTCCAAGAGCTGACTCTGGCCCCTAGATGCTGCCATGCGTAGTGCTCCAGGTGGAGTTGGTATCGCGTGGCAAATGCTCCTCAACCTTGACGAACTAGAGGAGCTCATGCTGCTGGACGAGTTGAATGAGATTTGACGAACTGGGAGCATCCCAGCGGAATGGAAGCATTCGATTATCTGCCCCATCCCAAAGCCGGGGAAAAAACCCAACAGCATTAAGAATCTCCTACCTACATCAACTCAAACTTTAAGGGGGGACGCGGCTTTCAACTTCGGAAAAATGACCAAAACATCGTTTTTTTGAAACCCACATATTCGGCTTCTATGTTTCCTATTCTGTGCGTCTGCAAAGTTTTTACGCTGAAAAGCGTCGCAAAGTGGCATAAAAAAATACTTTTGTCAGGCGCGGTGACAAACTATCAGCGCAAAAGGGCGAAAAAACGGCAATTTTCGGCGCGCTCTATCTCCGCAACGGTGCCACCGGGCGCGGCCATTTTGATATGGTTAGATCGGCCGAGCGATCGTCTTTCCGGTTCCGCTCGTCTCTTTTATCTTCGTTCATTCACAAACGCACAAACGGCAGAAAAGAAACGGCGCACAAACGAAGCTAGAAATAGATGCTGAAGCGCTATTGGTCCTCCGGTCGGGGCGCAGAACAACGACCTCCTGATTGGATGTCGCGGGCGCAACGCAAGATGGCGGCCGCCTGAGCTGCGTAGCGAGCGGATTAAGTTCATTTTCGCCGCTTCGCTCGGCCGAGTTTCTGTTCAATCTGGGGTATTCAACACGGACGTTATCGCGATGGGAATGCCAGAGATAACGAGCCAGATTACGGGAAGTTGTATGGCTCGAAAGGCGGAGGTCATCGAACGCTTCGTGGTGCGCGTGATTCTACCGTCGCCAGACCGCGGAGGGTGACGCGGTGTGCGCGCTTGCGATAGCGGTTCGTGAAGTGAACTTTTAGTCGGATTTGCGATGTTTACATGCTTAATTATTGCTGTGTTTTGACTGTGGGCTCGCTAGCCTTGAGAAAGAAACGGTCGACACGTCAAACGCTGCGGCGCGCACGGCATAGCCGACGCGATGGAGCATCACATGACTGGGCAACCGGTTACGATTGAACGCCAGTAGTTGTAATTAATGCCTGCGACGTTAGTTTTAATCTTAAAAGCGACCTGACCAGCCACATCAGGTATAATCAAAGCTCGATATGTCGCGGTAAGCGTGCGCTGCGATGCGCGCGAGCCATATCGCCTTTCTTGCGCAACGTTTCCCGTGCACTTGTAATTTTCATGCAAACAGGTTTGAGTTAGTAATATAGGAATAAAAATATGCTCTCTGCGTTAAAAATGTACGTTACTGTGGCAGCATTTAACAGTGATTTTTTTAGGTAAATTATTGATACCATTGCTCAGGGCATACTGGCTGTGCTGCGAGAAATATTGGATGCCTTGAATGTCAAAAGTAGTAAAAAAAAAATATGCTCTAGCATTGAAGTTGGGAGTTATGCAGAATACTCTACCAAGCTTCAAAGTAGCTCATTTTTAACCTTGTGGTATGCAAACTTTTGGCAATGAACACCTGCACTATGAGTACTAATTAAGTTGGTGTGCCAGGCAAGATAAAACATAAAAAAAAAACCAAAAATGTTCAAATTTAATTAAAAAAAATGCTTAACTTGTTGCCATGGTGACAACACTGCAAAAGGAGGTTGTCCAGTGCAATACAGCCAACCAACTAACCTACTTTGCATTGAAAGCCCATTGAAACCCTTCTCCCCTCCGTTTGGTTTGCAAAGGGGGGTATGTACTCTTCACTGAGGAGCTGAAAATGATGTGTTCTGGAAAGAGAAAGGCTGAAAAGGCACTCCAATTTCAAGGCAAGGCCTTCCAGAAGCCCCATGTTCAAAAGGACATGAAAGGCTACAACCGTGACGACTTTTAATATGTGAAACCTATGTTGCAACTTCGGAAGCCGTTTTCTCAAAACAGTTTTTTTTGCCACCTGTGTCGCTTGTCCCAGGGATTTCTTTGTGACCGCTGGGTCTATTTTGATTCCGTTTCTTGCATTACATTCCTTGATGAACTGTTCAGGTCGTGACACTTTTGGTTTTCCAGATTTGTTTTTTGTGATTTTTTTATTCAAATAATCGTTCACAGTTGACATGCCTGTTGCACATTAACCTCTAAAAAAATGAAAACTAAAAAACATTGTGTTGTAAAAAAAAAATTCTAAAACTGTCACGACCTCGTCCATTCATTTGGGAATGCAAAGCACTTCGAACAAGTTTTCTATCGTGTTTTATAAGCCGCTCAAGCTCGGTACAAGCGGAACAGAAAGAAAATTTCATACATAAAAAAGTTATCAATATATTAACTTCAAATTTTTATGGTGTTATCACAGAAGCATTTCCAGTTGCTGTGCCAATTTTCATCAAAATCCACAAAGAAATAAAAAAGTTGATTTTGAAAGCCACGTCCCCCCTTAACATCAACGCTATGCGAGCTCCTCGAGCACGGGTTCTGGTTTAGTTCGCATACCACCTCCAGTAGGAGAAGAACCCAGGTTTTTCGATCCAGCCCAGACTGACATCCGGCCAGGGCTGGGCACTCAAGACAGCCATCTGCTACTGCGCCAGCTGGCGGGAGGTGGGCACTGGGATTGCGTTAAGGTTCCTGGCATCCTCCTTGCAGTAGACTTGCAGAAGGCCTTTGACACGGTGGCACACTCAGCCATACTGACAGCTTTCGAGGATTCTGGAGTTGGCACACGAAATATGAACTTCATGCGATTCTTCCCGGCAGCCCGAACGTTTGAGATCAAATCCGGCGTAGGCCAACCAAGGGCACCCTCAAATGCCAAGGGAGTGCTGCAAGGTGCCATCTTGTCATCAGTCCTCTTCAACATTGTGATGAGGGGACTGGCTGTGGAGCTACGGTAAATCCCACACCTGGGCTTGCCATTCTACGCGGATAACACCACGCTGTAGGTGGACCCCAAGGGCACGAACCTAACCACAGCAGGCGTACAGAGAACCTTTCAGCAAGCCGTGGACACCATCGACCACTACCTCCCTTCCACCGGCATGCAGCCATCACTGGAAAAGACTAACCTCCTCCTGGTGGTTGGCTACGACTCGGTGGGTGGCTACAACTTGGCAAGACAATCATGCGACCAGCGGAGCAGTGGGTGAGGATCCTCGGGTTTCCCCTCGGCGAGGTTGGTGGACCAAAGGAATGGATCCGTCAGCTCAAGAAAACATGGCGCCGACACCTCCACCTCACCCGCCATATAGGCAACCACTTCGGCAGAGCCAGCACATGCACCGTCAGGACAATTATGCCTGGCAATACTCACTTCCAATACGGAGCAGCTTGCTTCATGTTGAACCAAACACACTACGCACAACTGGAAGTCCTCCATCTCAAATGTCTCTGCACAACAACTGTCCTGCCACGTCACACGAGGTACTCTGGCCTCCCACCCCTCACAGCCTTTATCAAGGTGCACAACGAGGGCCACGAACTACGACAGCAAAACACAACAGGGGGCAGAGGACTCCTCACCCTCACGAAGGGCCTACCCCGAGATGCATCCCGGCTACCACGCCTGTTAGAACCCTGGCCCGATGTGCTCCTCAAATTTCAAAAACCCCTCCACAAAAAGTGCTATCAGCAGTTGGAACTCTGTTTTCACAGCTGCTACCTGGGACCCCATCACACACTGAGCCAGGCTGGCTGTGACCTCCCCAATCGGCACCTGGAGGCAGATACACAAGGTTGAGCACCAACCCAACCCAGGCCAAATTGCACAGTCCGCCATCCTGTGCGCAGTAGACGAGGTTTGTGAGGAGACCTGTCGGGGACTGAGGCATACAGAGGAGAGGGTGGTCATCTACACGGGCAGTACAGGGACTGTAATAATCCTTGTCCACACCCCCGGAACTGGCATGCTTGCTCATGGGATCAAAATGGTGAGCACAGAGCTGTGCAGGCACTACGAGGATGGACTTGGAACCAGGTCATGCCGGTGGAATTGGCGATGGAGCCGCAAAGGCAACGAACGAGCATATAGATGACCATTCCGTCCTGGCGACCCAAACTGTGCTCGCACCAAACGACCCCGACCCAACAGCCAAAATTTTGGCAGCCAAGAAGGAATGCAGGCGCGCCCTTTGGCGGCTCATCCCAACCAACGACCACCCACTGCCCCGAGGACTGCCACGGCCCTCATCCACAAAGCACGTGCGGGGCTGCACTATATATTTGCTCGCAAAAAGGCGGGCCCTGACCGCGACAGTGACGACTACCAGGAACAGGGCCTCTAGTTAGCTGTTCCACATGCACCATGGACGTGTGCCCAACAGTGAAACACATGCCGTGCGAGTGTCCTGGCTACCAGGACCTCTGTGCCCAGTACTTGCCACCGCACATCACCACCCTGCACCAATGGACCACCCCAACAACAACAGCCGCGACACACAGGCTCTCCCTCTGGGCGTTTGCTCACGAGGCAGGCATTGTTCGCCGCATGTGATTGCGAATGTACAGCATATAGTGCATGTGTGTATGCACTTATTCCTTTTTTTTTTTTTTTTTTTCTCCTCCTGCACCTCCTTTTCCCCTATTAGGCCAGAAGGCCATCCTACAATAAATACTTTTCATTCATTCATTCAATGCATTGTTTCTATGGGGAGTGTGCCGGGACCGCGGTTATCCGTCGTCAGAAGTGGGTCGGCGTAAAACTGGGGGACGTACGATCGCTCTTCCACTGTATTTATACATCCCTTGTATGAACCCAGTGCATGAAATTCGAAAGTACAGTGTAGACCATTTATAACGTAACCGCTTATAGTGCGGGACCGGATATAACGCGGGTTTTTGCGACCACCGGTTTGCCTCCCATAGAACTCAATGCATAAGCATACCGCTTAAGATGCGGTTCGCCGAAGCACAATACCGTTTATAGTGCGGTTTTTCGGCGGGTCTGCTGATCGACCGGCGCAGCTGAGGCATCGTTTTAGGGTAGCAAAAGAAAAAAAAAAGGGGTGAAATCGGCCATCTGACGCAGCGTGCACCCCTTGCCCTCCTCTAACGTAGACACCCAAAGAAAAAAAATAGGCACCCTTTAGTTCGTGCGTGCCTGATAACCACAACTGACCTTGCTTGATGCATTTCGTAAGATAGCGACAGTCTCCCCATCCGCGCGGGGCAAGTTGATTTTATTAATCGTGAACCGCATGGCCCGTTTTCGCGCACAAATCGTGCACATCAACGTTGCGTCGTTTTTTTTTTTTTTTTTTTTTTTTCGTGCTCGTGTCGACGATTCCGCGCTCGCGGTGGCTTCTTTGCGTGGCAGTGGGAGGAGCCTGACGACTTGCACCAATGGGGAGACGCGTACGTAATGGCGGGAGATTCGAAGCGCTCCGAGCCCGCTAGCCGCGCCAGAGATGTTTAGGCTTACCACCGCGGTATTTTTTGATGGGCGCTTTCACAAGCAGCGTGGATGGCAGTTTATATTCCAGTTTTCGCCCACATTATTAGCTCCTTTCTTGCATGAGCATCTTCGCTTGCGCCCCGTGCGGCATTTCAGCGAGCGGTTAGAAGCGGTCGCTGGAACTTACTGGAACTGCCTGCACCGCTTCACGGCCAGTGCCGACGCCATGTTGCCGCCTTTTACTGCGCCGCTCACACCACGCCAGTTGTATCCGCGCTGGCGTGCACTGCACGTTATCGCGATACCAAATCTACCACGCGGTTCACGCTTTAGAACGTTGTTGCTGATAAGCCACCGCTCTTTCCCTTTCCGAACATTCGAGCCGCGCGAAGCCGAAGATTTCCACCACCAGTACGTTGCGCTGATAAGCAGCCGCCTTCGGCATCGTGAACGCAAGGTGGGGTAAAAAAAAAAAATCCCGCTGGCGTTCTTATCACGTCTTGCGGCATCTGTTCATAGATGCTAAAAACGCAGCCATGGTCTCAAAACAAACACAACGGAAGTTAAAGCCGCGCTCGCCGTTTGTGAGACTGCGCTTTCGCCCTGCAGCAGCGGCCGATGTTAAAAATAACACGAAATATAGACCGTGCCTTCGTTTTTAAGTGCTGTGCGTTTGAGTGATGATAAATATAGGTTCACTTGAGAGATAGGTGGCGATGTGGTTGAATTCGCGCGTGTTTTGGTTATAGTGCGGTACCGCTTATAGTGCGGATTTTTGCGGCTCCCGCGACATACGTTATAAGCGGTCTACACTGTACTACTGTATATATTTGAAACAAAAAAGAGAGCAGATTTTGGATTAGGGACTGTGATTGTGTGGTTGACATGAGTGTGCAGAGCTGCATCAGCGGTGCTGGGGTGGGCGGGGGTGTGCAGACAGCTACCCGTCTTCGAGCAGCCACCCGTTCTTTATCCTGTGGATCCTGTCGGCTGTGGTGAGCTCGTGCTTCACATACACCTGGGACGTCAAGATGGACTGGGGCCTCTTCGACTCCAATGCGGCTGAGAACCGGTTCCTCCGTGAGGAAATTGTCTACTCCTCTTCGGTAGGTCTTTCTTGGGCTACATAAGTGGGAAAAGTTTTGTCGGTCTCTCCCTCGATTCAGCCACCTGGCCGAAAGTTTAAAAGGAATACTTGAATGAAGCATTTATATAAGTAAAACACTTTCAAACTACGAAATCTGGCAGACAACTTCATACTTGTCAAAATTGTTCAGCAGAAAGAAAACGTTTGCCCTGTCCAGCGCAGTAACATTAACACTTTCATGACCGTGCCTATTCCCATCGATACTATGTTATCAATGAATACAAATTCGAATTTTGGCTCTCTCCGAGCACTTATAGACGGCTAACGCCACCTGAAGGGTAAAAGAGGAAGTATTTCATCAGTTTCGCTTTCGAGTTTCTTTTCTCCGGCGCAGTAAAGGGGGGGGGGGGATTTTTAAAGCTCCTTCGCAGTCGGGTGCACGTGGTGTCTGTTATGGAGTAGATGCCGCTTGCCGATGCATTTTGACGGATTCCGATGAATCTGAGCTGTAATCTCTGGATGATGGTAGCAGCACAGACACGTAAGATGACTTCGATTTGTCAACTTCAGTACGGACAGTGAAAGTGCATCAAACCATCCCAGAACATCTGCAGGTATCTGCCGGTTCGTTTTGCTTTCTCCTCAGGCCAGTCTATTGCTGCCACGCGTTGATGTAAACATATCCGGCCTGTTCTAAACATCACAGCTCTTATCTGCAGTTTTTATAATATTCATAATAAATCTGTTATGTGTAATTAATACTGTTAGAATAGAAAGACCTATCCTTCCTGTATCATTTCATACCTTGTACTTTCGCATCAATCCTTTTCTGTGGCAGGAAAAAATATTTCTTGGACTACCCAAAAACAGCCGATTTTTCCACAGTCACGAAAGTTTTAAACAAAACAATTTTGTTCGAAAATTTCAAATATTTTTTAGGGTGTGAAATGCTTCACTAACAAGTTCAAAACAGAAAAAAATTTGTGAAAACATTTTTATGGCAGATAATGTTTTATTGGTCATACGTGGGGCATTGGAAGTGTATTCTGAAATAAATGCAGAGTAGTTGTCCTGGAAAGCGCCATTGCTATCTTCTTCACTTGAAGAATCGGATACAGCACTGACATCTTTATCACTGGCGCTCTCATCATCTGAGGGAGAAAGATATAGAACGCCGCATGGATAGGGCCACATCTGTTTATATCATGCTGGCAACACAGGGTACGCGTTCCGCCATCTAGTGTGCAAACTCTCATTGAATTAAAGCGCCAGTGGCGGAACCTGAGCAGTCTTGTATATTAAAGGCACCATTTGACGAGCAGAGCTGGTCAAAAACCTCTTGGAACCTTGCGAAAAACCCATGACGACCATAGGCCGTCGAGCAAAGAAGTGGCAACTGCTCATGACGCTAAGGGGTTAAAGCAAACCATAAATACATAACTGATACTAGCACTCTTGCTTTTATTTAAAATAGACGTGGTCATAATGTTTGTTATAGGAAACAACAAAAATGCATTAGAAACAATATTTTAACCTGAAAATACAAAAAAAAAAAGGTGAAGCCTGAAGCACATTGCTTGATCACCAAGCCAAACAGTAACAAAAGGTCCAAACAGATGCTGCAGCAGCAGCGCGAACGTGCGAAAATTGCATTTAGTTCAGTACGTCATGCAGGCGTGGGCTCACAAGGCGAATGTAGGGTGTTGTCTGCACAGGAAAGCTGTTTCCCTGCGTAAGGAAATGTTCATTTGAAGAAGCTAAGAAACGTGAAGGCTATACCCGAAGAATCCAAAGTGCAAGGATGTTTTGGCTCTGAATGTGCAGGATGGGATTCTTTGTGTAATGCATATCAAAGCAGCCGTTATCTTCACTTGAGCCCTGTTCAACCCATTTCGATGTTTGAATGTGTCCCCCTGGCCAGTCCATCAGAGCCCAAAGCAGCAGTGTTCGATAGCAGAGGGTGTGCATGGCTGTTGCAGGGCTACTACTACTTCGCCATCCTCACGGACCTGGCGCTGCGCTTTGGCTGGACGCTGTCGGTGTCCCTGACGGAGCTAGGCGTCATCCACTCGGACCTCATGGTCACAATCCTTGCCCCCCTGGAGGTGTTCAGGTGAGTTCAAGGTCTGTGAGGGCACTGGGGGGTCGAGAGTACGTAACAGGAACCAGGCATCCATGTTTCCACTGTGCTGGGTCACCAGGACAGTGCGTCAATAGGTGCCTTGATTGTGGCGCGTAAAAGACACTGGCAAGCTCGGTCGTGGAGGCATCAGCGCACGTGGAGAAATCCAGTTCAGCCCAACTTGCCTTGTCCGAGACAGGCCATCCTCCGGGAACAGTGACCACGCATGATCCAAGTGCCAGCCACAAACTGCAGGATGAAACAAAATCGGGGCCTTCAAAACAGGCAGGTCATTCTGGCGTTTTTTCTTGCCGGTGTCAGACACATTGGCTGAGTTGTGACACATAGAGAGCATGTACACAGGCTTCTTGTCCTGCCATATCAGGGCCATGATGGCTTCGGAGAGGAAGGGTGCGCACTCATCTTTTTAGCTCTTTGGGCATGTTCTTGCGGTGAACCCTAACAGTATCCACAGCATTCGATGCTGCTTGATGTATGTGAAGGAAAAGGAATAGTGAAGAATACCAGTTGTCCATGTAGACTGTGTGACCATCCGCGAGATGATCGCCGGCAAGACTGATGACGACGGCCTCACTACACAACATTCCAATGGTTGCAGGAGTTCGCTCACTTTTTCCTGTATATACAGAGAAGTCAGGCAGTAGCCACTAGCAGATTTGCACAGCTCATAGAACTTCACATGAAAATGGGCTCTTTTTGAAGGGTTGAACTGCACGTATGTTAGACGAACGCGAAATTTCATCAAGCTCTCATCCACAGTGAGTACCTTCTGGAGAGTAGGCTCTGCCAATGGACTTGATGATACAGTCCAGTACAGGTCGTAGCTTCGCCAGCTTGTCGTCAGTTGCTGTAAGGTTGTTTGTCACAGAAGAGAGTGCCGAGAAGCGTTGCCTCGGCATCACCGTCGCAAAAAATGGCGTGCTGATCACACTTCTTTGCGACCAATACACCTGGCTCATTTTGCTTGTTTGTGAAAAGACGTATTTATTTGTGTCCCACAGTAAAATTTGCTCAGTTGTTTGTCAGCGCTCATCTCTGTATACTCTTACCTTCTAGTCCTTGTTTTTTGCACCATTTTTTCTGTTCAGTATGCAACTGTCAGACATTTGTTGAGGTCGCATTGTTTCTTTCTCTCTTTTTTTGGGAGCGGTTTATCTGTATGATGCTACGTCACTTCACTGCACCGCCTTAGTGTTAGGGTATCTTGGCCCTCTCAGCACCCTAAACCAAGAGGGGAAATTTCGGGAGAGTAAAAATGAACAAGGAGCGTTTTAGTGAGATGCTGTGTGTCGTGTTATGCTGCAGGCGCTTTGTGTGGAACTTCTTCCGGCTGGAGAACGAGCACCTGAACAACTGTGGCAAGTTCCGTGCGGTGCGGGACATCTCGGTGGCGCCCATCGATGCGGGCAACCAGGCGCTGCTCGTACGAATGATGGACGAGCCGTGCGGAGTCATCAACCGCGGGGGCGCCGCCCGCCGAGACCTGCGCAAGCGAGCCAACAAGTGAGGCTCCGCTGAACTAACGCTTGCTGCACGAACAGCAAAACCGAGGACCGAGAGCGGGGACGCGGACAAGCGCCGTGGAGGGCTCTGTCGTGCTGCTGGACGCTTCCTGCCTCGCCCCCCTTGCACGGCGCATGCCCAGTGAAGCTTGTGCTGCTGGACGCTTCCTGCCTTTCCCCGCTTAAATGGTGCATGCCCAGTGAAGCTTGTGTCTGGGCTAAGTGGTAGACGGTGGCCAGTGATATGCTGGAAGGGACACGGCCGGCCGCGTCCTTTGCGCACCAGGCCCGCAGCGGACGGTTGGCACACTGCTAACCAGTTGTGGGCACAGTTTTGCCTACTGCTTGAGCAAGCGTGCCCGAGGGGGGACAATTCCTCAACTTGGCCTGCCGTGGTTGTTAGTCATCTGAGCTATTCGCCCCAGTGGGAGATTGTATGAACATCATTGCCAACTGACTTCTTTATGGTTGGTTCTTACTCCCTCCCATGTCTTCTTCTTTTTTCTTGTTTGTGAAATTTTACGCTAGAAATGCGCTATGATGCTCTGGAGGATGTGCAAACATTCTTAATCAGAACCATCTTATTCCATAAAATAGTTGTACTTAATACAAATAAATTAGCACTTTGCGAAAACATAGTTATCTGCTAAATAGGATGGCCAGGTGCTTTGGAAAACTTTTTAGTGCGATTAAAACAAGCCACCTCACAAAGTGCAGTTGGCAGCTGACACGCACATAGCAAGATTCCCTTGCCAGCTGGGGTCACATCTGACTCTGGAAACGTGCACTCCATCTGTTGCTGAGAGTCATAACCCTACAACTCTTATGAGTGTTTGTGACCCCTCCATAGATGGCGCAACATGCCCACACTACTTTGGCGCATTCGGGGCAACTATGCGCGCCCACCTCTGGCTTCCCATTTTCTAGCGCTCCATTGAGCCTGTGCTAAGGGAGACAAATTTGGGCCACACAGCAAATCTCGCTACCTACAGGGAATGGGGCACACGAGGGTGACGGGAATACCACGAGGACTGGTGAGGCAAACAAGAGGGTCCTCTTCTCAGAGGGCTTTGCTTCATTCACTAGGGACGTCAGTTAGGGTCCCTTAAAACTCCTTGCAGGACCTTGAAAACCCCCAATTTTGACGGTGATAACCAGCGGTACTGTCTTTTCATAAAAAATTAAAGTGTTTGTCACAAATTTTAAGTGCTAACCTATAAGAAAACATTGCAACTGTAAAGTTTCAGTGTATTACATGAAATTATGACAAATTTAGCAGATTTCATTTCATTTACCGTAATTACCCGATTCTGACGCGCCCCCGATTCTAACGCGCACCCGATTTTCCTGGCAAAAAAACCGAAAAAATTTGCACCTCCGATTGTAACGCGGACGGAACTTTGTGAGCAAGAAAAACGAATGCGAGAGAAACGGGCGATTTATTTCTCGAAATAACCTCACTCATCTCGCTCCTCGTCGCTCTCCGCTGACCACAACATCTCGTTCTTGGTGCCGTCAAGCGCGTTCGCGATGCCACACTTCATAACGAACGTTCAACCATGATCGATGGGATCGTGGCCCATGCCTCGCACGCCCATCCTGCGAGCTTCTCCAGAGGCGCACGCTTCAGCCGACCGCTCGTTTTGAACGTGTGAGAGCCGTTGCCGCCATTGCTGTTATCAAGCGCGCAAGTGGAACGATTTGACGATTTGTGTGAACGCCGATAGAAAAGCCTAGGCACCTATGCTATAGTGCCTAGAATATTCTAGGCACTATACCTATGCTTCCTGCGTCTGAAAAATCGTTGCTAAAAGCTTTGGAGCCTGCTTGAGATGGCGATGGTGATGGGCGGGATGAAATTTCCGTTGTTTAACGGTTTCGTATCCGATTCTAACGCGCATGCGATTTTTCGACCTATTTTTCCGGAAAAAAAGTGCGTGTTATAATCGGGTAATTACGGTATGTCATCCTCAGAGGTTTGAGGGCATTACATAAGGGAGGGCAAGTGTTCAGGTACAGTGCAATGTTAGGGTTCACAAAAACACAAAAGAAGACACACAAACCAGGACCAAATTGAAATAGACAGTAAAAACAACAAAAAAACATGAATCCTATCTGACAACTATAAAAAATACTGTATTTACTCTATTCTAAGCACCCCTTTTTTTTTTCAAGATCACGATGCCCAAAGTGAGGGCATCGTGAGTGAAAAAAAGGAGTGCTCCGACAGCCTGCGCGGTGCTGAAAAGACGATTGGCACCTGTATCGCCACTTTCTTGATGCCTTTGTGGATGTACGGTATCATTTCGGGCCTTGTGGCACTTTTCTGCGCTTCTTTCCCTTTACTTTCTGGAGCAGTGGCCACCAAAGTGGTACACGGATAACCGGATGAGTGCAGCCGTTGTGTTTGTTGATAAAAACTGGTGGCGGCTGTGTGGTTGCAACAGTTTTGGAGGATGGATTTTGAGCAAACCAAGGCAATGCCCGCTTTAGTCTTTGAACAGGCCAAATTGGACAGCAGCAAAGGTTCATGGGAGTGCCCAAACATGGCAGTGGGACAAAGTAAGCTTATCATCAAGAAACTGCAATTTCCCTTTGGAAGTGAGCGCATCAGTAAAATACAAGCCTTGCCCCAGCGGAAAAACTTCGCAGACGCATAGAATAGGAAACATAGAAGCCGAATATGTGGGTTTCAAAAAAACGATGTTTTGGTCATTTTTCCGAAGTTGAAAGCCGCGTCCCCCCCTTTAAGCACTTAGTTTTCTTTATCCCAGCATCTGTCTACAGCCAACGCAGAAGATATTGCGCAGGACTGGTGCCACTCATCAGCCAGTGCAGATGCCATGTTTCTGACTACATGCTCTGGATATATACAGCACGCGTCCCAAACAACTGCCCGTTTATTATTGGCCTTTCTCTCGAAGATAACTTCCTCTTACATGCACATGCGCTGTTGGCACCTACGCGAAAGCGCTGCTTTGTGTCGCCACAGTACTCCCTCCCAAGTGAGTGTGCAAACAACGGCTGCACTTGGATGACACACTGCGGTTCATAATTCCGTGCTGTGGGCTAACGTACGGGATAGCTGAGGACCTAGCAGAATCCGGACTCGCACCTGGGTTCAGGTACTCACATGTGGTAGACAGACTTTGGCTATCCAAAGTGTGGCTTTATTGCCTGGCAAATACAGGGCATAAACCAAACAACACTACTGTCGCTTGCAGGGAGACAGTGGCTCCGTTCGCTCACTCAAGCCGCGGGTACTGAGACCTTGATATCTGTCATCGCAGTTGCGAGAGTGGGGGGCACTTCCCTTGCGACCAATCAGGACCAAATCTCTCAGCAGAATCTCGTGGATCCAACTGGGTTGTCCATCATCGGGGCATTCAGAGTAGGCACTTCTGAACCAACCGATTCCAACCAACTTGCCCAGTCGAATTTCCTTTGGAACGCTTGCACGTCCCGCAAGTCAGCTCGGGGGGGGGAGGAGAGGAGGTCTCCCCCAAGTCGAGGAGAAGGTGGCCCGAAGGAAGGCGACAAGCTGGTCCTCCTTCCCCCGCGCCCTTGTGCAAACGTTCACGGCGAGCCAGTTCGGCGCATCGCATGGGGTCACGAAGAGGTCACGACTCACAGGATGTGCTGACTGTCCAAAATGGCAGCTCCCAACCCGCCAAAACGGGCATACGAGGCGTAGGGAAACAAGGGTCCCCACAATGTGCACCGGAGGTCTTGCACGCCGTCCACTCCACGTGTACCCTTTGATGGCTTGTCGGGGCTGTACTGTGTGGTCTGCCAGGGGTCCCTGAGGTGATGGAGCTCGAGGTGGTGCAGGTACTTTGCTGTCAGAGTCCACGTGCACTGGTTTTACGCGGTCCAGGTAAACCATGTCAGGGCGGCTGCCCCGGTCGATCGCAATGTGCTTGTCTCCATGTTTCAGCACTTTAAAAGGCCCGTCATATGGGGGCTGGAGTGGACGCTGTATGGCTTCGTGCCTCACAAACACGTGTGAGCAGGAGGAGAGTTCACGGTGCACGTAGACTGTCCGTGCTGCTGGTGATGCAGAGGAACAGCGCTTAGCTTACTCATGATGTCTCGCAGTCGCAGGGCATAGTCCATGTTCGGGTACACGTTTTTGTCCTTACTGTCAGCAAAAAGCTACCCTGGGAGGCAAAGCATTATTCCATACACCAGTTCAGCTGAGCAGCATCTAGTATCTGCTTTCGGAGCCGTCCTAACTCCCAGCAGAACAAAAGGCAGTGCCTCCACCCAATTGTGACTCGCAGTTGCCATCAGGCTAGTGTTCAGCTGCCGATGGAACCTTTCCACCATACCGTTGCTGATCGGATGGTGGGCAGTTATTCTGATGAAGGAAGTACCCAAGAGCCGTGTGACGCATGCGAATAGGGCAGACTCAAATTGCGTTCCGTGATCTCAAGTCATGGTTGCTGGCACTCCGAACCGAGCTACCCAGTGGTAGATAAATGCACAGGCAACGGTGTCAGCAGTCATGCTTGGAATGGGAACGGCCTTCGGCCATCGCGTTATGCAAGTTAGCGAATAGCTTTTCCCCTGAAAAGAGGGCAATGGTCCCGCAATGTCCACGTGGGCAAATAGAGTCCGGCAGAGGGAAGGATCCCAAGAGGGTCACTGTACATGGCTGCACTTTGGAGTGCTGGCATGCGAGGCACTCTCGTGTCCAGCGTCAGACATCCCGGTTCATTCCTGGCTGCATGAACCTCTCTGTACACAGCTGTTGAGTGGCTCAAATCCCCAATGTTGCGACCAAGGTTCGAGGGGACGAACGGTTTGGCCCTGCCTGTGGGCATGTCACAGCATACGGACCGGACCGTTCAGCCAACCATTGCAGCTTCTAGGCGCAGGTTGAAGACGTCAGTGGCCAATTCAACTCGCTGTCACTGTGCTGATGGAAATTAGTGTGGTGAAGTCCATGCCGCTCGGCTGCATGGACTGCGCGAGAAAGCATTTACCAGTATTGCCCACCCAAAATAATTTTTTCCTCTTTAGTCTTGAACCCGCATCATCCTATCTCAATCGCGAGCGCGCTCGGGGGATGAAGGCAAGCACTCGCTTGCCGTCCACGGTCAGGTGCCGCCGTGCCCTGCCAGAGGATAAGAAAACAGGCGCTGCATCTGCCACAAGTGAGAGGGGAGCTTCCAACGACCTTGCAAGTAATTACAGTTAAACCTCGATGTAACGAACTTCAATGTAACGAAACCCTCGATGTAACGAACCACGGAATTTTTTGTAACTTCAAGTGTATGCACACCATGTATTTTCCCCCTCTGTGTAACGAAGTCCCGTTTGCCGGAATTTCAATGTAACGAAGTTTTATGGAGAACGAGGCACGATATTTAAGTTGTAGAAGTAGATTTTGGGAGACGCAAGCGCCGAAATGGGGTCCCGATAAAACGCGAACGGCCGCCCAATGCCGCGGATGCAGCCAGCCACGGAGTCTTTAAGTCCCTTGCCTACAAACTGCGTGGCGTGCATACACGGCTGGCGCACTGTTTCTGTTGGAGCTTAATTGTCCACGGCTTAATCGGCATCAGCGGGAACCGCACGCAGCGTTTTCTCCCTGCAAAAACGCAAAACGCGCCTTGCAAGCCACAGGCGCGCTGACGCAGCCGCGGAGACCACCCGCGCGATGCGGGTAGCTCCTGCGACCGCTTCTAACCTCCCGCTGAAACGCAACTCGAGGGGCATATGAGAGGGGCATGCGAGAAAAAAAGCGGATAACGTGGGCGAAATTTTCATTGTAAAACGTGACACGCGCCGCTTACGAAAGCGCCCATCAAATATCCTCCGCGGTTGTAAGCCTAATCGCCTCTGGCGTTGCTGCCGCCACCGCAAGCCGCCGCCTTGCACTTCGTTCAAGTGCGCTCATGCTTGTTGGGTTTCGTCGTCCCATCAAGCATTTGTGAATCTTCATAAGCCTTGCACGCGCGTTTTTTTTTTTTTTTTTTTTTTTTTTTTCTTCTCTCTCTCTCTCACCGGCGTCCGCAATTGCGTGCCGGCAGCGGGAAGTGACTCGCGCTGCGCGTGGCAGTGGGAGGAGCCTGACCAGTTTCGCCATGGTTCCGCCAATGGGGAGGCCCGCACCCTATGGCGGGAGCTTCGAAGCGCTCGGGGATGCCTGCTGGCTAGACGATAAGGCCGCCGCGAAGGATATTTGATGGGCGCTCTCGTAAGTGGCGCGTATGACGTTTTACAGTGAAAATTTCGCCCACGTTAGCCGCTTTTTTTCTCGCATACCCCTCTCGTTTGCCCCTCGAGTTGCGTTTCAGCGAACGGTTAGAATCGGTCGCTGGAGCTACCCGCATCGCGCGGGTGGTCTCCGCGGCTGCGTCAGGGCGCCTGTGGCGTGCGGGGCGCGTTTTTGCGGGAAGAAAACGCTCCATGCGGATCACGCTGATGCCCGCGTATACGATTAAGCACCGATAGAAACAGAAACAGTGCGCCGGCCGTGTATGCGCGCTGGGTTTCTTTTTCAGGAAACGCTTCACGGGATGAACACTTCATTATAACCGCGAATTTCAATGTAGCGAAATTTCAATGTAACGAAGTAAATTACGAATTTTACCGACTTCGTTACATCGAGGTTCAACTGTATCTGCAAGTAATAAGCTTGGTAGATGTGCCTAATTGCCTAGCAGTATGTTATGCAACTGCATTTCTTCCCTCAGTAAGGCGCTCTTTACGTCCTGGTAAAAAATAACAGTTTGATAACCACCAGTACATTGGCTTTCTAAATAAACATGCTGTACCTGTGCATCACTTCTTTTTATAAAGATTGCATTGTACAGTCACGGATGGGGATAATGTACAGAGGTCTTTTTCGCGCCCTTTTGTGGTGTGTTGGGGCAGAGTTCTCCGCAGCGAATTTCCACTTCAACGCAATTTTTTGCACGTCCCGTCAGTTTCGTTGTAGCGGGATTTGACCGTCTTTTTGAGCTTTAGGACAGTGCAATGCTTGATTTGCACTTCTCATTTCAATGGTGGATTTTTATGGAAAAGAATTTACCAAAAACAGCTGTGTTCTGGCAACACGCCGTCACCAGCTGTTCTTTTTCGCATTTTTCGGGTAAGATTGTGGGCCGGGCACCTGAAGTCAATCACTGGGTAACGTAGCCGGCATGAGAGAGAAACCGATTTCTCGAAGTGGAAAGCTAAGGAAGTGGATGAATTGCCGGCAGCCGGCACTTTATCTGGTAGGGTAAGAATATTTGCTGGTATTCTTCTGATTGGTGGTTCAGGCTTACTTCATTGTGAATGGTATATCTACCTCTTCAGGTAGCACTGTCTGCTACGGTTAGCGTGGGGCGGTGGTTGTGATTCTGGTTCCTGATTTGATCTGACCTCTGCAATCCTTATTTATTTTTATTTTTATCAGCTTTGTTTCTTGTGATTTTCGTCGCCCTTCTCTCAGAACCTTGATACTAGGCAATACAAATAAGGCATTCCGTTTTTTTTTTTTTTTTTCTCCCCTCGGGACTTGCTCTTATGGGTTGGGTTAGATTACATGTTGGATTAAAATACGAATAAAGCATGCATGGAAAGCAATTTAGCTGTGCGGGATACCGGCTATCGGCAAAAAATACTATCAGCAAAAAAAAAATGCCGGCAGGGTGGTCACATGGTCGCGACCAGCCAATGTTGGCGCAGTGCCGGCAGCATTTTACACAGTGTACTTTGCCGGCTGCCGGCACAAAGTTTCCAGCAGTTCCTAGCCATTGGCTGGCTGCACTCGTGATGTGGGAAGGAACTGCTGGCAACTTTTCTCCCGGGCTAATCTGCCGGCTGCCAGTAAAATAGGCGCAGCCGAAAGCTAAAGGGTATCAGCAAAACCGGCCATTCCGAGAAACAATCCTGTATATTGTGGGCAATGGGTTTTTAGGAGGCATCTAGCAGCCTGACAATGGGACTTGGTCCTGAAAAGCTTGGAAGAAAATTGTCTGGAGGTCCCTAGTAGTGTTAGCAACATGTGGTGCATAAGATTTGTTTTTATGGATAATTGGGAGTTGCAAGTATTAAGGGCTGTCGGTTGACATTTACTAGGCTTTGTGAGTGTGTTCATACTCTTGACAGACCTCGCAAGGCGTTTTGCAAGTATTGGGGGCTTTCGGTTCACATTTACTAGGCTTTGTGCGTGTGTTCATACTCTTGACAGACCTTGCAAGGCCTTTTCCACCCTCTGGGCAGCACCTTGCAAAGGGCTCTAGTGTTGGGATGTTTCCTTCTCAATGCTGCACAAGGCTGTGTCCAGGCACCACGTTTACTTGAGATTTGAAAAAAAATGAGAAAATTATGTGTGTGTGGCACTTTTTGTTCTTTTTTATTTTTCTATTTTGTTTTTAGTATTATCACTACCGCCTCCTTCTCCTCCACCTTGTCTTGAATACTTTTTGGCCCTTTGCCGTGAGCAGAACTTTTTGTGCCAAAATTTGGCCCTCCATTTTTAGCGTAGCCCACGTGGCGGCCCCGCTGTGCATTGGTGCTAGGCTACCCCGGTCTGTTGCCTGAGGTGAGTGGGTGTTTTCTGCCCTGCCACACCCTCCCCTCTGGTGCAGGCACAAGAAGTCGTCCCTGGAGACTAAAGTCCTTCTTGAGGAAAGCGACGACGTGGTGGACGTGTAGGCCCCCCTCGCCCCCCTGGGCAAACCCGCCCAGCACGTTGTGCCTCGGTCTGCCCCCTCTGCGGCGCTGTGCGCGCACTCGAGCCGACGAGGCAGCCACCACGTGCGGAAGGCGCACTCTTCTGGCCCTCTGTCGACCCGAAAGCTGTCCTTCGAGGAAGGTGCGCTGCGCTCGGGCAGATCTCGTAGCAGATGCGGAGCCCCGCTGGTTCGTACCCCACTGAGGCATTCATTTACTCGGGAAACTTGAGGGCACCCTCAGTCAGCCAGTTTCGTTTCTCATCACACGCCACGAGTGTCCGTTTGGTCGTCCGTGATTGGCTGCTGCTTCTACTGTCTGGCGATAATCAACAAACTTGGGCACGAAAACGTTTTGGAGTACTCGGGGCACAACTTGGTCATCGTCGTTCGCACGCAGTCGTCGTCCCTCGTGCTGCAGTGTGGTCGGGGCCGGCCCTGTGTCTTCACCAGCAAGCTGTGAGCAGTCAGCATAGAGGAAACCCTCGAATTGCGGGTTTGTGCTTCCAAAGTAGCCCAAGTAGTCCAATGCAAGGATGAACCAAACTCAATGGGGAATTTATGAGTGCGGTGACAACATGCTGTCTCAACCCGAGTGTTGCATGACTACAAGATGCTCGTAGCATAATTGAGTGGCAGGTCCCCTAACGGTAGGCAGCAGGTCCACTAGTCAAGCATTCAACCAAGGGCTGTCAACAGTCAACGGGAAGAGGCTAGTCCATGCTGGTAGTCAGCTTCGAATGAGATTTTATTTCTTTTCCTGCGCAGTCTCTATCATCGAGGTTTCCTTTCAACGCAGCTGTCGTAATATACTCAATGCCGTACGGGAAACGGCAGCTCTCGCAGTAAGTGACCGCGGTCTCTTGAAACACTGTGCCATAGTGAATGGTCATCACAAGCTGCGTGTGCAACTCTTTCAGTCGTAAACGAGCGTCCAAACGAGTCGAACTTGTCATTCCACGGTTGTCGAGCCGTCAGAGTTTGTGCCGTGCAGTCCTTGGCCGTGGGTGAATGTCTTGGCATTTGTGGACTGTGTGCTGCTTGTACACCTGTCGTAACTGTCAAAGGTTTTGTTGTGTAGCGTTGTTATGCAGTGCTAGGGAGAGCAGTCAGTGTCGTTCCAGGAGCATCGCGCTTCTGAAAATGTGCTCGTGACATGTATTTACAAGGTTTTATATACTACGAGTTTTTATTTCGCTATTGTCTTCTAGAGGCTTACGAATTTACATAGGTTTAGTACTTATATACTGATCTCTGCATTTATTGAACGAATATTTTAACATGAGGAAAGTTTTTTTTTATTATTTGTTGTTTATGTTCGAATGAATAGCCGGTGTTTGAGGTCTCTTTTTGCCGGCGGTTAAAATATGTTGTGCAAAAAGGAGACATTCAAGTCCCACGTGCTCCTTGTTGGAAAGCGGGATTAACGATAGACATTGCGTATAGTTTCGTATTGTAATATATATACTAAAGGAACACTGTTACTCGAGTGCTGCACCGCCACAGGGGCTGCCATAAAAGCTGACAGTTGTTTGTCTTGCGTAAAGCTTTTAAAAAATTTATGACGAATAAATATTTTAAGGGCCATGCTTTTACACTGATAGGATGACTTTCAATAGTCTTTGGACAACAATATTGTGTTTTTTTGCAGCCACAGGCAACTTTTGAGCGTGGTTATGGGCCATGCCAAGTAAAACTGAACACTTCTTTGCTGTATGTAATGGCACACTCGTTGACGCTCATCTCGTGTGGACACTAGCACCAGATTTCTCTCTAGTATATATATAGTAGTGTGAAACTCTGTGGGGCAGTTTCCCGCAATGTAGGCAGAAGGAAATTCTCCGAGGTTCTAAACTGGGGAGGCATTATTACAAGCCGGGATCTGAGTTGTTTTGAGTGCTCTACTTTTAAAAGCTGTGATTGGAAGTTGTGTGGTAAGTGCGGCGTATTCATTCAGGCGACAGTTTTTTTTCAAGCAGCTGCAGTTTGATACAATGCAGCGAGTTAGCTACTTTCCCTAGGTGTAGTGATGTGTATTTTATGCATGGCATGCTGGACTGCTTCTTTTACTGGTGGACATTCCGTCGAGCGTTGCCGAAAATTGGCTGATAATGAGCAGTTTTATTGCATCAAGACTGTTGCCTGTGTTGGAGCAAGGGCACAAGCAAGGGGTGCCCAGTGACTGAGGAGTAGACATTTGGGCGACTGAACCGTGGAGAGGTCAAGAAAGGTGGTGTCCAGAGGCTGTCAGCCAGAACTGGTGGCAAGGCACCGTATGCTTCCCTCCCTCGACACGAGACTGGTAATAAATGAGCCCTCATAGCTGCAAGCCGGAGGCTGTAGTGCAGGCAAGCTTGGTTGGTTCTAGCCTAAGAAACACTGTTGCAGTTGACTATGTTTTTCGCACCAAGAGTGCAGTGCTTGCCTAGTGATACATCAGTGGCTGTAAAATGCTTGAACGCACTGGGCAAAAAAAAATTAGTGCATTCTACAATCTGGGAATACTTTCTTTTGGAAGTTATGCCTTGTTTCGTTTGCAAGTATTTGTAGTTCTGCAACTGAACCAGGTGCTTTGCAGGCTAGCAAGTGTAGAGGAATTTACGATCAGCTTGTGCAGCTCGTGTTTAGGGGCGAGTGAAGACCACAGGCTCCGCTGCACTACTGGTAAAGCATCTAGTTTATACAAGCACTGAACAGAACGGCAAGCATTTTGAGAGGTGGCTTTCTTAGCCAGTGCTTGTGCGAGACTTGGAACCAAACAACAGCGGGCATTTTCATTTAAAAATGTTGGTCTCTCTGTGCGATCACCTTTTTCTGCGAGGCATCCTGCTTTTGCAGTAGTAGCATCTCTGCACCTAACTGCTAGTGCCTCCTTCTTACCCGGCGTTACAGGGGTGGGGGAGGAGGAATGCAGTGGCGTCGTTTTGTTGAAGTGCCACTTGGCCGTGTCCGGTGGCAGCCCTATCAAGCCCGGCGTGTGCCAGAGCTCACTGCTGTCCACGTAAGGCTTGTTAGTATGTGCAGTTTTTCGGGCTGGTAGCCTTCTTGGAGTGCATATTCGGATGCCATTGCTGTGCCCACACCAGTGTGATCAGTATCGTTTTTTGCTCCGTTCCTGAAGCGTCAGTGAAACAGCACCCTTCGTATATCATACGTTTAGCCTATCAGTGCAGCTGTGGATGAACAAAAGGACTTGCTTCTTTGCAGTGTACACTTAAGCTAGTAGCCTAGAAACATCTTAAGAGTGTTGTGCTGCGTAATCTTTCGGTTGCATTATTGGTACAGCGGGGGTGCCATTTTTATTGGGACTTACTTGTAATTAATAATGGGAAGTCGCGAACAGCTTGTATATAGGCTAAAAAGGCCGAGCATCGACCCAAGCTAGCCTGTGGCATGGCAGCACTGGCGTGAAAACAGAGGCTTGCGGCGAGGTAAGGCGTGCAATCAGGGGTCGCCAAGTGACTGCTGCTGCTCCTGTGGGGATGAACTGCTTTTGTTTTGGTTGCCAGCTTTTCATTTGGGCAGCAGCAAGGGCAGATCACCTTAGTCGCATGCCTGGTAAAGTAGGTCTCGCATCTGTGCCTCGCCACTCGTAGCTTTTGGTCTTCGCTCAGTCGGTTCAGCTCATGCTGTAGATGACTGTGCAGCATTGGCAGCACGCGGTATTCTGAAAGTCGTGGCACTATTTTGCACCGCCCTCCACGATGTCTTTGCCAGCTGGATTCATTTAGCTTCTGGTTAGGTTCATTTTTCCCGTGAGCCACTAGTAGCAAACATGCTCATTTTCAAAGTACTGTTTGGAAGTTGCCCGTGTTTCATACTGGCTGCTAAAATTAGGGGACGAAGCAGTGGAATGTGATGTTGGATTCCACACGTATTCTAAAAGCACTGTGCCAAGGGGCTGCAATCTGATGACAGATTTAACCCTCCAGGAAGTCTGGGGCTTCAGTGTTGTCGAAGGGCATTCTCCATCTAATGTTGACGTGAGGCTCCACTACTGCTGCAGAAATGATTTGGATGGCCAAGAAGGAAGATGCGGAACTTGTTGGCTGTCGATACCCACTCCCACCGAACTTGCCTTCTAAATGCTGTAAATATGCTTGTTCCTGTGCCTTCCTCCCATGGTGGAGGTACTGAACCATGGAACTGTGTAGTGGGCACCAGGTTTTTGCGATTGCTATGGCTGCCAACGGACCCATAGTCCTCTCGCATGCCCAACACCCCCAGCAGTGCTCCATGAAAAAAGACTGAATGAGCGCACACGAGTAGGCCAGCAGCCATAACAGGCGGGACCAGAGGTTGATACTTGTCAATGTCATCTTTTATCTCAAAGGGACAGCTCGTGTGTGGCTTGAAACCCACGAAGATGACCCAACGAGTTGGGACCAATGCAAGGTAAACCTCCATCAAGTTTTTTGGAAGCCGACGGCTTTCTGCCAAGGAAGAACTTGCATCCTGCACCCGAATGCCGACAGTGTCGTACGTCACGTACCTCCAGGATGTCTTAGCTGTGTGCCGGAAAGTTGATCGTGCCATGCCAGAATCTGGCAAGGTTTGCCACGTCACAAAAGCATTGCAGACGATGCATTTCACTGGCTGGTTTCCTAAAGCTGTTCCACAGTTGACGCATCATCACAATGTGTCACTGGTTCGAGGAAGCCAAAAACACAAATTTCCCAATAATTTGCCTGGCTTCCTAATACGGCCATGACTTCTCGGGACTTAACAATGTCTGAGATGTTGACCAGGAAATGAAAGCCATGTCTCTCCCTGCCATTTTAAAACCTGCACCGACAAGCAGCCTTCCTTATCGCTCATTCAAGAATTCGGAAGCTCAAGCCTCTGGTCTCTCTGTGTGGTGAATCATTGTGGTAACCACCAGAGACGTCGTGTCGGTACTTGTAATCCAGTTGAGTGGCATATGCTCAGCAACTGGCACATCAGCCACCTATCTCGCTAGTATTTGCCACGGAGTTCGTTGCCGCCACAATGGACCTTGCCGAAACTCGCCTCCATCCTTCTGTGTTTGCATGGTTACCACCATTTGTGCCATTGTCCTGTTCCCCACCAGTTCTAGATGGTGATTACATTCTTACCCTGGTTGTGGGTATTCTGCTTATTTGCAATGTGGTAGCAACTATCAAGCACAATCAGACTTTTCTTTCCGTTCTAAATTTCTGCCACTTCCGGCAACTTTTACCGCGAAGGTTCTCTCTAGTGACACCACGCCTTGTCCTTGAATAGTAAGTATTGAAGTTACCTCAATTAGAATTGGCATCCTCTTGTCCACATGTCCAAATGTCCACAGTTATGCTGTCAAAGATGTTTGCCCCCAATCTGCTACCTGGCCAAGCTGACAATATGTGTAGACCTCCTGCTGAAATATGCTGACATTTTCTATCTTTCCAAACTTTCCTTGGGTCGTGGTACTGTATGCTGCATTCACACTGGTGATGCTAGGCCTATCCAGTGCTGCCCATACCATGTTTCAATACTTGAGCACTGTCATCCAAGCTGAAGGGGCAGAGAAGACACCATCGCACCTTCTTCCGGCCCTTCCAGTCCTTGGTTGTCCTGGTAAAAACCAAGGATTTCACCGAGAGATTTCGCATGGACTATCACCTGAATGAGATTACCAAAAAGGATGTCTATCCCTAGCTCAAATGGACAATGAGATAGGCTGCCTACACAGTGCCAAAATCTCTTAATCGATCTTTGTTCAGAGTATTGGCAAGTCGCTTTGAATCAAGTGTGCTAAAAAAGAATGGCCTTTATTACTCCTGCCGATCTCTGTTGATTCTTGCCATTCTGCTTGTGCGACCTTTAAAATAATGGGCTCTCTTCTCCATGACCTGGAATAATCAACCTGTCTTTGCCGTCTAGACAATGTGCTTGTTTCTTTATCGAGATTTGAAATCCAACTATTCTCGTTGTATTCCGCAAGGCTGTCCTTCAACTGAATTCATCTAAGTGCCCCATTGGCTGCCACCAAATTGCTATTCTTGGGCACCTGGTTCACGCTAACGGGCGTTCCACCGAACTGAGGTAAACTTCGGGCCATACAAGGCCACGCACGTTGAAAGATGTCAGAAGCTTTCGCAGTTTTCACTCTTGATTTGCGGGGTTGTGAGCGCTTGTTAAGACTGGCTTCCTTACCACTCTTGCAAAGAAAGATGTTCCGTTTTCTAAGGGCCCACCACAAGCCGAAGCCTTTTCCACTGAGATCAATGCCCTTTCCACTCGACTGCTTTAGCCCACTTTGAACACTTTGAAGCTTCAAACTAATGCCAGTGGAGTGGTCGTCTCAGCCCAGCTCTGGAGTGGTCATGTCTGCATCGCTGCCTCCTGCAGCCACCTGCTTTTCAATTCCAAAGTCAGCTACTCCATCTCTGGATGCGGATGCCTCGCTCATGGGGGCTGTCTCCAAATTCCAGCAAACCGCTCGGTGGTATCATGCACTCTGCTGGCTGTCTCTCTTTAGAGACTTTATTGGCCAACTCGTATGATGGCCTTTGTATGATCGCTAGGCACTGGCAGGCACTTCGGCAGCTCTACGACCAACCCACAGCTGATCCCCGGGGCGTCATTCGCACTTACAACTGCATTTGGCGCCAGTTCGGTCAGGTCTCTATCGATCGTTTGAGCATTTCATTGCTGCCTGTGATTAATAAATGCCGACGGTGGAAAACTGTGACCCTTCTCCTGGCTGGCTTCCTATAACCACTCGACATTCCCAGTTTCCCTGTGTCGGTCTTGACTTCCTTAGTCTCTTTGCAACATTTTCTGGCAATTAGTGGGCCACCGACTACACGACCTGCCTTGCAGTTATGCAAGCCCTCCCAATAAGCTTCGCTACTGACGTTGTGGACATTGTGCTGTATGATATCGTCCATCACCATGGCGCTCCTCGACAACTATTGAATGTCACTGAGGACATGCTGCACTCGTACTAAGCTAAACGCAAGCCAATGACAGCGTATCACCTTCAGGTGAATGTCCGCACTGAGCGTGTGGATTGTACCACCACAAGCAAGCTTTTGACGTATGTTTCGTCTGATCGCCGTGACAGGGACGAGACCCTGCCATACATACGTTTACATACAGTTCCTTTCGACATGATACTGTCGGTTATTCTCGTTTTTATCATTTTATTTGGATGGGGCTCAACATTGGCATCAGACACTCTTGTACCATCGACTGTGGCTTCACCCACTGAATGCGTGCACAGCGCCATAGCATGGGCTGTTGCTGCTGATGGCTCACTGATTCACTAAGCCACCACACGGTTCTTTACGTTAGACCCCACATCCACTTCTCCCCTGGTTTCTTGGTGCTCTTGTAGTCCCAAACGGCTGCCACCTTGCACGGACCCTTATCACATCCTGCGTAGGGTGACGAATGTCATGAAATGACCCAGCCAACATCGGCCCATGTGGGTCAAGCCGTACCGTACAGCCCTCTTATTATGGCAGCATGCCTTTAGTGATCAGGGGGCCATGTCAAAGGGCAGCCTTCACCCAGGTTTGGCTACTGCAGCAGGGTTTCGTTTGGGTGGGCATAGAACAAGGAGGTGGAGGCTGTGCGTCATCGGTGGCAGTGCCACTGACCTCGATGCGGGCTCCCTTGGCGGTGTTGCCTTGTAAATACTGTAAATATATTTGTTCCTGTGCATTCTTTCCATAACAGTATTAATTTTCACCACAGCAGAACACTTCTTGGTAGTGTGGCAATAGGTAATAAAGCACTGTGCCTGATCTTACAAATGTACTTTTGCACAGCTCCAAAGGGTATCCAAAATTGTTCCCAAATGGTATTTTTCCTGCTTGGAAATTTTTTTTTACATCCCAAACTGACTGGATCACCATTGAGATGGGATGAGAGCCAAATGCTTTCCACTGGGCTGTACCACTGGTGTACCGCTGGCTTAACTGGGGTACAACTATTGTGAAATTACGTCTGTCAACTTGTGTTGTAAGTGCACCTGTCACGTTGATTAAGGAAGAGCCTTTTTTCTGCATTGGATGTCATGCACCAGGCCAGCAATGTGCCCTTCTGTGCCAACTCTGAAAGTTTTCTTGGCAATGCAAGGAAGCCTTCTCATGAAGGGAAATTGTTGGATGTGCACCGTCAAAGCTGTGCTACTGTTTCGGGAACACTTTGGGTGAACCAAAACGTTCCTGGTTTTGGTTCACCCAAACCAGCGCTGTTTTGGGTGAACCAAAAACGGTGCTAGGAGCTTTGCAGATTTTAGTTTCAAGGCTGGGCAACAAATGACAATGAACTATATTGCAACATTTCAAGAGGTCAGCGAAACCTGGACTGGGAGCTCTAACGTAGTAACTGAAGTCTGACCCACAAAGGTGTTGCACAAATCCATATCCTGACTTTGTATCCTGCGTTGGCTGTTTTAGTGTGGTGTTGTTTGGTACGTATTTTGTGAACCAGTTCAGCAATTTTGGGGCAAAATTTTTGAATGTTGACAAGGCAAGAGGGCTTCTCGGAAACCTGGCACTTGACACTACGGTACAAGAGCGTCTGTGCCAATTTTCTTTTGACACTATCGTTGTACGCCCTTTGTTTTTTATTTTAAAGAGTGTTTGGTGTTATGCAAAGTGTGTGAAAGGGGGACACCAGCAAAGCTTGGCTAGCACTCGGCTTCCATTGTAGAGAAAAATTTAACCCAAGTGCCTTTGTAGCATGCTGGTGTTAGCGATAGATGTCTGAGTGTCTATATTTTACATGTGAAAGCAAACTCAACTGAGATTTCTCTCCTAACTGCCTGTGTGTAGTTTGAGCTGTGAGACCAGGTATCTGTTCACTTTTTCATTATTGCTTTGCAGTTTTTATCAAGGCAAGGAAAGTTTCAGTGCCTTCAATATCTCGTAGCAGCATGGTTGGCCTCTGGTAAAGCTGCAGCCTGTTAAGAGCACTAGATACAAAACCTGCACTCTGGGGGGCACGAGCAGCCAAGGGCAAACACGCGACGTGTTATACTTTGTGAGAGGGAATAAAGCTGCACCTTACCACCCCTCTTGAGAAAAAAAGAGTGCATGCAAAAGGCACTTGAGGATTGGGAAATCAAGGGTTCTGCATTACTCCCAGCTAGTGTAGCTACTGCTTGAGTGCTTTCGTGGGCAACGTGGAAGAACAAAGTATATTTTGGGGACAGCTGTGAAGAAAGGAAATTTGGCCATACCAGGGTGGTGTCCACATTTTTAGCCACCGTCAGTGGTAACGCTGAAATGTGCTGCATGCAGTGGCACTAAAAATGAGCTGCACTACTTTGTACAAATGTGGAGGTGGTAGCTTAGGGGCACGGGCTCTTGCCAGTGGCCTTGTTGGTCGCTGTACAGCGCAGTAGAGCCCCTGCAGTCTAGTCATCAACCTTGACTAGCACTAACCAGAAAGTGCCGAGAGGGGAAAAAGAACACATCCTGGTTTGAGGCTTGAATGTGCCGGGGCAGAAAGCCACTAACAAACCCTATGCTTGCCTTCAGCATTGTGCTTTCGGGGAGTCCCTGCACCTGTACTAGAGGTGAGCGTTCAGGACACAAATCACGCTTCCTGGCTGTTCGAGAGCTGCTGGTTTGCACTGGTGCAGTGTGTGCAAGTTTTTGGTAATATATGGACATAACAGCAGTGTGCGCAGGACTTAAGGTCCTTGGCTGTAATCTGGCTAGCCATGTGTAGAACACCGACTTTGACCTTCTGTACATAACCATGTAAATACATGTCAGTCTGCTCCTCGGGAGCTGGCATTTTTGATAGGCCGAATAAAGTCTTATTTTTCTAGAGCTGTTCTGTCTGCTTCCATGTTTTCCGAAAGGAGGGGTTTGAAAGTGGCTGCTTCCTGTGGAAACGGTGGCAGGAAGGGAGATTTCTTCTGATGTAAACGCAGCTCCAAAGCCAGCATTAAAGGGACCGCAAAGACAACTTTGGTTTATTAAGAGGACTGCTTTGTCTCAATAACAAAGACACAAAAGATGCGGCAGCGCCAACTCACCGGCCACTTTCTCACTCGTCAAAGTGATCTGAGGGGTTAGTTGCTCGTTGACTAGGGTGTCGAACTGGAGCCGAACTGAAAACTGGAACCGGAACCAATCCGAACCTTTTTTCTGCCATTTTGGAACTGAACCCAAATCGGAACGAATTGAAAAAACCCTTCTGAACCGGCTCCAGAAAGGGTTAGTGAAACGGTTTTGGGAACTGTTAGAGTGAACAGAGTTTAGAGGGAACAGAGAGAACAGAGGGAACAGAGTTGGTCGGACCAACCTCGATATTTTTGGGGTTATTTTGCGGCATTCTCCCTCTAAACCAATGAGAAAATTTGGTTACACACAAAAAGACCCTAAAGTTTATGGGTGACGAGACAACCTAAATGCTATAAAAGGTCCTTCTTTATGACCGTATTGCACTGTTATGTTGTTTCTAGTGTAAGGTTGATGTTTCGCACTGGAGCTGGTAAATAGTTGATTAATGCATATTTTGTTTTGAGGGCAAGGGGCAGCGCAACGAAGGGGATGAAGAAGAGACGAGACAAACAGATGCGCTTACTAACAAGCAAATGATTTATTGAACCGGGGCACCAACTTTATACATGCTGGTCGATCACCAAAATAACACTGAAAAATAGGAGGGGTGGTGAAGGAGGAACAAGGGAAAACCGCACCAAATTCCTTCCTAAAAACGCACAGCAATGGTGACGGGACAAACGTGTCGAAGTTTTCAGGTAGCTAGTCTCGTATAGCTAATCTCGGCTAGTTTCAGGTAGCTAATCTCGTCAAGAAAGAAAGGGCCCCGAGATCGCCATTAAAACCACCATATTTAGGTCTCCCTCTTCTTCTACAGCAGACCGTCCAGACTACTCCGGTGCCCTAGATCCCACCCTCGATGCCCCTTTTACAATTCAAGAACTTCATGACATCCTAGTGGCCAAGCTCACCAGCAACACCACTCCCGGCCATGGACTCTCAATGGACCCAAGGCACATTCCAGCCCAGTGGCGACATGCGGATATTACACTTGTCCAGAAACCTCGCAAACAATTCTCCATTAACAATCTCTGCCCGGTGCCTCTGACATCATGCATAGGCAAGCTTTATGAACACCTCATTCATACTGATTAGTTTTCAATTTTCTGCTCCAAATCTAAGAAGAGGCTCTGGACCATCTCTGCACATCCACCCCATGTGCCGTTCTGACTCTGTATGTCAAAGGAGCATTCAATAATGTCTCCCATGCTGCTATCCTAAAGAACCTTAAATGCACCAATGGACCTTTTCCATGTCAAGAAAACCGCCAGTAGTGGCAAATACGAAAAGTACAATTGGCGACTTCGTTCACGTTTGGCGGCGACACTGTTTTCCAGTATTGCTTATCATTGGGGCCGTGTCCATGGTGATAGCTATGAGGCTTGCACAAAGTGCAGCTCTGCTTTAACTTCATGCACAAAGGTCTCTCTTTAGGTGCGCGGTTGACGAAATTTGTAAATACTGGTGATTGGCTGTCTGATGATTTTGAGATTTGGGAGGGGCCACCGGATGTCAACGCAAATCTGTTCGGAGCTTGGCTCGGCATGCCCACCGCATCGGTCACAAGCACCGGCTCCGATAAGAGCGAGCCCCCAAAAGTAATGGCGGCGCCTGCAAGCGCAGGCTCAGATAAAGGTCGTGGAAAAGGTCCATTGCAGCCTCCACGCCAACCACGTACGCCAATCTTTTAACTGGCCGGATAGCTACGGTCGGAATCGGTGACCTCCGTAGCCCTGCTTTACACCCACCACCCAAGGGCATGCCACAAGGTTGCAGTATATGTCCACTCCTCTTCAACATCGCACTTTTCGGGTTACCACCAACTTGCGACTCTCTTCCTCACATTCACCACACATATGCCGACGACCTCCCCATCTGGACTACCAGGAGATCAGTACGCAACCAGGAAGACCCACTCCAACAAGCTACCAATGCCACGCTCGCCTATCTGGCAACCTGTGGACTTGTGTTCCGGAAAAATCATCTCTACTCGTTCTCCGCACCTGCTGTCGTTGCAGACAACTGATTTGATTGATTGATTGTAGGGTTTAATGCGCCGACGCAACGCAGGCGATGAGGCGCGCCGTAGTGGAGGGCTCCGGATTAATTTTGACCACCTGGGGTTCTTTAACGTGCGCCGAAATCTCGTACACACGGGCGTTTTTGCTTTTCGCCTCCATCAGAAAAGCGGCCGCCGCGGCCGGGAATCGAACCCGCGACCTCGTGCTCAGCAGCGCAACGCCTTAGCCACTGAGCCACCGCGGCGGGTGCAGACAACTGTCTCCACCACCTGAGCCCTCACTCACCATACAGGATAAACCCGTTCCCAAGGTGACCGTTCTTCGTGTCATGGAACTTCAAATTCAACAAGACGGGGCTGGCCACGCAACACTCGCCCAAATGCAAACCGCTGTCATGACACTAATCGGCCTCATTCGACAAATCACTCACCGCCATCGTGGCCTTAAAAACCAACTGCACTCAAATTTTCGCCAACGTAAAAATAATGTCATCTAATAGTATGCATAAAATTAAAGTAATTAGTAATTAAAATTACTAATTAAAGCTCGTGCATGTTTTAGTTTATCAACCTTAATATCGCTTTATTATGCATTCATTCACTCTCACCTCACGTACTGCATTGCATCATGGGGTAATACCTATCATGCCCATACCGCTCCTATTCAGCACATTCAAAATCAAGCGATATGAATAATTACATATAGTCCATATAACAGCAGCGGCGCTCAGCTACTCAAGGATAATAGATTTACTAACAATAGGCAATCTCTTCAAATACAGTCTTAGTATCCTTATGTACCAATCAGTTAATAAACTGATACCTTCGATCATATTCCACCCCGAAACACTAATGAATGACAACTGTACCCGGTTTGCCTCAAAAAATAACTTTTTACTGCCAAAAGTGAACACTAACTATGGCAAACACACTGCTTATTTTGCTGCAATTTCAATCTGGAATAGTCTTCCTAGTGAAATTAAAACACGACCATTTATAAATTCCTTCAAAACTGCACTTTCTTCTTCTCTTCATGACATTTAGCATTGTATAAACACGTTTGACGACTCTTTTCATTCGGTAATTCCCCTTGTTGTTGCTTTGTGTACTGCTCTACTTGTATTTTATTGTTGTCAAAGTAGCTGCTTTGATCTTTTTGCATTTTCTGTATGTACTTACTCACAGGAGGTCCCCTTACAGCCTAGTGCTATGGGACCTCCTTCTGTATATTCACTTATGTATACAGTTTATGAACGCACAATAAACATTATTCTTATTATTATTCTTAAAAGGAGTGCTAACTGCAAAACTCTGCATTTCAAGCAGGAACGCGGGCAACGCAAACAGCTCGTGAAGATTGGCGTTTTCGGAACCGGTTATTACCGTCTGCCGGACATGACATCGGTGATGGAATGGAAGCAGGCGTGCCCGTGCGAGTTTGCAGCACAGCGAGGAGTGCTGCAGACTTCGCTCCAGCGTCTTGGGCTGCCCCACCAGCACCTCGAGGACCTGCTCTCCCCGACGGGCCCGGACGGCACCCGCCGTGACGTATTCCGACACCTCCTGCTCTACCTTGAGGCCGCCGGACTCACCCAGCGCCTGTAGACGGCAGACTGCTGTCCGCGCCATTGCTGCTGCTGCTTCGCTTAGTTTTGCGTAGAGGCCAGACTATTTCCTTTTCTAGCTTGCCTATCTCTTTTACCACCCTGTTTCTCCTCTCTAATCTTTCATTCCCCTCTTCCCCCTCGATCCCCCCGCACTGGGTTGTATGCAGGTGAGCCCCCAGATGGGCTCAATAATACGTTTCTTACAATATACCAACGTTTTTAGATTAAGCAATATACTTACTAAGAAACTCTATGCAATAATATCCCCAGTGCACTTCCTTTCCTTTTTCCACCTGAATCACTTAGTAGTAGTAGGCGTGTGCCCGTGCAACACCCTCTAGAAGGCTAGGCCTTATAGCTCTCTTCCCGTGGCGTCACACGATAGGGCGCATAGGTAAAACTGCGGAGGTTGTCGCATAGATGCACCATGCGATATTTTTTTTTTTTTGTAAAAACGATCATGCATGCACATTAAAAGAAATTTGACAGAAAGAGCATTTTAGTAGCAAAACAGTTGTTTACACAATCCAGTTTTATTTTGTACGGGCGCTATACAAGGAGCAGTACACCCATTTTAACTGGAGAGTTGTAGCTTCTTCTTTTATTACTTATCGGGAGCGTCAAGAAGTTTAGCGTTTAGCTCTCCACTTTTTTATTACTTTTCGGCAGCGTCAAGAAGTTTGGCGTTTAGCTCTCCACGTTTTTATTACTTATCGGCAGCGTCAAGAAGTTGCGCGTTTAGCTCCCCACATTTTTATTGCTTATCGGCAGCGTCAAGAAGTTGCAGTTTTATTTATGTTAAGCGCAGCGCCGGTAATATTACCGTAGTCAAGGTGGAGTTATATACAGGGTGTTTCAGCGAACACTTTCAAATATTCTTATAAATACGCTCGTAGAGAAAAAAAGAAAGCCTCTTCAGAAGGATTGCTAGCTGCGGCGGACGCCAGATAGTATCAAGGGTGTGCACATTAGTTAGGTGGGCAGTTAAACTCTACTAATGAACTTCTTAATTAGCGGAGTTTGGTGGTTATTGTCAACGGTGATTTTGTAGCCCTGGAGAAGACGATTTGATATCGAGGAGCGCTGGAAGTCTTGAGCGAACGCAACATCGGCTGGTGACGTGTTTCAATGAATGTGGCGGCCAATTCGAAATGTAAGTGCAATTTTCCATAGCTAGGAAGCCTAGCATGCAGCCACAACCGCGAAAGCCCTCCTCGCCCAGCAAACAAACATTTCCTTTGTCTGATGCGCTTTCTAACACGCAGCGCCTTAGCCACTGAGCCACCGCGGCGGGTGAGTAGCATCCTTGGTATTGCGAGTAAAAAAGCAGGTCCAGATTTACAAAGTTGTTTGCTTGTATAATATCGAAAATCAGCTTTGGTTAGCCGGCGCCTTGGCCGTTCGCCCTTTTACTGCAAAGCAGTATATGTTTATATACTGCATAGCAGTATATAAACGCACGGCGACGTGCGCTACTCTGCTGCTACCCCGCAGTGCGCCGCCGCCGCCGGCCAGCATATTGCAAATCGTGTTTGAACCTCCTGCACAAATGTCACGTGGTTCGGATTAGCCCCGCACACGGTGTACACCGTGGCCCCGCACAAGGGAGCAGCGAGCATTGTTGCATATCGTGTTTGAACCTCCCGCGCAAACGTCACGTAGTTTGGATTAGCGGAGAATGAAACCGTGGGAAAGTGTCAGGGTGAGGGCGCTTCTTGGTGGCGACGCATGAGATGTGTAAGGGAAAGGCAGAGAGAGATGAAGCCGAAGCCGCATGTGTCGTACTCCACCTCACCCTCAGCTAGACGCTCCTCTCGCTTCCTTTCGTCGCTGCTGCGTTCGCTCACTCGGTTGAGCTCCATGAACAGACGCCGATCCCGCGAAGCCCAGGCAACGGCTGCCAAAGGGCTGCCCCCTAAAATGGCCGAAACCCGCCGTCGCCGTTTCCGCTCAAATTCCACTTCGCCAAGTAGGTGCGAATCCCTCCCGGTAGAAGAGAAACTTCCCCAGTTGGAACGCCATTGAGCCCATATTTCTTTTTCAGCTTGGAAGGCCTTCCGTGCGACATTTTCGCCGGTGTCTTTCACGCCCACGTATACGCCATTACCGGTTGCCGGTTTATGCGTGCATGGTTTGCGGGTAGAAAAGGGGGGCTGCACGCACAGCTAGGCTTCATGCCGCTACCGATGAAATGCCGGTTGTGCTGGTGGGAGATTAAGATGTCGAAATTTAATGGCTTAATGCGGTTAGTAGGCTGTCCTCCTTAATCGAGTGGTCTGGGTGTAGGTTGATGTGTTACACAGACATCTTACACAAACAGTAAGATGCATACGATTGGGAAGGAAAACGGACAACCACATCTTTGTACACGAGAATAGAGGTCAAGGGCTTTCAGGTTTTAAATCTTTATGGGATGGATGTATGCCGTTCATTTGGAGGAAGAAGAGCAAAAAAATTACGCCCATCTTCCCGCGAGGGAACCCTGATGTGATGCGACGCATCAGGGAGCGTTTGGACTGACGCTGGTATTGGATTGCGTCAGTCCACTCGCTGAAGGGACTGTCGCTTCCATCACGTCTTCGTCGGAAGATCTTGCACGGAGGTATCGTCAAGCAAAGTCAAGTCAAGTGCGAGAGCGAGCGCTGGAGTGATCCGGCGCCGTGCGCTCCCCCGCTTATATTCCCGCTTTTGAAAGGAGAGGAGCCGGGGGGGAGAGTCGCGCGCATGCGCACACATGCGCGCACCCAGAGCAGCGAAGCGCACACGCGCAGCTGTTATGATAGTGAGACGGAGGGAGAGTGCGCACACATGCGCGCACCCAGAGCAGCGAAGCGCACAGGCGCAACTGTTATGATAATGAGACGGAGTGAGAGTGTTGCGCACAGCTGTCGGAGAGAAGAACGGAGGAGAGTTGCGCATGTGCAGTGAGCGTGCGGACAACGCCGCGACGACAACGGAGGGACATACCCGAGAGCAAGAGATGCGTCGCATCTAAAATTGAAGCGTTGTCCCGAACACAAGCACGAACGAGCGCAAAAACAGCGGAAAGCTGCTGGCGCCGCAGTTACCGCCTTAAGTTCAGCTCGTCGAGTAGCGGCGAATCCCTTTCGGATGAACAGCAACTTGCCCGCTCGGAACGCCGGCATGAGCCAATATCACTTCTTCTGAGGACTTTCATGTGATATTTTCGACCGCGTCTGTCACTTCTAAGCACGCGCACAAGACCGGTTGTCGGTTTGTGCGTGCGCATGCAGGTTTGTAGTGCAGAATAGTGGGAGGTAGGAGGGAGGGGGGCGTGCACGCGCAGCTATAGGTTTCATGCCCAGAGGCGGCATGCCTGCTGTAAGTCGGAGACTGCAGTGATGGGGGGCCGCTTGGCGTGGGTATAATGGCCGCGAAGGCGATTGCCAGAGCTTCTGCCGTCTGTATTTTGTTGGCGTGCGTGGTGGCGGCCGTGGAGATTCGGCCCGCGTGATTGAGGGGGACCAAAGTTTTTCGCCGAGTGCAGGAAATCATAGGCGACGTCAGTGTACGGACCTGGGGGTCATCCACTAGCTTCTTTATAAGGCAGCGGACGCGCGCTTCCCGACGGCCTTGGTTGAAGGTGGGATGCATATGGCGCGGTATGGGCGAAACGTGGATGCAGTGTTTGATGGTAGTTGGGAGACGTTGTGGTCGGTCTTGATTTGGCGGCGTAGGGTAGCTGAGCGTGCGGAGAATGGAATGGCAAGTTGGTGTGAAGCTGAGGGGTTGAAGCTGAGAGTTTCTCTGAGCCTCCACGAGCTCTCCGAGGACGTTGTGCAGTCCCAGCTTGGGCAGTTGGTCCGTGGAGGTGTAAATGTGGAGGCCAAGAGCTGTTTTGTAGGCTTTACGAATGAGGGGTTCAATTTTTGCGGTTTCTTGTGGTCGAAGATTTAGTTATGGTGTGGCGTAGGTGATTTTGCTGATCAGGAAAGCTTGAACCAGACGACAGATTTCCGATTCAGTGAGGCCGTGACGTCGCCTGCGGATGCTGCGGATAAGATGGGTCAGGCGAGTAACGGAGATCTGGAGTTGCGGAAGGAGCGCTGAACCTGAGCCATCCCGATGGAAGGGGACGCCTAGGACGCGGAGGGTGGTCTCCGAGGGGATTAGTTCGCCTAGTATCGACACTTAAGGATAAGGTGTGGGAGGATAGCGGGCACCTGAGCGGGCCCGCAGGATGAGAAAGGTTGATTCGTCAAGTTCACCGGTTAGGCCCCTGGGACGCAGCTAGTTGACGGTGGTGTCTACTGCTTTTTGGAGGGCGTTTGCTGCTCTCCACTCGAACTAGAAGTAGTCCAGAAAGTACTGCGGTCGCTGTATATATATCATGCTGCAGGTTGGGTATTTTCTTCAGAAGAGTGCGTTGTTGAAGTAATGCGATATTGAAAAGTAGGGGGGAAAGAACAGGTCCTTGCGGTGTGCCTTTAGGGGGTGTTCCGATGATGGCCAAGGTCAGACTTCCGAGCTTGATAGTAGCTGTGCGCTCTCGGAGAAACGCTCCAACGTAGTTGAAGGTGCGAAACCCACAGTGGCTGGCGTTGAGGTTGTCTAGGATCGCTTAGAGAGTAACATTGTTAAATGCGCCTTTTGCGTCGAGCGTGAGGATGGTGCGAGGCGTGGTCCGGCTGAGATGGTCCAGTACCTGCTCCTTAAGTTGTAAAAGAATGCCCTGCGTGGGAAGTTTGGTACGAAAACCAAACATGGTAAGTGGGTATAGGTGCTTTTGTTCAAGGTAGTCAGTGAAGCGATAAGGGCGATCGGACGTAGTGATGTGCGAAATGGGTTTATGGGGTTTGGGGATTAAGGTAATTTCCGAGTGCCGCCACTGCTCTAGACGGGTGCCCTTCGTCCAGTGAGTGTTGAAGGGTTGCAGAAGGGAGTCGAGGTCAAGGATGTCGAGGTTATGAAGGAGGCGGTTTGTGATGCGGTCTTTGCCAGGTGCGGTGTTACGTTTCAGATTGGTTAATACGGCCTGTAATTCTTCCATGCTGAACGGGGCGTCGAGTGCGGGGTTGCGTTTGCCGGTGTAAGTCCGGGTCCGGGGAGAGGGGTAGGTTGCGGGCGTGCCGAAGGGGTTTGTCTGGCCTGCATGGACCAAGTCTCTCGGGTGAATGGAGCTGTTCCGAATAAGCCTCTGTATTTGGTGGAGGTGGTGCTGTAAAGTAGGTGGCGAAGTACGTTTACAGCTTTGCGTGCCTTTGAGTTGGTCGCATAGCGAGAACCAGTTCTGCCGATGGAGGGTCGAGGGATATTTCTTCGCTTGGATAAGGAGGAACGAAATTCGTTCCCTAAGCGTTTTATTGCGGCGCTGATGCTTCTAGCGTTTAGTAAGGTTGCGGCGTGTCATGATTAAGGGGGCGATCCCCCGTGGGAATAAAGATGACGTGTCATACCGGAGCCAAAGGCCGACGAAGATGAAGACGAAGAAAGGGAATTCAAATTTCCCGCGAAGAGGGCGGACGAATGACGAGGTGACGCGATGGAGGCACATGAAGAAATAACCAATGTGGTGGTGACCCGTGCGGTGGACACGGGCACAGCGAACGCAACAGTGCCGCGATGGCCGGGCAAAGGCTATTTAATCCCGGGGCACAGGCCGAGAGAGAGAGCGAGATCAGAAGAACGCCACAGCAGGAAGGTCAGGTGGCACGAGTCCGAGGAACAAGCCGGGGGTACGAGGCTACGCCATCGACCAGAGCCACGTCAGCCTGGGCCGGAGTGGACCGACGTGGCATCGGCTCCTACTTCCGCGTCGTACCACCAACCTGCGCTTTGGTGGCCCCAGCGGCGACGGTCGGGCGCCTGCGTACAGCGAGCACGCACCGTCAACTAACGCCTTGGCGGTCCCCACGCGGCGACGTTCCCGTAGCTCCCCGGTGCTACCTGCTTCCACGGCGACGGCCCCGAGACCAGGGGTTGCTTCCTGCTACGAGGGCTACCACGAGGGGTAGCTGAAAAGGGGTCCACCATGTGACTATCGCGCACAACTACGTCGGTACCGCCACCACCGGCACCGCGGCAGCGGACAAGTACGACTACCAGCGTGTCACGGCCACGCTACGGGTACGACACGTCAGCGCCGGAGGCAGCGGTAGGCCCGTCCGCTAGGGACTTGGTATCATATGACTATTGTTGCTAGGATTGGTAACATGGACGTTGTATAGACTGGAACTTTGCTTTATTAGGGACTTCAGTGTAGCGACTTTTCGTTTGTTTTTTTTGTTAGGGATTAGTATTGAGGAATCTCTTTGGTTGAGTTCTTTGTTTGCTTTGTTGTTTATTTTGCGTAGGGGTTTTAGTTGTGCATAATAAATGTTTGCTGTGGTAAACGTGCCAACGATTCTCCCGTGTCCATTCTTCTGAGCTGGTCGAGACGTGCCACAAAACGTGACACGGCGCACCTCGCATATATGTAGCAGGTGGCCGTCGGCTTCTGGGCGATCGTTGGGGAGTGTGAGTTCATGAGTATAGCGCTTAAATATTTGTTCCAGTGCCTCCGTCCAGGCATTGAGATCATCCATAATGGGGGGAAAGGCCTCGGTGTCCTTTCGGAAGGAGGGCCAGTATATTAGTTTGGCAGTACTTCTGCTGAGCGGTTTCTTGTGCGCCGGTAGTTGTATGGTGATAATATAATCATCGCTGCCGAGAGTTTCCGAGTGATAGGTCCAGTTGGTATGGGGGCAATTTCGGGACCATGGGAGATCCGGAATGCTGCCATTAGTGACACTGTTGCCAATTCTAGTGGGCATAGAGAGGCAGCACAAGGTTGTGGTTTTGTGTGGCTCGGATTAGCGCTGAACCTTCTTTTGTGGCCCGTGGGTCGTGTGAAAGTTCTGTTTGAGAGGGGTATAGATGTGTAAGATGTACATGCTAGGGTGCAGAGGTTTGCGGGGCAGTAGCTTGACGAACGTGTTGGGCGAGCGAGTGCGCCTGGGTAGGAAGGGCGCTGGGTGCCAGTACTGCCGTCCGATGGAGGGTGTCTTGCGCATAGGTTTAGTATCCGCGAAGAGTAGGGCGAGGAGTGTCTCTTTCTTGCACCGCTATAACATTTGAGTGAAACGAGGTGAGGTTAAATGCTAGCTTTGGTTTCTTGTTGTCGTAGGAGCGACAGTTCCATTGTAGTATCGAAAGTCGGTCGTCTGGCGGTTTAGTCATGATACGGGTGATGCTTGGATTTCTTGGGGGATGAGAGACGTGAAGTAATTCGGAGATGCTTCGGAATGCTAGTTCTAGCTTGGCCTATCTGTAAGTGCGAGTCTGGAGTCCTTCGCAAAGCGGGGTAATCATTGCTGTGTGGGATTTGGTGATGTGTTTGACAGTTTGAGAGAGTTTCTCTTCCATGTTGGCGAGTATTCCTTCCAGGTCGAGGGATGCTGGTAGGGAAGGGGGCAGGGGTTTCTCCGCAAGTTTCTGGATTTGCTTGCTGATTTTGGAGACCTGCTGGAGGAATCCGTAGGCTTTCTGTTGGGTGTGTGCAATGTCTTGAGCGAAAGTGAAGGGGGAGGGAGGTGGTGGGGAGAAGGGAGTGGATGGAGCAGAAGGAGCGTGAGAAACTCTGGCTGACCTGCTTACCGGTTGGGTGTCTGGCTGAGGTGCTTGTGGCGGCGGCCCTCTTGTTTGGTTGGGGGGCAAACTCGGAAAGCCCGCTTGGAAGTGGGGGGAGCTGTGCTTCTAATGTTGAGTGGCTGCATCTTTGCGGTGCTTAGGAGCGGCATGAAGGTGGCGTTTTTGACAACCCTTACTTGCAGTGATATGGGGCGCGTTGCACAATTCACACTGACGTTGACAGGTGTGGTCTGCTGTTGGAGCTAACGTATCACAATTAGTGTAGAGTTGTCGTTTTGAGTGAGGGCAGACGTCCGGGCGATGGGCCATCTTGTCGCATTGCTTGCAGACTTGAATGCCACGCCGGTGTTGACGACATCCGATCTGTTCACAGTTGCATTTAAGGCCCCCGGATAGCATTCAAATTGAGGAGTGCCAATTTGGAGCGGCCCATAAGGCGTGCATGAATCAGGTATGGGCGGTTTGGATCTAAGTAGTCTAGAAGCGTCTCAGGAGTGATGTCGTCGGGGAGGCCGTGTATGGCCCCCGTGTCGTCCCGGGGGTGGATTCATGTACGCAGTGACTTCCATCTGCGTTGTACGGCGTGGGATGCTTGTGAGTTGCGCGAGCCTTCCGGCGACATAAAGATCTGGTGTGCCTATCACAAACAAGTTTTGTTGAGGTTGTACTTGTACTGTGATGAGGGCGCGAAATCTTGTCTTGGATTCCACTGGCTTGGGAGAGCCCTTGCGATATGTCGGGATTGGAGAGGTCTTATACCCGGTGCCCTTTTTCCGCCAGGAAAACAGTGACATACTGGGTAGATGGAATTCTGGGCAGAGGTATGAGGGGCTTGGTTGGGGTGGGTTTGGGTGTCTCCGGAGAGCTTTCGAGGTTGTCTTTGCGATGTTTGGATGTGCGAGAGGCCAAGGCTTCGAGCCATGGGTTGGGGCGTGAATAGTGCGCCCGCTGAGGGCGTCGTAGGGCCACTTGGTTGAGTGGCGTTGCCTCGGGCGTCCGCGTGGGCAGCGTCCATTGTTTCACGTGCGGCGGCGTTGTGCGAAGTGTCCACGTTGCAATCCATGAAAGGAGTATATCCGTTGGCTGACTGGCGTTACCAGGGGCATTCGCGTTATAGGAAGCGTTGTGCGAGGTACCCGCGTCTTCTTGAGGCGTAATTGGGGGCGGCAGAGCGCGGCGGTGCGGGCGACGTGGCAGGAGAGAGGCGCAGGTGGCGGCGCCGCGCCGGCTTGGGAGGATGGCGGCCGCCCTCACCAAGCCTGGTGGCAAGGCCTAGCAGTGGGGCCCGCGTGATGGGTTCAGAAGGTCAGAAGGTCCCGTTGCCCAGCTGTCCGGTGAGGGAAAAGTCCAGACGGGTGTCGGCAGGCTGCAGGTGATGTAGGGAGCCCAGTGGTGTAACCATGCGACTGGTCAGAAGCGGTAAATCGCGTTTGAGAGAGCTTAAAGGGGCGGACCACCGATTTTTGTCGCGTATGTGATGTGTTCTCTAGCTCCTATGAAAGCCAGCATTTTATATTGCCGTGAACCATTCATTGGGTTTGTTTATTAATGGTTTGTTTTTACCGCCCGGCCGCGCCGGGCTGTGTTATGTGTGATAAGTGAAGCGCGTGTTCATTGATTATTTTGTATACCGCATTTGTTATCTCTTTTGATAGGGAGAGTGTGACGAAGTTCACCAGCCTAGAATAATCTTCTTTGATCTACAGTGTTCTCGATGTAATTCGGTGGTTCGAGAACCACCCGCGCCAAAAGATAAATACTCGCAGAGCAGACGCCACGGTATCCGATTCGCCTACACCAGTTTGCGCACGTCACTTTGTTGACTGCTGTTTCACCGCCTGTGTATTCGCTTAGTTGTTAGGGGAGCACAAGTTCGCCCCAATAAACTTGTTTTACCTTCAAGTCAACTACGTCGTCCTTGGCTACGTGACATCTGCTGGAGGTGCTGGGTACGAACCCTGTATGTTCCCTAGGCCTTCTGGAAGCCGGCTACGTCGTCCTTGGCTACGTGACATCCGCTGGAGGTGCTGGGTACGAACCCTGTATGTTCCCTAGGCCTTCTGGAAGCCGGCAAGCCAGCCCTAGCCGAACGAGCCGCCGACTTCAAGGTTTACCGGCCGAGTTTGGTCTCCTACCAGAACGAACCAAGAGAAAGACCGCTGCAACATACAAAACATGGTGCAATAAGCCACTCCTCCAATCGTCTTACAACATCCTCGAGCACCAACATCGTTCCGCAGATCCCCCGTGAAGACCCTCAAAACTGGTTGGAGAAAGTGAGCGCGTCAAAACCTTTACCTGGTGGGTTGACGAAGAAACTTTCCGCCATTTTTTCGTTTATTTAGAAGATACAGCCCGAACTTGGTTCGAGAACCATGAAAGCTCCCTAACCGACTGTACTAAGCGAGTTCCTTAAAACATTCGCCACCGTCGTGCGGAAAGGACGAGCCGCACTTCTGTTTGAAACGCGCACAAAACAACCCAACGAAGGGGTCGTGATCTTCGTTGAGGAAATGAAGCGACTATTTTGCCGCACGGACCCGGAAATGACAGAAGAAAAGAAACTCGGGTTCCTGATGCGAGGAGCGAAGCAAGAAATCTTTGCTTGCCTTGTCCGAGAGTCCCTAAACGGTGGCCGAATTCAAGTCTGAGGCGGCCGCAATGGAGAACACGCTGGAAATTCGTACGAGGCAGTACGACCGCCCCATCAATGCGCTAGTTTCGGAGACAATCGGTGGTGAGATTATTAGCTTCAGTACACTACGCGAGACAATCACCGGAGTCGCTGGGGACATCTATGCCATGTGAAGCACCACGCGAGCCACAAGCAATGACCTACTCCGCAGCTGTTCGCCGACCCCACCCTGCTGCAACTCGTCGTCAAGAGGCGTCGCCGTACCGCCATCCACTGTCGCCCGCCGTACCCCCCGTAGTCTAAAAGCAGATGCCGAGGGAGGCGGACGTATGGTGAACCCACGATAACGTCCGCTGTGCTACCACTGCGGAGAGGCCGACCAGATCTACCGTCGCTGCCCCTACAATATATGCTCGGTTTGCGAGGGTTCTCCGTCGACGCACCACTTCCCCTACCCGGCCAGCACCCTACTGAGATCGAGGAATACCTGTCCAACACCAACCAAGGTCCAGCGCGCTTTAACCATTCGCCGTCACCCTACCTATACCGATCGCCAAGCCGTCGAAACAACGCACACTTCACCCGTGGGAGGTCCCCGTATAGCCCACGCAGGGGAAACTAAAAGCAGCAACTTTTGGGGGTGAAGTTGCACAACGGGGGAAAAATGAAAACCCTCCAACGACGAAACGACTCGCCGATGAATGGAATTCACGACATGCCCTTAGTCCGACAACCCGATCTAACTATGACGCGAGTCACGAACACGACGACAGTAACACGGCGCGACGCGTGCCGAACATGCCCGAGCCGGCCGCTGAGACGACGACGATAACGACGACGCAGTGTCCAACCTTCAAGACGCACAAGCCGATATACGACGCCCCAACGCACCCAGAACTCGACGACGGCGCCGTCCGACGTCCAGTTGTCCATCGACGGCTTTAATGTAGTCGCCCTCATAGACACGGGAGCCGATTACTCAGTAATGAGCGGGTCATTCGCGTCTAGGCTCAAGTAGGTTATGACCAGGTGGGACAGTCCGCACATACGCACGGCAGGAGGCCATCTCGTAACGCCAAGTGGAACGTGCACATCACGCGTCACCATAGACGGCACCACCTACCCTGCTGCGTTCATCATTTGCCCAACTGCTCCCGCCACTTAATTCTCGGAATGGACTTGTTGACGGACAACGGTGCAATAATTGATCTGCGGACCAAGTCAATAACGTTTTCCTCCGATCACTCCATGACGCCGGAACCGAACACCGAACCTTGTGCTAAGGATCGCCGATGATCACGCGCCGGAAGCTACACGTCCGCGTGACCACTAGTAGTGTAGTCTCTAGGCTCCACTCCGTGTGGACGCAGAGGCTGCCGGGCCAGTCCGTCCATATATAGTGGCTCCCTGCGAGCTGGGGAATCAGCAGGCATAGGCGTTGTGAAGAGTTCAGGCGTGGCTGCCTTTCGGGACGACGAAAGCTGCGTTCACTTAAAAACGCATCCTCCGTGCGGCCGGTTCGATGCCGTCTTGGAAACGGACCTCCGCCGCGACTCGGGGACGGTACGCTGTTTGTCCCCGTTGGCGCTTTTCGCTTTGGAATGAGCCGGCAAAAGGCGCGGAACAAAGGGCGGCCCGCAGATCTGGTCTCGCTTGGGCATGGCGGCAGGAGGGGAGGAACCCCCAAAGGAGCCCCGGGGAATACAGTGGACGCGGCAGACCTGTTGAGAACTCGAAAGCTACAGGTCGACCCAGACTCGTCTCGGTCGTAGAGCCCGAATCCAGACAAGGAGATTCAGCGTGTTTCCACTGGCAGTGACGACCGAACGACGACCTGACCGATCGACAACGAACTACTGGCTGCTGTAACTCTTGTGCGGCACCGACGGGAGCAGCAGCGCAGGGGTGAGCAGGGGCGTTCTCTCCCAATTAAACTGTTGTCTGACGCCATTTCTCGTACTCACTGTCGCTTTCCAACCCAAAGGGGACCCGTTAATTTGTAACGGCTTGCCGACTAGCAAGACCATCACAGCGGCGCAACAGGAGTTCGTCGCCGCTGAAAGCTCGGCATGCGCAACCCATGCACGAAGCGGACCGCTCCCCAGCCCAAAAAACAAGCCACATTTTTCTGCTTATCGTCTTTGTGCTAATCGTGCTGCTATAGGAAGGTTGCGTTGCGCGGCCCGTCTGAGCTGTGCCCCCCCCCCTCCCAGACCTTCACAGGCGGCGCGTGTTCCAGTTCCAACCACCGCGAGCTTTCTCGTCTGCGCGGGAGAAGGAGGAGGAAGAAACTTTACTGAGCAAAAATAAATTGTGCGGTGGCTTCCTAGTACGGAAGTCCATGGGCCATCCTGGCTCTGTCCGCTCGGTCAACCAAGATCATCTGGTCGTCGAGGCTCGAGCTGAATAGTAGTTGTAGTAGTAGTAGTAGTAGTAGTAGTAGTAGTAGTAGTAGTAGTAGTAGTAGTAGTAGTAGTAGTAGTAAAGTCCTTTATTGGGAAGGGAAGGCCGGTTGGCCAGAGGAGGGAAATGGGAATATCAGGCAGGGAGGAATAACATTTCTTGAATCTTCAAGGGTCGTGCAGGCAGCTTCCAAGTGAGGCACTAATTGCCCAGTTCGAGCGGCCGAGTGGGTTGTAGGCTCCGGCTTACAGTACTCGAACCAGACCCCATACCATGACCCATACCATGGGTCATGGTATGGGGGATTACCTGGTGAAGAACCATTTGGGAGTGCACGTTCGAGAATATATCGATGGTCTGAGAATGCAGCACAGTGCCAGATTAAATGATGTAGGTCCGCGATAGAAGTCGCTGAACAGTGCGGACAACGTTGGGGTGGTGACTTCCCAGGGTGAATCCATTTGGCTATGATGTGAGGAGTGAGAGCAGCATTTGCAAGAGTCTTATTAATGAAAATTTCGGCTGGGTGTGGTAGAGATGGGACACCGTGTTGGTAGCCAAGCGGAGTGCTTGGTGCTAGGCGGCATCGGCGCGCGTGGCGATCGTGGCGCGGTTGCAGGCAAAAGGAGGTGGGCGAGACAGCAGCAGGGGATTGGTCATTCAGCGGAGGGGTTACAAGGAGGCTCTCCCTAGCCGCGGAGTGCGCGGTCTGGTTGCCATGTCCCTGCATCATGTGTCCCGGTATCCATGCCAGGCGAGTTTTAGTGCCGTTGTTAGCGAGTATGTTGACCATACCTTGAATCTGGTGGACAGTAGGATGGTCAGAGAAAGCCTTGTTGAACTCCTCAATAGCAGTTTTGGAGTCGGTGAGGATACGAATGCGGGCAGGTAGTGGAGCAGAGATGTTGTAGGCAAGATGGTTCAGTGAATGGAGAATGCCACGCAGTTCGGCTTCAGTTGATTGATTGATTGATTGATTGATTGATTGATTGATTGATTGATTGATTGATTGATTGATTGATTGATTGATTGATTGATTGTAGGGTTTAACGCGCCGACGCAACGCAGGCGATGAGGCGCGCCGTAGTGGAGGGCTCCGGATTAATTTTGACCACCTGGGGATCTTTAACGTGCGCCGAAATCTCGTACACACGGGCGTTTTTGCTTTTCGCCTCCATCAGAAAAGCAGCAGCCGCGGCCGGGAATCGAACCCGCGACCTCGTGCTCAGCAGCGCAACGCCTTAGCCACTGAGCCACCGCGGCGGGTAATTCGGCTTCAGTGGGAGACGGATAAAGTATATGTATCGTAATGGAACCGTCATATTCGGGACGTGCTGGACAATGCCACGCGAGGCCCATTCGGTGTTGGTCCAGGCTGGCATCGGTAAAGAGGTCAATTTCATCTGGGAGCTTCTGGTCCAGGATGCGACGAAAGGCTTTTTGGCGGGGAAACATCCTTACTTTGGAAATACCAGGTCGGCGATGTGGCGATATCAGAATTGGCCTTTCCCAGGGGCAGGCGGTGCCTGACTCAGTGGTGATGGCAACATGGTTCGAGCATCCCACGCAGCGAGCGCCGCTCCCTGACACGTAAGAGATCGGCGTTGTTCGTGTTGAAGGGCAGCTTCAGAAAGCAGGGCTTCCATAGGAGGCAGAGGAGCCGCCTTTTCGAAGGCGTCGATACGGGTATGTCGCGGCAATCCAGTTATTGTTCGGGGCGTGGCCCTGTGCAGTACTGTTAATTGCTTCTTGTGACTATTTGAGAAAGTATATACAGGGGCACCATAGAGAGGCGGCCTAGAGCCACTGCTCGTGCTAGGGTAATGTAAGCCGCTTGTTGGGCCCCTCCGTACTTATTTGACATTCTAGAAATTATATGAAGCATTGGCTTCCAGGTATTTCGAAGTTGCTGTATCCAGCACTGTGCGCTATTGTGACTGGACAAAGGGATGCCCAGCAATCTCATTTTGCCGCACATAGACCTAATTGGTGTGTCAGATAGATAGATGGTATGGTGCATATTAGGAGGTATCTTATGCCGTCCGTGAACTACAAAGAACTCTGTTTTTTCAAGAGCCAGGTGTAGCCCTAACGTCGGAAGGTTCGACGTGAGGCTGTGGGCTGCGGCCTGCAACTCAGTTATCATGTCTTCAGTTGACGTGTAGTCTGCAGCTTCGGTCCATACAGTAAGATCATCTGCATAGATCGCGAAACGTGCAGCAGAGTCCTTTTCTAGTTGCCATGCAACGCGGGCAATTGCCAAATTGAAAAGGGCAGGTCCAAGGATAGAGCCTTGAGGCACGCCCCTGTCCAGGTAGTAGGTCTTGGGCTCCATCCCAGGTGTGTGGCGCTTAGACGTATGGGGCGGTTTTCTAGAAACTACCGGATCCAGTTTTGGGCTCGCTGGCTTGGTAATGCTTGTGCCAATTCTGTAAGGATTGCAGTTTGGCTCACGCGATCAAATGCTTTACGCATGTCGATGGCAAGGACATAGTCGGGGTTGCGTTTGCTTTTGCCGGCCTGCGCCAATCGCAGAGCAGGCTGGTATGACATCATAGGTAATGTTGCGGGAAATGAGCGAGTGGGTCGCATGGCCATTCCCTTTTTTTCTTAATTATATAGCTCATTTGAGCAAAGTTTACGTTAAAACTGGTGTCAGTATGATTAAATAAATTGTGGGGTGGCTTCCTGGTCCGGAAGTCCATGAGCAATCCTGGCTCTGTCCGCTCGGTCAACCAAGATCATCTGGTCGTCGAGGCTGGAGCTGGACAACATGCTCTCCCACTGCTCACGGGAAGGGTTGGGAATGAGGGGGAAGGTGTGGGTTTCGGTCGCACTCCCAGACGATGTGAGAGTGTGCCTGAATTGCCGCAAAACGCACACTCCGGGAAGTATTGTGTGGGGAAGAGATGGTTTAGTCGCACTGGGTTTGGGAGCGTGTTTCTTTGAATTCGTTTTAATGTGTTTTCTTGTATTTTAGACAAACTGCGTTGGGCGTGGGGCAAGGTCCTCCTACCTAATCTATAATATTTGGTTATTTCCTGGAAAGTCTCAATAAGCGTCAGACTGTGCTCCTCCTCTGGGCCCGGTTGGTGAGAGCGCGGGCCAATGCATGGGCTGTGTCGTTGCCCGGGAGATCGGAGTGAGCAGGGGTCCAGACGATTCTGACCGTGTGAGAAAGAGGGGTTTTGCTCAGGAGGCGCAGTGCTGTTGAAGAAACTGCATCAGCCGCGTAGCTTCTGCATGCCGCTTGACAATCGGTGATTATCGTGATTGCGGTGGTTTCTGTTATGGCCAACGCGGTCGCCACTTCCGCTTCCTGGATGTAACCGGTCTTGATTGTGAGACTCGTGAGTGGTTGATCCCTTGAGGGGACCACTGCAACTGCTGCTCCTCGGTAACGCTGCAGTGTGGGGCGGCGTACACCACTGCTGGGGAGTCTTTGGAATACCGCTTGTCGAGTGCCGCTGCTCTGGCTTTTCTCCTCCCCTCATGATGGGCTGGGTGCATATCTTTTGGGAGGTTTGCGACGTAGACATTCTTTCTGAATTCTGGTGAAAAAGTCTGCGGATCTGCGCGGGTAACGTACAGGATTTTGGCCCGTAAGCCGCGGCGGCTACCTGTTTGGCAGATGTCTGATTAACAGCTGCCTGCGTGGACTTTGAGCCTTCCCATGCAGGTGGAGAACTGGAGGGGCGTTGTTGAAACAACGAAATGCCGAGGTTTTGCCATAAACAAGGGTCTTGGCTGAGCATTCGGGCTAGACAGTTTCCCGTGCAAGGGGTCGCGACCGTCGATGTTAGGCTTGGAATTTATGAGCTCCCTAAAAGAGATTCAAGTTGAGGATGGCTTGGGAAGTTAATGATACAGCTGTGTTACGGGCAATTGGAGGTTCTCGCGGCGGGAAAAGAGTCCCGGCCGCTGTCGCTAGAGTGGTTTGTGTGCACTCGGAGCATAGGAGAGAGAAGAGTTGGAGTTTGGGGTGCTCAAGGGGTCTTCACGCACTTGGAGCAGGAGTCTAACTGCACATTTGGAGTTTTTCATTTATTACTCATGTATTCAGTTTTGTTAACATATACAGTTGTATTGTGAGGCGAAGGCACGGTGAGGCAGAGAACCGTGTATTCCAGCGACCCCGACCGAGCTTCCACAGTCTGAATCTCTGACTACGATGGTAGGGCGATGAGGAAGTAGAAGAGTCTACCAGTCGGTAGAATGATGATGAGTATGTACAAGAAGTGTAGCACACAATCTGGGGAGCATACGTAGCACTTTTCACAGTATACAGATTCTTTACTTCCCTATATCATATCAACGACATTTGATTGATTGATTGTAGGGTTTAACGCGCCGACGCAACGCAGGCGATGAGGCACGCCGTAGTGGAGGGCTCCGGATTAATTTTGACCACCTGGGGATCTTTAACGTGCACCGAAATCTCGAACACACGGGCGTTTTTGCTTTTCGCCTCCATCAGAAAAGCGGCCGCCGCGGCCGGGAATCGAACCCGCGACCTCGAGCTCAGCAGCGCAACGCCTTAGCCACTGAGCCACCGCGGCGGGTATCAACGACATTTCCAATTCGCCCCTTGAGATGTGACGAACTCGAATGTGTTCGTCACATTCGAGTTCGTCGGACGCCGTTCGACATTCGACATTTCGGACATTCTCCAAAATGTGTCTACCGTCAAATTTTGGAGAATGTGTCTCCCGGCCACAATCTCCAAAACTTTCAACACCATCTCCATGCTGAGCCTCCTGCCAATCAGCCTGAGCCGGGAGATTGGTAGTAGTAGTAGTAGCAAGTATTGCTGAATGAGGCGGACTTAGACTTGCACAGTTGCCGGCAATTGCTCCGCCTAATCGTCCACAATACAATATCAGAGACTCTCAAAGTCATCACACCTCACTTAGTCCTAAAATAACAGACACACAATGTCACCACACATCACTTAGTCCTGGTTTCTGATCGACGCCGCACATTCGGGAAAAAAAACTTTACCGGTTACAATTTGCAACAATACATACCTCCTGTTTATTTTAATGCGTATAAAACTAAAACCTTAACTGCTTAATAAACTGGGCTTCTTGCAAGAGAATACTTTTCTGTACTATGGCGTGTGCAGGCCGACGCGGCACTTCGATTGTGAATTTGTGATGGACCGGCAATCAAATGATACTAACATTTGCGCCTTATAAAATCCATTATATAATACTACACAGCGAGCCAAGAAATTAGTTTCCGGAAACTGTAAAATTATGTAGTTATCACTGATCAAAGAGCATAACGTGGGCTTCGAAAATTTAAGCATAATAAAGCGGAATCATTATCATCATCATTCTCGCCATCATCATTAGGGCCCCAAGGACGCAGTAGACCCGGGCCCGAAAGTTTCCTAATCCAGCACTGGTTCTGCCTCCATGCCAGTGGTGAGGAAGAGGAGGACCACCACCGCAGCTCGCGTAGGAAACGCCATTTTTCAGGCCACCGTACCACCACCACCGTTAGAGCAGGAGTCACCTCCAATAGCACGCTTCACCACAGAGGAAGCGGAAGAAGTCCAAGGTGAGGCACCTCTGCTGCTGCATTGCATTTCTTCCAAGACGCTCAGAGCAGAAGAAACAGACACGGAGGAGCAGTCGAATGCTGAGCTCCCATCTCTATCTGTCCTTTGGCCGTTTTTTATGCTCTGTGCGTCTTGTAGTACCGTCCAGCTCTCCCTTTTTTTTCATTTTTTCAATTGTTAGTTACGTGTAAACACCCATTTATTTGCGTGCGCGATCTACTGCTTGTTCTTTGTGTTTCGTACACAAAAGTCAGCTCGGTCACTCCTTTCGTCTCGGCGGCCGCCTTTCTGATGGAGGCGAAAAGGGCCGTGTGTTCGAGATTTCGGCGCGCATTAAAGATCCCCAGGTGGTCAAAATTAATCCGGAGATCTCCACTGCGGCGCGCCTCATCGTCTGTGTAGCGTCGGCGCGTTAAACCTCATAAACAATTAATCGTCTCCAGAACTTGGTATAAAAGTGCCACCTGTTTACTTTGATTCAGTATTAAGCTTTAGAAGCTGCGAGTCTCGTTATTGACATGTCTGTGCTGTGAACAGGCAAAATGTGGCAGTAGGGAACGCTTGGCGAGTTGGTGTATGGGGCAATTCGCCATCAATCTTCCTTTTTTGTAAGCCTCATCATTGCCGCTGTAACGTTTTACAAAGACAGATCCGGGTTAACCCTTGGGGGTGTCAAGATTTTGGCGTATGCTAAAGATCCCCGGCTGCTCGAAATTAAGCCAGAGCCCGTCACTACAGCATGGATCATAGCTCAGGCGTAGCATTGCAATGTTAAACCTTGTCAGTGGCGCACCTACAGAAGGGGGGGGTTGTGACCCCCTCCCCTGAGTTCCGTCGACCCAACCCCCTCCCCACTCTTCAACCGAACAGGCAATTCGATCCAGGTTTGTAGTATCGGAAGCTTCTATCGTTGGACGTTTTTAGCTAAATCTCGAAAAATAAAATTGTTTTACTGGTATTAAAAAAATAAGAGGAAGAAAGCACGAGCACAGGTGTTTAGAGACTATGTGCTTTAAAGTCAGCGCGGCACAACTAGCGTATGACTTGAAGTGGCTTAAGAAAAAGAGCGAGAAAATTTCTTAGTGAGAGAAAAACTGTCCGTGGGTACGAAATTTCTCAATGCGTCAGGATCTCTGGGCGTTGTTACGATTGAGTCCGCCGTTGGGCTTTGTTTCAACACTCCTCGGCCGTACGGTGAAGCCTCCACTATGTGCGCCTTTCAAGCATGCCCGCCTGCCCCCCCGTGTTGGTGACTCATGTTTTCACGTTTCGACAAGCCTGGGTCTGTGGCGCCTATCTTTCGGCGCATTTTAAAACTTCGGCGGTTGCCGGCGAGGCAGGCTTCAACGCGCCCCAAGGACACGAAGCCCCGCGTCCGCAGCAGAGTCCTCCTCTCTCCCCTCGCTCGGACCCGGCGTGCGCCGCTGCTACCGACTGCTCAAGAACTCTGGAAAGAGTGTTGTGTGTGTCTGTGACGTTCGTGGCATGTGCACAATCTAGAGGGAACGCTGTTTTGACCGTTTGCGCTTTTGGGTATAAATACGAGCCCCTCAAGTGCTATAACTCATTCCTGTTTGAGCAGCGAATCAATGCTGTCACTCTGCTCGAATCCTGTAATGTAACCTCGCCCGTCGGGGCATTGTTCTTTGGCTTCGTCTCATCTCTCGCTATGAAGTAAACAGTTACGTTAGCCTACGACTTCTGGACTTCACGCCTGCAACAGCGGCTGGCCGCTCGCTTCACACAACGCTACCACACGTATGTCGGAGGCGACGGAGCTCGGCTCGGGTCGGCCTTCCCGTACGCAGCAACGGGTTCTCAGCGGTGGGATGGCAACGGTTGGCAGCGCTCAGATGGCAACTTCGTAACCCCTGGAGCCAGCGGCGCGAGATCCAACACCACGGACGTCAAGGCGGCTTCGGACTTCGCAGAATTCACGGCGGTCAAGGGCAAGTGCGGGACTTTTCTTCACTGAGTTTTACCAGGCTTCTGAGGATAGCTGGTGGGGCGTGTGTTTTTGTCGCGTGGGTTATTCGCGCAAAACATTTTTCGAGCAGTGGGAAAGCAGTACTCTAGACCGGCCATGAATTTGAAGGCGTTGAAAAAACCGCAGTTGTTGGAGCTTGCAAAAGGGTTGCGCTTGGATGTTTCGGACGCGCTGAGAAAGCCAGAGCTGATACAGGCTATACTCGCTGTTGGGGCTGACGATGATGAGCTGTCGGAATGCATAGAGCGCATCAATGGCAGGGAGACCGCGAAACGTCAGGCTGCAGAGGCAGGGTGCCAGCGTGAGGAACGCGAGGAAAGAAAGCGAGAACAGGAGCTCGAGAGGCAGAAACAGGAACGCGAGGAAATAAAACAACAGGAGGAAAAGAGACGAGAGCATGAGAAACTCCTACTCGATCAGGAGGAAAGAAAGCGACAGCATGAGCTGGAAATGAAGCGTCTCGAGATCGAGGCATCTCGATCTAGGCGTGAGAGGGACAGCAGCGCGCCAAGCGTGCAGTCTGCGGCGACTGGGCGGCCTACGGTACGAATGAGTGACCTAATGCGACCCTACAAGTTTGGAGAAGACATCGGTCTTTTTTTTTGGTCAACTTCGCGCGTACGTGCGAGAGGGCCCAGTTTAGTCGAGAATCATGGCCGCAAAAGCTCCTTACGCTTTTGCCAGGTGAGGCATCCGACGTGATGGCCCGCTTGCCAAAGGAGGAGGCGGAGGACTACGAGAAAGTCAAGTCGAGCCTCCTGCGTAAGTACAGGCTGTCGGCAGAGGCGTTTCGCCAGAAGTTCCGTGAAGCCGAGAAAGCTAAGCGCGAGTCGTACTCGGAGTTCGCCTATAAGCTGAGGGCTAACATGGAAGAGTGGCTCAAAGAGGCAAAGGCTTTCGGAGAGCACGAGAAGGTAGTTGAGTACTTCGGTCTCGAGCAGTTTTACCGCCGTCTACCAGAAAACCTGAGACTCTGGGTGCAAGACAGGCCAAGGGTGAATACTGTGGATCAGGCAGCTCAGCCAGCCGACGAGTTCGTCGCACGACGAGGTGCGCAGGGGCCGAAAGACGGCTAAAAAGAGTTCAGGCCGAGGCCTGATAAGTCAGGGCCGAAAGGCAGAGCTCCCCAGGAAGACGGTGGAGTAAGGGAAGTCGTTTTCGAGGATAGGGAAACTGGCCGCGAAAACGAAAAGAGAGCAGAAGACGCTGAGGAGCAGCGCAGAAAGAAAGCTTTTGAAGCGCTCAGACAGGCTGCGTGTTACAACTGCGGCGAGACGGGACATTTCGCTGCGAGTTGCAAGAAAGGCAAGCTTGTTTTTCACGTGCTAGATCAGAGTGAGGACAGCAGGCAGTTTCTAGAGCCGTACGTACGTGAGCTCATGGTCAACGGTAAACCGTGCCAAGTTCTTCGCGACTCCGCGGCGACGGCAGACATGATCCACCCTTTATACATTGAACCGGATCAGCTGACGGGACAGTGTGTTCGGGTGAAGCAGGCCGTAGCAGCACGAAACGTGCGCCTGCCGATTGCTAAGGTCAGCGTCGGAGGTCCGTTTGGTGAACTTGTCACGCAGGCGGCGGTATCCCCACAACTTCTTCCAGAATACAGGTACCTATTCTCGAACAGGTAGGATCAGCTGTTACGCGACAAGGGGTACAATTTCGAGAAACTGCCAAGGAAAGCATCAGCTGCGCTCGCTGCGAAGGGCTCAAGTAGCGATAGTGTCGCCACCTCTGTGAGGAATGGCGAAACTCAGACAGATAGCGAGGAGGGGGCATTTCCGGAGGCTCACGACAGAGGGCGGCTCCGAGGTCCACGGTATAAGGTCTTTCAGGGACCTTACCACGGTAGGGTCGTAGGGTCCTTACACTGCGTGTAAGGACCCTAAAGTGAGCAGAGATGTTTCGTCGTCGTGTTCGAAGTGCGCAGGTTCACGGGAGGCCTTGAAAACGGCTGCTGACCCGAACACGCGCAGTACACAGGCTACCGACGTTCCGCGGGAAAGCCTAAACTGTGACGTTAGCGAAAGGAGGCAACACGAGTGCATTGAAACGAATGGTGTTTCTCCGGACGCGATTTCCGAACCGAGCAACGCTGTGGCAGAGCCGGCAGTCGAGACACTGCGGTTTTCACCATAGAGTTTCTTACAGTATACTTACTAAGAAACTCTATGGTTTCCACGGTGCAGCTAAGCTTAACGACGACGCCGCAACGAAGCGAGCGCTCGCGTTCCACCTCCAACTCAGATACTCGATGTCGAGCCACGGCCAGCCGAGCTAGTAGCGATTCCGGTGTCGCCTGGGGTTGAGCCGTCTGTTGAGACCGGGCCGCCCGTACCTAGATTGGCCTTGACAGCCGGAAGGAGAGCGAAAGCACCTTGCGGTGTTCGCTTGCCGACAGTGTCGCAAACAAATGCGGCAAGAGCTCTCATGCGCGCCTGCCGAGTGGCAGCGCCGCACGCACGCTTTGCGCCGGGTCTCAGCGGACCTTGGAGAGGCCGAGAACGAAAGCGCACGCCTTGCTCGAGCGGTGGAAAGTAGGGCAGTTTTCTCCGCGCACTCGAGACACGTCTCGGAAGAAGGCCGATGTCCTCTCGACCGGACGCAGTCGCTTTCAGAGAACAGGCACACCTAAAGTGCGTAAGAAAAGGGGGAGAGCTCAGGGCAATGCCGAGAGCTCAAGTCGCAGCTGTCAGTGCGAGAAGCGGCCTGTAGACGACTGACTTTCTCAATTTCATTGCTTTTCCTGAATCAGGTTTCGCCCTTTGTGTGGGACATTTCCAATCACGCGAAATGTCACCTTTCAAGTTTGTGCACTTGTCTAAAGTACTGCTGGGCTAAAATATAACTAGTGTAGTTAGTTATTAGCGTATTTTATCGCAACTAAAAGCCTGGTAGAGCTTCAGTGTGGATTTGTCTTCGCACTTTGCTTGCGATGCGGTTGTGTCTTCCTGTGTTGTTCGGTTGCTTGCCTGACCAAGCCAGAGACGTTCTTGGCGGGCCACTACTCGTCCAGTGACCGGCCCGGTGAAGCTCCAGTACGGTGTCGTACAGCCCAGGCCCGGAGTCGAGCATCTGGCGAGCACTTCTCTCCGAAAGCATCCCTCCGGACAATGGTTGAAGACCCTTATCCATCGGGATCTCGGACCCCCGGCGGAGAAGCTGTTACGATTGAGCCCGCTGTTGGGCTTTGTTTCAACACTCCTCGGCCGTACGGCGAAGCCTCCACTACGTGCGCCTTTCAAGCATGCCCCCCCCCCCCCGTGTCGGTGACTCACGTTTTCACGTTTCGACAAGCCTGGGTCTCTGGCGCCTATCTTTCGGCGCGTTTCAAAACTTCGGCGGTTGACGGCTAGGCAGGCTTCAACGCACCCCAAGGACACGGAAGCCCCGCGTCCGCAGCAGATGTCCTCCTCTCTCCCCTCTCTTGGACTCAGCGTTCGCCGCTGCTACCGACTGCTCACGAACTCTGGAAAGAGTGTTGTGTGTGTCTGTGACGTCCGTGGCGTGTGCATAATCTAGAGGGAACGCTGTTTGGACCGTTGGCGCTTTTGGGTATAAATACGAGCCCCTCAAGCGCTATAACTCATTCCTGTTTGAGCAGCGAATCAATGCTGTCACTCTGCTCGAATCCTGTAATGTAACCTCGCCCGTCGGGGCATTGTTCTTTGGCTTCGGCTCATCTCTCGCTATGAAGTAAACAGTTACGTTAGCCTACGGCTTCTGGACTTCTTCAGGGCTGCAACAGCGACTGGCCGCTCGCTTCACACCACGCTACCACACGTATGTCGGAGGCTACTGAGCTCGGCTCGGGTCGGCCCTCCTTGTCGCTACAGGGTTTAAATTAATCCGTAGCCCCCCGCCCCACCTCCAAAGCGCGACTGCAATTACAACTTTTGTGGGGTCACTACACTTCCTGAATTTTTGTGCGCAACTACTGTCACGAGATTTGAATTATTAGCCGACTTATAAAAAAAGGACGCTGAATTTTTTTCAGGTTGGGCTCAGTACGGTCGAGCCTGCCTTCTGACGTCAAATCAAACTAATAAGATCAGATCGAATTTGTTTTTTTTATTTGGATGCTAAAACAACTTTAGGTTTAGTGCTAAGTGCTGTGCGAACAGAAATAATCCTCCCTCTCCCGCTAAATGAAAAGGTTCCGTTTTCCTTCACTTATATCGCCTGAGTTTATAACATCCTAGCGAGGAAAGCGGGAACATTCCGTACGAAGTTAAGAAAACCAGTGAACACGGATGACAATGACGTCATGCTGAATAAGCGTCCAGAAACATGGGTCGATTTTACTACACAGCGCAACTTTTGTCAACGTATACTAAGAGATTTCGTTCACTTGCAGGCAGATACAATTTGAGTAAACTTTCGCATTTAGACGTATTTCAAGTTTCAGCTCTATTTTTGTTCCTCGAAATTGGCTTCGCTGTGAAAACCATATTTTGCAGTTTGTCTTTTTTTTTTGTATGTGGTATACCAGCGAATAATAGTCAACTGTACTGCATAGTTTTCATAGTTTTTCTTTCTCCATTTCTGAAAAAATAAGGGTCACGAAGAGGCTGCACGTGCGCTACGCTTTCCTTGACTTCATCATAAAAGAAGGCATTCAGGAATACCTTAGCTCTATTTCCTTCCCACGCTGATCTCCCATCATCCCGGTCTATCCTATTCTACTTCGAAATTCGGGTCCGAAGCTTCGGGAATGGCAAAAAAGGCTTCCCGTGTCATTTCTTGCTATGTAAAGGTGTGCCCATTATTATATTTGTCCCGCAGGTGAATTTCATTTTTATAGCGGGTGCTTTGACGTTAATTTTTTCACGAGAAAATTAAGTAAAAATAGACAGCTACTCTTAATATTATTTATATATATTGTGAGCGCTTACTTGTGCACCTGTGAACTGCCCCACACCGTGCCCGTCCACCGTCTACCGGTGTGGTCAACTCCTCACCTGTCCATAACCATTACAATCATCATTTGTACATAATCATCATCTCATGTCGCGGGTGTGTGGAATCGCGATCTGGCAAGTAAAGGACGGAACCGTTCGCTCTGCTGCCTCCCTGAGAGAAGCGTCCTGTCTCCTTACAGTATATATTTTATTTGTATGTATTTTAATTTATTCAATTACATTATTTATTTCATTTCTATTTTCATTTATTCTGTTATTATTTTTGTATATATAATATATTATATTTGATATTAGAATATGCTCCAGTGGTTTGGGGTCCCTCTACTAAAAAGGATATTCCTCAGATAGAGAATGTGCAGAGAAAAGCCGTCCGATTTATTTACGGGAAATACCGCAGGCATGACTCACCATCTCTTCTGATGAAAGAAAATAATATTCAAACGTTAGATGATCGCAGACGGGTAAGTCGGCTGATATTTCTCCATGATTGCTTGTCAGGCAAAATAAAAATACCTCTTCCTGGCAGCGTTAAACCACGTGTAACTAGGGCTACGAGACGCACTCATGAATTCGTATTGACCCCTATTTTCGCTCGAACGGATGCCTTCAAAAACAGTTTTTTCCCCAGGACCGTTGAAGAGTGGAATTCTTTACCTCTTGATGTTTTAAAAGCAAAAGATTTTGCAGAAGCGTTACAGCGTCATCTTTTTTCAAATTAATGTGTTCTATCGTGTTGCTTTTGTTATACATGTGTAAAAGATGCGGGGTACCATGAATTGTTTCTGATATATTTTTTGCCTGTGTTCCCTTTCGTACTTGTTTCGTTCCTATGTTTTGTAAAAGCCCCTCCTGCTTGGGTCAAATTCTTGACCTGCAGTATCTGTAAATAAATAAAATAAAAATTTGTTGTCAGACTTTCAAACCACCCCAGACAAAATGCTGGGTACATTAATGAACCCTATAATCTAAAATTTTGATTAGCCTTTGAGAGACTGAGGGGGCTTTTGTTTTAACCTAGTTCAGCATTGCACTGGGGGAAACCTCTTCGAATTTTGTCGAAAGTTGCACGGGACAGTGTAATGCATATCTTTTTAGGAGGGCCACAATAGGACAAACAACTTGCTTTATTTGGACGTATTTCGCCACTCGCTAAACTTAATTCTAACCCTGAACGACATTGTTTTCACACAGCCACAAAAAATCCCTAACTTAACTACCTTTTCACATTTCGCGCTAAGCAATGTAAGCAGTGATATCATCAGTGAGGTACCAAAGGTAACTCCATATAGTACGGAAGCACCTCAATCACATTCGACTACGGGGACCAATACAATTGCACAATCATATTTATCGGCATGAGCTTTTCTCAGTTGCACATATATAACATGTCCCTTTGACAACGAGGGGCAGTCTGAGAGAATAGCTGATAATACGTCGTTCGTCTGTCTTTTTTATCCGGCTGAGAAGTATCAAGCTTGTTAAAGTTGGCATCTCACATGGCAACCTTTCGAGTGAACCAAACTTGCATTGTGTTTTCCTTTGCGTTTTGTTAAATCAAATGGTTGTTGTGGAAGTAATTGTGGAACTAAGGTTGCAAACTAGGGCGAAGCTGTATGATCGCGTTGGAAAGAAATTGACAATAAGGAACGTGCGCAAGGAGTGAGAAACGGCAGGTGCTACCCACAACAGAGTGTTGTGCAGGGAAGCTCAGAGTGAAAAGGGGAGGTGGCGATTCTTTACTCACTTGGGGATATTGGCCAATAACCACGGAGTAGTGACCAGCATTGCCGGACCATCGTTTCATTAATGCCTAGTGTCTATGATTTTCTGAACAATAAGAAAACATCCTCGGTGCACGTTTTTGTGCATATTGTACGTATTTCCCGTGTGCTCTGGAAACGGGGATTGGTTGTAAGTAGCTCCTGCTTAGTTCTTGCGCACCGATTCGCGCTCTTTTGCAGAGGTCAACCAGAGAACGCAATGTATTTGCGTTGTTTCTGTTTGCCCATCAATAATGCACATTTGGGATCATTTTAGTGGTCTTTGTCGATTCACAACACTATATCCGTAACGTTTGAATGGGTGATGATACACATTATGCATAATTCACTTTTATTACTCCTAAAGTAATAGGCATAACTCATCGGGATGTTATAAATCTTTCCTTTTCACTGCGTACTTTTACAGGCACGCTTTGCGAACTGGTTTTTGCCGCAGTTTAAGTGCCAAGCTGGTTTTGAAGCCGGAAGGTTGGAGCCCGTGAGTCAGCCTCTCAGATTTGCAAGGTCTTAGCTGCACCTTGCTGTTTTCCTGTTGTGAATACAGAAGATTCGCTCGCTCTCTTCTTCGTGAAACCCCTGGCTGTGTCAGGGAATGCAGGAGGAGAGGAGGAGAGGAGAATAAACATTTATTGAGCATAAGTGCTGATGGCAGGGCACTCGCCCGGTGGAGGGCATCCTTATTCCGGGATACCCAGGCTGCGACTTGCCGTCCAGGCCCTCTTGACCAGTTCTTGCTGGTGTCCAAGGTCCGGATCGACCAGACGAGCCATCCACTGCTCAAAAGTTGGGAAGGGGATTGGGGGTAGGTTTGGAGTTTTTTAGCACTCCCATACCTGGTGGTACAGGGTGCCCGGCGTTGGACAGAAATTGCAAAGGGAGGGATACTGAGTCGGGTAGATGGAATGGAGGAGGGTGCTGTGGGGATAAGAATTTGTCTGCAATCGCCGAAGAGTGGTGGCTTCTTCTCTGCTTAATTGAGGATGAGGTGGTGGGAATACTCTTCTGCCGAGCCTATAATGTCCCAGGACGTCTGAGTACCGGAGAAGTGGGTCCGTTCTGGTGTCAGCGGAGAACATTCCGTCTCGGGTAATGGCCCGGTGTATGTACGCGCGGGCAGCGGTGTGAGCCGCCTCATTACCGTCGATGGATGCATGCCCAGGAACCCAGACGATTTCCATATCAGGTAGTTCTGCAATATTTTTCAGAATGGTCAGTGCTGGTGTAGAGATGCGCCCCCGCTGATAACTTCGACATGCCGCTTGCGAGTCAGTTAGTATTGTTATAAAGTCCTTGCTGGTCGTGGCAGCCAGGGCAATTGCAACTTCCTCTGCAGCTTCTGTTGAGGCTGTACGCACAGTCATAGCTGTCATTTCCTGACCTGCCGCGTTAACAACGCAGACGGCGTGTGCTGGTTGATTTGGATGTATGCCTGCGTCGCTGAATCTTGTTGTTGGGTTATTTCCATACTTGGCGTTGACGGCTTTAGCTCTAGCGATGCGCCGTGCCTTGTTATGAACGGGGTGCATGTTTCTTGGTATCGGTAGAACTCGGATGTGCTGTCGAATCTCTAATGGAACACGTATCTTGTGGTCTTGCCTGGGTGGCGTCGCATATCCTAGCTGTCTTAAAGTCGTCCTTCCCGTGTGAGTCAGCTTCAGTCGTTCAAGATGGGAGGTTCGGTGTGCTTCCTGTATCTCCTCCCAACTATTATGTATTCCCAGTTGGAGCAACCTTTTCGTTGATGTCTTTGATGGTAGTCCTAAGGCGATCTTGTAAGCTTGTCGAATTATAGTATTCAATCTGGCTTTCTCCGTTGTTTTAAGGGCAAGATAGGGAGTGCCATATGCGACCCTTCTGATGAGCAGTGCCTGTATGGTGCGCAGGGTATCCGACTCCAGCAAGCCAAACCTTCTATTCGACACCCGATGTATGAGGTGCATTAGCTGGCTGAGAGTGCGGTTGAGAGGGGCAATTGTATGCATTCCTGATCCATTTTTGGGAATCACAAGCCTTAAAATACGCAGATGAGGCACACTGGGAACTGGTTTGCCCTGTATTGTGAGCTCGGGCTCAGGGATGCTTTTCTTCTTCTGCGTAGCTTTCCCAGATATTAGAGTAAGCAGAGCTGACTTCTCTGGGGCGCATTGTAGTCCTCGGGCTCGAAGGTATTCGTGTGCCTTGTCGATGGCTAATTGAAGGGCGTCTTGTTGCTCCCCCATTGATCCCGTGGGGGTCCAAAGGGTCAAGTCGTCTGCGTAAAGCGCATGCCGTAGATGCGGGATGTCATTGAGTATTCGAGGGAGATCTTTCATTACTATATTGAATAGGAGCGGTGATATCACCTAACCTTGTGGAGTGCCTTTTGGTATTGTTTTAAATGTTCTTGAACGGAGGTGGCCTATTCCGATGGTTGCCGTGCGTCCTGTCAGGAAGGCCGCAACATAGTTATATAGCCTCTGGCCACAGTCAATTGAGGCTAGTCCACGAAGAATGGCTTGGTGGTTAACATTATTAAAGGCTCCTTTGATATCCAAAGCTAGTATGCATCTTTTGTGCGAATTGGAAAGCCTGTTTATTATTTCTTCTTTAAGTTGCAGCAGGATATATTGCGTGGATAAATGGGGGCGGAATCCATACATATTTGTTGGGAAATGCCCATTATCTTCGATAAACGGGGAAAGGCGATTTTGTACCATGTGTTCCAATAACTTCCCAACACAAGATGTGAAGGAAATGGGTCGCAGATTTCGTGGGGCTAGTGGCTTACCGGGTTTTGGTATTAGTGTAATGTCGGCGTGTTTCCACTGGGATGGGAGTGTTCCGGCAATCCAATGTTCGTTAATGTATTCTAATAGAGCCTCTAACGCCGTGGTGTCCAAATTTCGTAACAGCTTGTTTGGAATCTTGTCCTTTCCTGGTGTAGTATTCCGGGTCAAGTTTTGGACCACCGCTTCAATTCAGGAGGAGGACGGGAACGGAGGCTGTGCCAGCGTGGTTGCCACCGCCATGGTGACCCTCCCCAATGGCAAGGATTTGGTGGCCACCTCCCGGGTGTACACGTCTCAGCCACACGCTATGCCCGGCCCATCAGCACCTCCGAAACCCGCACGTGCACCCGTGCCGACCCCTGAACAAACACCGGCTTTGGAAACACCTACTGAGACACCCTCACACACGCCCAGATTCAGTAGCGGTAAGTTGCACACAGCTCTTCATGCAACCGGTTCATTTGCACAACCCCGAAGTGGTCCGGGATCAGCAATGTTTTTGCGACTGGTACAGTGGCTTTTATTGTGTGTGTTATCTTCTTCCGCATCGTCGCAGAGTCAGCGCCCAACGCGCCAGCGTGCCAGCGACGCAGCCACTCGCCGTCCCCAAATGAATCCATCCCCTCGACCCCAGCGCGGAGGATCAACTCTGCGGGGAAGCTGCTGTCGAAGCAGCATGCCTTTGTGACCAAGACGATGACCAAGACGGAGACCTGTGGGCCCTGTGGAAAGGTCTTCTTTTGCGGGTCTGCGCTCAAATGCGTGTCCTGCCGCTCCGTCTGCCACCACGAGTGCAGAGACAAGGTGGGTGTTTTTTCACTGACATTGTCTCCTGGCCACGTCTGTCTGTTTATCCAGTCTGTGTGGGTATTATACCCACTAGATATAATCTAGATATTATACCCTGTAGCTTCACACTTAGCAATGTTTACAAGTAAACTCCGTTTAACGAGCTTGAAGGGACTCGGAGAATTCGTTTGTATTGCGAGCAATTCTTCCTGAGCAAACGCGCTTTGCATTGTACATGTCAGAACCCAGCAAAATCGTTGTGTTAACCACAAAACTTGTCATGACCGAGTTCGCCTTAACGAACGCTTCCTATAAATGCTTGCTGCTTCTCTTCTGGGCTCACAGGGCGTTTCCCTTCTAACAATGCGCGCGTTTAGTGAATGCGAAGGTGACCTTGTAACCTTAGATTCCTTACATGTCCTCAATTTTTCTTTTTGATAAGCACAAAATGTACATGGGTCCACATGAGAACGGATTGAGTGACTGTTGCTCGGATTTTCTGGTTTAACGAATATTCGCGCGCACTTCGTAGCACGTGAGAATGGTTATCCTTTTTACCATAACAATTATGAGAAATAGACAAACAAAAGAAGTCGCTGGAGCCATCGCTTTAACAAGAGGACCTGTCCGAACCCAGGCAATCTCATCGAAATGTTTTCACCAGCGACATTTCTATTTTTCAATAACTTTTCATTTCAAACTGTTATCTTTCACTTAACCTCGGTCTTATTCACATTTCTCAGAGGGAAATGCACGCACAGAACCTTGAATGTCCTTGAACTCTCTCTGTGGCAGGTTCCCCTTCTCTGTGTCCCCGTGTTTCAAATCCCCACGCAGGAAAGGGCCGCTCGCAGGGGCACCATCGCTGACTACGCCCCCTGCACCTCCCCCATGGTGCCCGCCCTGATGGTGCGCTGCATAGAGGAGGTGCAGCGCAGGGGCCTCTTCTTAGACGGGCTGTACTGGTGAGTGGTGCTATGGCGATACCATTACCGCTGTTACTGTAAGCCACGCTCTGCATGCGTTGGTATCATGGGTGTGCGCTTGGAACATAGGTGCCACCTCCTGCGAATACCGCGCCGAGGGGGAGTTTGTTTGGTGCAAAAAAGAAACCTGCGCTACTTTTTTACGGCGAAGCAGTATATGTCTAGAATAATTTCTAGAATAATGTACGCCACCCTTCTGACAAGAGAGCGCTGAAAGATTGACACCATCATACGCACGGTCTACAAACAAGCCCTCGCACTTCCGACTAGCACTTCTACCGCTCGCCTGATGGTTCTGGGAGTACATAACATTCTAGACGAACTTATGGAGGCGCACCTGAGCGGCCAAGAAGCGCGACTAAGTACTACGCCCACAGGACGCCAAGTTCTCACGAACTTACGGTACGTGTCTCCAACGGAAACATACTGCGGTAGACATACCCCGGGAACTAAGATCCAAGTTAACAGTTCCCCCACTGCCAAGAAACATGAGCCTCTAGCACCACGAGGGCAGAAGCACGACGATCCAGTACGACAGTCTTCACGGACGCCGCGGACTTAGCGCGCGCAAACACCAAACAAGTCGTCGCCACCCCCACTGGTGTCATTACAAGTGTCACCCTTCGTACGGTCACCATCCTCAAAGAAGAAGTGGCACTCGCACTAGCCATAACGCAGACCCAAGCCGCGACCACCATTGCGGACTCGCAAGCGGTGTATCGAACGTAGACGGCTAGAAGGATTTCCAAGGTAGCCGCACGAATTATAAACCAAAACCTCCCCTAGAGAAGTCTGGATTATCTGGACACCTGCCCACTCGTCTGTTCGCTGCAATCAAGCGGCGCACGCTCACGCCCGAGAACTTGCTCGCCGGGCACCGCAAGAGGGTGATGAGAGGACCAGTCACTCATCGCATACGACATCACCCAACACAACATGCTCACACGACGCACCTTCCCGCCGCCGGCTGACCAGCTAACAAGAACAAGTCACCCTTCGACGGCTTTAAACTAACACATTTCCACACCCCCACGCGGCTACACACCATCCGCCCCACATTATACTACCCCCTGTGAAGGGACTGCGGTATGCTTTGGGCTTGCCAGTCAAGCCCAGACCTTGATCTAATCTTTAATCACGGAGCAAGAATATACAGGAGGCGGAACGGCCTATTGTGGCAGGCGCGGGAGAGCGACCAGATAATGTCACAATGAAAACCAAGACGGGCTGCAAAGCTGCGCAGCTGCGACGGCGAAGGAGAGGGTAGCGGCACCTGATGGACGAAATGATAGCGGCCGCAATTCATTCCGAGGCTGCTCAGTGCAATGTCCAAAGCGGCGGCCGCGCAGTTTCTTCAACCGTGGCAGATGCCGCTAGCTTAACCTATAGTATATGACGACCGCTTGTGACATTATCTGGCTGCTCTGGGAAGTCTCGTTTCGCCTCCTGTCTTATTCTTGCTCCGTGCCTTTATTGCAACTCACGAGCAGTGGGAGAGTGCGTTTGCCACCTCAGACCAGAGTAACCAGCTTTGGCTCGCTGAAAGGGCGAAGACGGCAGGCCGCAACAACGTAGTCCTGGACTGAGGAGCCCGCCCACGAACCCACTCGACTTCACTGTTTATAAAGCTGTGCTCCTCCTCCTCCTCCTCCTTCTCCTCCTCCTCTAAGGATCCAAGCTTTGTTCTCGCGGACAAACACGGAGCTGCCTGTGTCCCTCCCGCGTCGTAAGCATCTTACTGTTTGTGTAACACACCAACCCAATCCGAGCTATCACTAAGGGCACCGGACAGATAACATTGGGCCATTTAATTAACGTCCGCATTTGAACCTGACGCCAGCACGAGAACATGTCCTCCATCAGTACAGGCATAAGACCTATTCGCCGCGAGCTCGACATGTAGGTGGCGACACCGTCGCGCTGCTAGTGTGGATGCTCCGCTGAGCGGCCCGTAAGAATGCACACTGTGGCCGCGCTTCGTGCTTTTTTCTCGCAGTATGTGCGCACGAAAGGCGCAAACAAGAGTGGTATGCTGTAGTTCGGTTCCTCAACGCTCAATGTATAGACCATTTTATTTTCTTCGCCCTGGGAGCTTCCATTTTATCAGTGGGCTGTGCTAGCGGCCCTACAATTGGCGCGCTCGACAGGAAGTTGTAACTGCGCATGCGCAACACAGCCCAGAATATGTTCTGATCTTATGAAAGATTAACGGATAAAAAGGTTTTAGCATGGAAGCGGCAGTCAGTTTTCATTACTACGCCAAAAAAAGCGACGGCTCATCGGGAATCTCAGAATTGCCGTAATTGTGACAATGAACTTGTACGCTGTGGCTCGCAGCAACCTCGATCTTTCCAGACTATGGCTTTGAGCCTTCAATAAAAGCATAAATAGAAACAAATCAGGAATCCTCGATCTCTGAAACTCAGTTTACAACGGCAATCTCAATCGCTTTCACTGGTAGCATGATGCATTCTTGCATTTGTGGGATGCCCTGAAATGGTAACACTACTTAACTGCCCCGAAATTCTTTCTAAGAGCTTACGATATTTTTGTGTGTTCAAAAGGCAACATAAAATTACTGAATTTTGATCAGCGCAGAGATATAAATGTAACCAACAGGTCTTTTAAATTAAATTTTAGCGACTCTGAAGGAAGGTTTGATGAATAACGGTTTCAGATGACTTATTTACGGCTTTCGTCGCAAGTGAACTTGCGAATTGAATTATCAACGCACACAGTACAATCAACATCTCATGTTTAGATAGGTTTTAGCAAAGTGACAAGCAGGTTTACAGTGTGCAAACCGAGCTTCTGGGATCTCACAGTGAGCACAAGTTTTCTGTTACGGCTGCTCTTTTGACCATTTGCGTTCCTTTTAAAATCTAACAGGTGCCTGCAACAGCGACATGTGTTTGCATTCTTGCGTATAAGGTCGCTTACGAACCCTAAAGATGGCAATAAATGATCGAAGTTGCGCTGTTGCAGATGTAGTAAAACATTTCCTTTTTATGTCTCGTTGCGAATCAGCGCAACGGGTTCCCGGTAACTACTATGTTTTGCAAACTGAATATCGCCTTTGTCTTGGCATTAATTCTTGAGGATTGGTTAAAAAATGAAATTCTGTGCATTTCCTTTTTTTTTTCGGGAAGAGGGGGGGAGGTCCTGCCAACGTTGCAAGAGCAGAGAGAAGAGAACGCATGTAACGCGAAAAGCCAAACTATGGTTATCAGTATTACTTACAATGGAAACTACACTAGGCGTTGTGTTCTGTAGCGGTGAAAAAGCAGTACTTTAACACGTATTTTCAAAATTAATTAAGCCCCCTTTGGTCCGAGATTGTCCAGGAATTGTGGCTCGCCTTTTTCAAAAATGTATTGAAAGCTTAGCATTGTGGGAAAAAATTAAAAAAAATCAACGAGTCAAGGCACACACTCCTCACACATGTGGGCAACAACGTGTATTATATTACACGTTTTCTCCTCTTTCTTTAAACTTAGGTCCACCTTAAGAGGTTAAGACGTGACCATATTAGGCATTTGGTTATGCTGAGTGAGACACGTTTCTGGACAAGGTGATTCATGTCGGATTTGAAAATGATATATATGAAAATGACACACGAAATGCCACACGACAGACGCAAACTCACAACTGCTTAATTTTACCGAAAAATCCCCCCTAAATACTCTTGCGCATCCATAGAAACGTATTTTAAATAATACGTAAAATTAGCAACTCGATACAGTTGAATAAATGTTTATTCATCCTCCTCAGTATAAACAACGACTGTCCAAAAATGGTATTTATTTTAGAAAAGGTACGGTAAGGACACGATCACACAGGCGCTTGCTGGTGTAAAATACGTGTCCGGTAATGTATGGGCGATAGCTCAGGGGTCGTGTGCAGTGTAAATGTTTTTGTTTGTTTCTTCTTTCTATAAGGACACAGCGCAGTTTTACAAGGGTGTGGAATTTGCACGCGTATGCACAGGTCTTGTCGCTTCTTACCCGACCCGTTTCGCGTACTAAACTTTTATCCTTTAAATAATCACCACGCCACCTTCAATAAGCACCCTTCGACGTTCCCGAAACGGCAGACGACTGCACTCAGCAATAGGAAAAGTGCAATGTGTGTAAGCAATGTTCACACTCAAGCGGTGACCACGGCGAAGATGTTTCGTGGAATTAAGCCAGCGCATTAACCCTCAACGGCCACTGATTATTGCGTTTCTAGAGGAAATGCGCAAGCAGAGGTAACTATGTCATTGCTTACTGCCAAACGAGCACACATATTGGTTGTTTTGTCGTGTGCAGCACGCGTCTTGCGCCGCACGCAACGTGAAAAAGCAGACGACGCGAGAGCGCCATCCACACTAGGAGCGGTTCGTCCCGCCGCCGCCAGGGGCCGACTCTGTTCGCGCTCGGGGCGAATAGCTGCGCGTGCACGCCCCCTTCTCCCCTCCCACTATTATCCACTAAAACCTGTGCACGCATAAACCGACAACCGGTCATGTGCGCGTGCTGAGGAGTGACAGGCGCGGTCGAAAATGTCTTTTTGAAAGCCCTTATTCTAAAGAGGTGATATTGGCTCACGCCAGCGTTCCAAGCGGGCGGGCAAGTCGCTGTTCATCCGAGAGGGATTCGCTGCTACTTGACGAGCTGGAACTTGAGGCGGTAATGGCGGCAGCAGCTTTACGCCGTTTTCGCGCCCATTTGGGCTTCTGTTCGAGTCGATAATTCTTCCATTCTAGCTCCTCCTCCAAACAAACAGCATGCATCCGTCCCGTAACGATTCATAACCTGGAAGCTCCTGAGCCCTATTCTCGCGTAAAAATATGGCCCTTTCCCTTTCCCTTCGTAGGCATCTTACTGTCTGTGTAACACATAAACCCAGACCTGATCCCCTAGGAGCCATGAAGAGAAAACACAAGTTTGGTTCATTCGAAAGATTGCCTCTTTAGAACCATACTGACACCACTTTTACCGCAAACTTCGCTCAAATAAGCTACATAATTAGGAAAAAAGGGAATGACCATGCGACCCACTAGCTCATTTCCCGCAACAGAACCTACGATGTCATACTAGAATGCTCTGCGATTGGCGGAGGCCGGCAAAAGCAAAACGCAAGTTAGGCAGGGCCTACCAGTTTGCATAGTGAGTTATATGCCGTTGAAACATGCTGCACATTCATTTTATGGCACTGAGAACGGTGGAGTAAACGGTTGAAGTTCCGAACGAACACGCAAACATGTACGCCAATGCGTACGAAACTACCGCCGGCCGAGCTGGACATCTCGCCGTCGCGCGGACGAATTTTTGGGTTCGAGGCTCTTTGGGGCCACTGAACAGTTCTAGCACGCACAGCCGCGACCTTGCTTGGTATCTTAATCCCTTGACAGGAAGTTGGCGTCATATCGCCAACCAGCAAAAGTAAAAATAGAAACAAGGGGAGTAAAAACCAGCAAGCAGCGACGAGATTGTGCCACTCATCGCAGAAGTTTCGGAATGGTGGTCGTGTTGGCTTGCTGCTGTCGTTAGAGCTCGTTTTCAGTTTACAACAACTGAAAACTTCAGTTTGTTCGAGTACTTAGAATGAAATGTTGTTGCTGCGTCCTGAAATGCCCATGTAGTACGGGCAAATCGTCGAGGGAGTGCGACATCCCCCCCGATGAAGAGATCTCCTTTCATACGCTGCCCAACGACGAACCTCGGCGAAGCAAGTGGCTACGTTTTGTGAACTTTGCAAACGGAGGAGAAAGGGAGCTAAAGGAAGTACGAGTGTGCCCGCTTCATTTCCGACGAAGTGATTACGGCAGAGACCCTTACGTTAGCTCACTCCTGGGGCATGCCGCCGCTCGTCGCCGACTTCATCAAATCGCCGTGAAAGCGCTCTGAGCTTGGGAAAAAAAATACCGTACACACCGCGCATTGACGCTGGTATCTTTCTGGTCGGAGCAGAGAGCTCGCGCGAACGGCTTTCCATACACGACACCGGCCAACTGGCATAAGCGATACTGCCAGGGCCGGATTAAGGTGGGGGCTACAGGGGCTGCAGCCCCGGGCCCCCAGCTGTCAGGGGCCCCACTCGATCATATAAAAAAATATCATGAGTGTGCTCGCTGCCAGCATTGAAAGGTGAAGGTAGGAGCATCAACCTCACCTGCACACCGAAGCTGACTTACTCGGGACAGGTAGGGAGGAAGTGGGAAGGGGGGCGGGAGAAGGGGCTCACGCTATGGTTGACAACCTTCCAACCTTCGAGTCTATTTCAATTTAATTTAGTTATTTCAACTCCTCTTCCTTGTTTTCCCGAGGTTTATGAGAAGACGTCTTGGACCAACAGTCGTGGGTACACAGCTTGACCGGGCCTAAAAAAGGCACATAAAAATGGTCCCGAGCACTGCTACGGTCTTTTTCGGCACAGCTCCTTTCGGTAGTCTTTTCGGTACACGGACATCGAAGTACGCGGACGTTTCGGCATGCGCACGTTTCGGTATAAGAAAGGGTCAGGCATACGAATAATGAAATAATGTCTGAAGAACATTGTAAATTCCTTAGCCCTGAGAGACGTTATATGTAATTATTGACAACTTAAGCCCTCCCCTACGGCCACATACACTGTTTCTACCACAAAAATTAATGTATAGCAGTTGACAAAAAAGTTTATTGCGATGAAGACCCGTTCGATAAAGCTAGTCCGATTAGCTTTATCGCATAGGCGTGATTGATATCAACTCGATATTTCTCGCTGAATGGTCAGCGTATATATTGGTTTTTAGATATTCAAAGAATGTGTAGGCCACTCGCGGGGTCGTTCGGCTTCAGCCCGCCCCTCTGCGCTGCAACCTCTGCAGGCTGTCTGAGCAAGAAGCGTTGCGGAAGCTATATACATGTCCGCGCGACTCCATTCCGAGAGTAATTCTGCATGCCCCACTCCGTGTGGACGCAGAGGCCGCCGGGCCAGCGGCTACCTTCGAGCTGGGGAATAAGCAGGCCTAAGCGGTGTGAAGAGCTCAGGCGTGGACGCCAAACAAAGCAACAACAACAAACGTCTGTTTGCTTTCGGGATGACGAAAGCTCTGTCAACTTAAAAAAAATTACACCATCTTCCCGTGGGGAACCATGAGGAGGATGCGAATTAGGGGTTCCATGTTGGTTCCGTTGTGTTGCCGTCATGTTGTTTCATTTATCGGAGCACGAATGGGAACGTAGTGTGAACCCCCATGCAGAGACAGAGAAATGTAGAGAAATGTAGATGAGAGCGAAGAGACCGACACCAGCGTTACCTGATCGAACACCTCCTGGTTCTCGTCTTTCTTTATTGCGTGCCCACGCTCCTACCCCGCTGCCCAGCCTCTTCGTCCGCTTCTCTGGTTGAGCTGCAAGGCGCGTGGCGCTTCCCCCCACAGCTTTCCCGCAGGAAATTCAACATCCTCCTCTAAAGTTTCCAGTTCGTCCTTTTCATTGACGTTCAGCTTCACGTGCCTTCGTTGCATCAGTAGCTTCTTGACGTAGTTTGAATGAGTCAAGGACATAAGGCGCGTTCTTAGCACTTGCTCCTGTCTCGGTTATGTAGCGCAGTGGGAAGAGCGCCGCGTACCTCCCGTTGCAGCCAGAGAGTCGGGGATTGAAACCGGGCGCCGCTAACTATTTCTTTTTTATAGTGTGGGGGGAAAGGTGCGGACGCCGGAGGGCTCAGGGTTGACTAAGAGATGCTTTGCATCTAAAACGCGCCCTGCATGCGACCCCTTCGATGCCGCCTTGAAAACGGACCTCCGTCGCGACTCGGGGACGGTAAGCTGTTCGTCCCCGTGGGCGCTTTTCGCTGTGGAATGAGCCGGCGGACGGCGTGGACCAAAGGGCGGCCCGCAGATCTGGTCCCGCTTGGGCGCGGCCGCAGGAGGAGAGGAACCCCCGAAGGAGCGCGGGAAAACAGTGGACGTGGAAAACCTGTTGAGGGCTCAGAAACGCGAGGTCCACCTGTACATACTCGCCTCCGTCGTATACCCAGAATGAAGACGAGAAGATATATGGCGTGTTTCCACTGCCAGTAACGACCGAAAAACGACCCTACCGATTGACAACGAACTACTGACTACTAAAACTGTTGCGCGTCACCGACGGGATAAGCAGCGCGGGGGTGAGCAGAGACATCCTATCCCAATTAAACTCTTGTCTGATGCTATCTCTCGTGCTCATCTGTCGCTCTCCAACCCAAAGGGGACCCGTTAATCTGTAGCGGCTTGCCGACTGGCGAGGCCATCACAGCTGCGCAACAGGAGTTCATCGACGCTGAAAGTTCGACGGCCACGCGTAAACCCACGCACGAAGCGGACCGCTCCCCAGCCCGAAAACTGACATTTTTCTGGTTGTCGTATATGTGGTAATCGTGCTTGGATAGAAAAATTGCGTTGCGCGACATGTCGAAGCCCCCCCCCCCCCCCCCCCCCCTCCCCCCTTTCCTTAAACCTCCTTCAAAGGCGGCGCGTGTTCTAACCTAAGCGTGCTTTCTCGTCTGCGCGGGTAACCTACAGGATTTTCGCCCGTAAGCCATGGCGGCTGTTTGGCACATGTCTGTGAGTGACAACTGCCCGCGCGGACTTTGAGCCCTCCAATATATGCAGGTGGAGAACTTTACAATAAAACTCAAACCTCAAACGCTTAATAAAATACGCTTCAAAGAAAATACTCCCTTGTACCATTTCGTGTGCAGGCCGACACGGCGCTTCGATTAATTGTGAATCTGTGATAGACCGGAAATCAAACCATACTAACTTTTACGCGTGATAAAATCCGTTATATAATACTAGACATCAAGCCAAGAAATTATTTTCTGGAAAGCGTAATATTACTATATATAATTTATCACTGATCAGAGAGCATAAAATCGGCTTCGAAAATTTTTGCATATTAAAGCGGAATCATCATCATCATCATCAGGGCCCCAACGACGGAGTAGCCCCGGGCCCCAAAGTTTCCTAATCCGCCACTGGATACTGCTACTGAAATTGAACTATTATTAACCGTAAAAATACGGCACATACGTAGCAGACTATTCGTCCGTCGCGACGGGGCTGACGAGGCAGCGGTGCCGACGGCTGGGCGTTCGTCTGTTGTGAGTATCGCGGAATGGTCGCTTTCCGGTCCATCCGTGTATCCCACAACTCCTGCCGCTCGCGCACTTAGAAGCATTAAGCGTTCAAGTGGTGAGAGGTTGTCAAATGCAAGCCCGAGCTCCTCGGCAAGAGATTTGTTGTCCGGATCAGGTGATTCCATGACTAGGGCTGCGGGTGTACTAGGTTTTACTAGTATTTTTAAAATGGCCGCCGTCGCGGTTTCGGCACGAGTTCCAATTCCTGTTTGATTCCCGCGTGTGGGTGCTATATGGAGTCGACATACTAAGTCTGTTTCATGTACCGGCTCATATGACGCCATTGTTCACGTCACTAACTATACAATTTAGCGGGAGATTTAAAAGTTTGGCTTAAATTGCCTTATTTCTCAGTGAATAAAGCATCGTTTGCTCCCGGGAAAGCGCTTGGGGTACTATGAAACACCTAATCTTTCGAATAAAACAAACTTTTGTTTTGTCTTCATGGCTCCTTTTTGGACAGCCGACAAAGCGCACTGAGCCATGTCATTTCGACGTTTAAATCTCCCACTAGTATAACCAGCATTTCATCGGTAGCGGCATGAAGCGTAGCTGTGCGTGCATGCCCCCCTCCTTCCACCCCCAAACCGTGCACGCATAAACCAGCAACCGGTTTGGATATACTTAGGCGTGAAAAACACCCGTGAAAATGTCGCTCGGAAGGCGCTCCAAGCTGAAGAAGTGTTATAGCCCACGCCGGCGTTCCAATTGGGCAAGGTGTTCTTCAACCGGGAGGGCTTCGCAGCTACTGACAGGGCGAGGTAGAACCCGAGCGAAAACAGCGGCGGCTACATGTTTAGCCGCGGCCTAAAGTTTCGGTCGTTTAAGGGCTCAACCCTTTGGCAGGCGCTGCCTGGGTTTCACGGGGTGGCGTCTGTTTGTCCGAGTAACCGAGTAAGCGAACCCGGGAGCGACGGAAGAAAGAAAACTGGGGGGAGCGTCTGGCGAAGGGTGAGAAGGAAGCCTTCGCGCGCGGCTATGGGGTGATTTCTCTCACTGCCTCCCCCTCGCACTTGTTTCATGTGTCGCCACTAAGGAGCGCCCTCACCCTGACACTTTCCCCAGAAGCTGTTGCGTTCGCCCCTAATCCGAACAACCTGAAATTTGCGGTGAAGGTTCAAGCACTATTAATACGCTGGCTGGCTGCGGCGAACCGCTGCGAGATAACAGCAGAGCATAGCGCGTGCCGCCGTACATTCGCTGACCACGCGATCCAGCAGATATGCCGTGACCGAGAAGACTGCAGCTCGCGCTGCGCAGAAATTTTGAATTGGGGAGCATAGTAACCGTGAGTGCATTTTGTGCACCCATCCGCCCTCCTGTTTATTTTTAAAGCAAAGCTTTTTACCTCTACCCCCAAGGGTTCTTTCGTGACCGTTGGTGTCAACAGAAAACTCCCATGAACAAATAAAAGAATTTACTGGCACCGCCAGGAATCGAACCTGCAACTAATGGAGTAACAAATCCAGAGCCCGTTGTGTAACCGATTTAGCTACGAGCCCACGCGGATACGGAGTAGACAAGTGGTGCACTCACCAAGCACATCTACGGATTTACCTCCTCCATTCTCGCTGAATGCCACGCGATAACGATAAAGGAAGCTCACACCAACCCATGGCATCACACTTGTAGTACGCCAACGGCTAAAGCCTGTGGCTTCCAGTGTTCACGTAAAAACTCTCAGCTCCCTGTCATCCGCCCTCACACCAAACGACACCTCAAGGAACACATTCAAATACTCCTTGATGGCCAGGCAATCACTCCAATCCCCAGCATCAAGATCCTGGGGCTAGATCTTCAGGCCAACAGCAAGAGTGACGTATCCTTGCAGCGCCTGAAACACAGCATCAATAAAATCATACAGATGATCAGGCGAGTTCCCACCAAGAAGCGAGGCCTCAAGGAATCCGGTTCCTTCCGATTAGTTGAAGCGTTTGTCCTCTCGATAATTACTTACGTCAACCCCCTGTATTATTCTCGGCAAGGAGGACATAAAGATGCTTTATATAATCATTAGAAAGGCGGCTGAGCAAGCCATTGGTCTTCCCACGAGTGCGTCCACAGAGAGGCTGCTTAGCACGGGGCCGTACAACACGGTGGAAGAGCTGATAGAGGGCCATCTTTCTATCCAGAAGCTCCGAATGAGCAGAACTGCGGCGGGTCGCCGCATCCTTCACCAGAATGGCTGGGCAGCACAAATGTCACTCCGCTTGATGTGCTCCCGCACTCTTGGCGACAAGAACTAAAGATGCTCCCTTTGCTTAGAAATATGAACCCCTCACAAGACGAGGGTCGCCGACAAGCACGGGATCAAGCGCTCAACACCATCCTCGGTGGGGATCATGCAGTTATCTACACAGACGCCTCCCAACGCCATCATCGTGGCTACCTCCAGCACAAACCTTCTTGCTTGTGTCTCACTCAAGACCGAAGACATGACGGCAGCAGAAAAGGCAGCCATCGTCTTGGCTCTCACTCAACCAGGGGTTCGGAAGGTAGTCACCGATTCCCAACAAGCCTACCGGAATTACCAGTCGGTTTGGTGTCCCGCCCTGCACTGCCTGTGCTAAAAAACCACTCCCCAAATGGTTCCGTTCATCTCATCTGGTCACCAGCTCACGCTTCTATGGAGGGCAACGAATACGCCCACCAAGCCTGGACGTTCAGGGAAATACCCCAGCATTATCGCCTTCTGAGACAGACCCTACCTTCGCCTTACCCTGACCTTTACATAGAACAACAAACTACCCTACGGCTCATACAATCCGGCTCCTTCCCACACCCGACGCGTCTTCACCTAATGCACCCGAATCGCTACGACGCTGAATGTAAATTTTGCTCAGAAGTAGGAACACTCCGCCACATAATCGGGGTGTCTGACTTTAGCCCTGAGTACCCTCCTTTCTTTCCGTCAACTACCTAACAAGAGCAATGGGAGATGCTGCTGTTACAGAGTCATCCACACGTCTTTACTGACCCTACCTGTCCAGCCTGCGGGGCACTCGACACTCACTACCATTCCCTCTGCGAATGCCCCGCAGACCCGTACCCCCCCGTTCCCTCCCCTACCACTGGGAGCAGATGTTGCGTGACCCGGGGGAGTCAGGCCAAGTCCTGACCACCTCCCGGGCCCTGGAGGTCGCGGCGGCCCTGTGGGCCTCCTCCACCCCCAATACCTGATCCCGATGGACGAAAAAACGTATTCCTTCCTTCCTGCCTACCCAGCTTCAGCTGGTGGACAGAGCACAGGCGGCGCGGACTGAATATGGGCTACAGTGAAGAAGGAACCACTCCTCTGGGCCGCTCTCTGGGCCGTTCAGAAATCTGAATAGACGTATTTACTCATCCTCCTCCTCATCATCATCCTCCTCATCCTCGTCCTCCGTCTCTGCCGCCGATCTCGTCGCCTCCGTCCGCAACGGCAGAGATGGAGAAGTGAGATCGTCTAACACCGGGTTTGAGCTTCCTTTAATTTTATTAAAAAAAAAGAGTTTCCTCTCATGTGCTACACCAATACAACTCAACCAACCACCATTCATGCATCATGCATTAATTTAACTTTACCAAGAATATCTCTTTGGAACCCGCCGCGGAGGCTCAGTGGCTAAGGCGTTGCGCTGCTGAGCACAAGGTCGCGGGTTCGATTCCCGGCCGCGGCGGCCGCTTTTCTGATGGAGGCGAAAAGCAAAAACGCCTGTGTGTACGAGATTTCGGCGCACGTTAAAGATCCCCAGGTGGTCAAAATTAATCCGGAGCCCTCCACTACGGCGCGCCTCATCGCCTGCGTTGCGTCGGCGCGTTAAACCATACAATCAATCAATATCTCTTTGAAGTAATAGAGGGTGTGGTTAAGTGCATTTCACTTCTCTCTGGTTTCACTATTTGTAGAGCGACGTCAGTGAATTTAGGTGACGTCGAATGGGTAATCGTTGTGGGTGCCGTTTACAGCTTTGCTTTCCAACCACATTCAAGGGTGGATTGGCGCGAATTTTTTGTAATCATCTGACAACGGCACTATCGCTGTTAGCAGCCGACTGCGAAACTTGTCAAAGAAGCATTGGCCGATGTGAGGGGAAAATAGCTGTGAAATAGGTGTCAGCGGTGGCGAGGAGGAATTGCCGCAGCGGCACCGAGTAAATCGGCTTCACCGTAATGAAAACTTAGGGGGGAGGGGGTAGACAAAATGCTGCCTCGCAGTAAAAACTTCACTATCAGATTACAAGTGCTGCAGCTGCTGTTATGACACCCAAGTGTTGGCAGTGCAAGAAAATGTGCACATCGGATATTTTTGCCATTAATAAATTTTCCGATTCTTCTGGCTTAACAGTAACAAGCCATCTGTGTGAGCAAGTTAAAGCTGCCTACTGCTGTGTAAAGGCTGAATTTTAGCCCCGGCTGCCATTAATGTGTAGCTGTCATCGTATGACATTGTTAAAGGCAAACATGGCGGCTGCCAATAAAAGCGCCTCTTGTGGTCTCTTACACCCGTAATTTCTTTGCACTGCCCGGAAACCTAGCGGGTTGTTTATGGTCTTTGCAGTGTCGTCTAAACCACTTGAGTGTCGTATTTGTGGATTTTTTGCGTCTACTACATTTGTTTGTACACTGAATCCTCGTTAAAACGAAAACACTTTAAAACGAAAACCCGCCTCGGTGGCTCAGTGGCTGAGACGTTGCGCTGCTGAGCACGAGGACGCGGGTTCGATTCCCGGCTGCGGCGGCCGCTTTTCCGATGGAGGCGAAAAGCAAAAAGGCCCGTGTGTACGAGATTTCGGCGCACGTTAAAGATCCCCAGGTGGCCAAAATTAATCCGGAGCCCTCCACTACGGTGCGCTTCATCGCCTGCGTTGCGTCGGCGCGTTAAACCCCACAATCAATCAATCAACTTTATTTGAGGTGTTTCCCCCTTTTAATCACGTATTGCTGCAACAAAGATGGCTTCCTCTTTTGGGGCTTTGTCTTAACAACCGTTTACTGTATTGTGCCTTTGTGGGCTACAGGCCGAGGGTAGCTGAGGGCGTCCCCACTCTTGGGGTTTTCCAGGGTGCCTGTTGGAGAAAAGGAGGTGCGGGATTTGAGGGCGCAGTTCCAGCGAGGCAAGGGTATCCCGAACTTGGTGAGTGGTGGCATGCATGCTTCATCGTAACGTGGCCCATTCTTCAGCCTTTCCCTTGCCGCGATATCTGCTGTTTTATTAGTGGGTGAGTGACACGGCCTGAATTTCATTGCACTTTGTACTTACAGTCCCAGGTGGGCATCCACGTTGTGTGCAGTGTCCTCAAGGAATTCCTGAGTTCACTCACAGAGACCCCCATCACCAAGTCCCTCTTGGACGTGTTCGCTAAGGCGACTGGTGAGTTGACTACTACATGAGCAACTTTTTTGTACCGCCGATTTTCTATACGCCAAAACACACGCGCTACCAATATGAGGATTTAAGGTTTGCGCCTTTAAAAAAGAATGTTACTGGTAAAACTACAAGACCAACATTGTACATCTTTCGGCCGGAAAACATGCCATTGCGGAGCTGGGCTTTATCTGGAGAGTGTTGAATGGGGCAGCTTGAGAATCGCCACGGTATCAGGACTCGGGAGGGGACAAAGGAACCAGAAGGGTGGAAGTGGCCCAATACCAAATAGAAAAAAAGGCGACCACCTTAAAAGCACCTGCCTCGTGAGGTTTAGCCACACGTCACCGGTGCGTCGCGGGAAGGCCCTCCCTAGCAGCAAAAATTGCCTAACCCAAGCATGGCAAATCATCAGTGGCCAATGTGTCCGAGCTTCGAAATACCTCGGCCGCCATTGTTGGCTGATGTTTGGGAAGGGTAACAAGCCAACAATTGGCCAAGCTCTGGAAGGCCAATATTGGACAATGCTTGGCGAAGCATGTTGCCTTAATAATGCTTGTAAAGAAAGGGGCGGGCGAAGAGAAGCCACAGACTGTAGGCCGCCTTTCCAAGCTGCTACTTCTTTCTCCTCTACTTCATCTTCTTCTACATACCCCCCCTCCCCCAGGAAGATGCAGGTACAATCCACTAACCCCGTGTTCAACCTCCTCCCCCTGCAGAAAAATGCAGGCCTTATCTGCAGAAATTGTAGTGTACAGTATTTCCACTGTCTCTATGTGCCCCCAATTTTTCACAACGCCACAAAGTTTCTGTCACAACGTCCTTTCCTACATCCGTAATGCTTGTAGACATGCTCCGGCTGATGCTTTCGGTGCGCCAGGTACTCCTTTACCAATTCTTTTCCGCAGTCTCCGACGTTTGGATATCAGCTTCGTGATGCTGCACGGGTACTTGTCTGGAACGCAGGTGGTGCTGATTAGTCCGCGATCTTCGGACGAACTGTGCTGTATCTTTTGCAGCGTTCTGAGTATTCCCGTGGCTCAACAGTCTCCGTTAGTAGGACACGCGAGGTTTCGCTTCGTTTTGGTACCGTCTCCACCAGACTGTCTAGCTGATTCCCCAGTTTTCACTTGCATTGCGTCGTTCTTTAGAGTATGCGTTTGTACCGTCTCGTGCTCGGTGCTTATCGAGGTCTCAGGCGCGACGGGGGACCTCCGACACAGTTCACGACTAAAGTTAAGCTTAGAGTCCCGGTTTTGTCGTTTTCCAGAGCTTACTGGCTCTGCCTGCGAGGGCACACGAACAGGTGGTGATTCTTCAGCTTGGTGTGACGATAGCCTGCCTAGTTTTACAGTCCAACACTTTGCAGAACTGAACGTATTATTTGAGGCACTTGGCTTTCTTTCTACCGGTGGAGCGATGCCAGTGCCGTTTGGAAAATGCTTGCACTGTTGCTTCAGACATCGGGAGGCTTCCTCGAACTTTAATTCGACTGCTACAGCACTGTTTGCTCGCAAAACTCAGACCATAGCACCAGTCGCATACTCTAAAGACGACTTCTGTCGAGTGGGTCCTTGAAGTGTCCACCCGAACATAGTGTTCACTGCTGCGAGTCCTTCAACTTCAGTGCTCCGGATAACCTCTCCCGTAAGTAAACGCCTGATGTAGTCCGATCCGATGAGGAGACTTAGTCCGGGCTCTGGATCCACACCTAAATGACTTTGTTCATCAGCGAATACCTTGCCCTGCCTCCGCAGTTCACGCACGAAGGAAATGTCAGCTGATGGCCGATACATCTTGGCAGATGACGGGTACCGCTATCGCTTCGTGGTGTAGACATCCGTAGCGTGCTGGCTGCGAATGGGAACTTGCACGACTTTGCGCTTCTTGGCGCACGCCGTAGAGACACTCCCGAACGTGTTCAAGGCGATCGTCGTCTCATTCACGACCTTCAAACGCAGCTTGGTTGGGAGGTCTTCCGTAATAAAGGATCGCTGGCTGCCGCCGTCGAGCGTACCTCGAACCAGTCTGCTCCTCCCGTCGTGGCTCAGCCATGCTGGGAACGTCTGGAGGTACACTCAAAACCTTCTTCCTTGTCTTCTGACTGGCTGCCAAATGTTCCACCGACTCATTGCCCAAACACAGTCCCGTGAGCACGGGAGAGGAATTTTGCCTCCAAATCAACAGTCGTGGCAATATTGTTGCCCACCCTTCGCACACCCTTCGGTAACTTAAGTTCCGCTGTGAGAACATGGGTCACTGGCTGAGCAAATTGCTATCATCCATCTTTCTATCGGTTATTGGCAGGCGTAGAAAAAACGGCGGTGAAAGTGCTGTGCGCGCCATCAGCCACCATTTGTTTACAGCTCTGATGCGGTGCAGCCAAAGTTCACCCTGCACGCTCGCAAACTGCGTTTTGTATTTGTTTGGCTTTGTTTCGATCAAAGTCCAGCTTTGGCTGCCTGCTTGTGGTGTTTTGCACGGTGGTTTAAACAGTGTGACTTCTTTGCAGATGATGCATGCGTTGTTGGACGTGCCTGGAGATCACTGGAAGCAGATCCTGAACGGGGGCGACAGTGACAACGACGACGAGACCACTGGCACCCCGAAACTGAAGAAGACTCCTGCTAAAGGAGCTATTCTCGTCTGTTTTGATCGTCGCTTTTTTGCACTTGTTTTTAAAAGTCGACTCTCGCTAATAGACAGCTTACGAGGACTGCACAAAACTTCGTTATGAACGAACTTCCAATTAACCACAAAGAACAGAAACGGGCATTTAATTGCTGTGAAGGCTAACTGTTTATTTCTGCTTCTGTTTGCCGAATCTTGCAGCAGAAAGCAAATTCTGCAGACTGTAGATGTGTCCGAGTGATTCTTCTGTGTTGTTCTCTGCAGCAAAAAAAAAGCACTGCACGAGGGCAAGGCCCACAGCTGCATCATCAGCCCAAGGTTATGACTGAGTTTCAACTATTGTGGCAATACTATATATATATACTCGGGGACAACTTTATGTGACAATGGAGACAAAGCTACGTGGGGGAGGGGGGGGGGTGAACTGCTTTGTGTCACTGCGCCAAAGTAGTTCCCAGTAAACTAGTTTCGGCTCGGTTTCGGCGTGACGCATACGCATTTGCTACAATTAGTTTCTTCACATGAGCTCTGTGGTTGAGTGCGCTGAACCGCAATCACCAACCATGCAGGCATATTGACGTCTCGTTCTCTACGTTTTATTTGATTCTAAGCAAAAGCCAACGCTTTCACTGGAGAACTCGGACCGACTTAATATATTATAGCGTGGACGGTACCGTCGAACTCTGAACCGTCCAGAAACGCCGTCAATTTTGTCAGCACTGAAGTTTTGAGGACAGGCACTGATATTTAAACTCTTTTTGAGCCGAAAACTGGGCAGCACAACGGGCACGTGTAGCGTGCTTACATAGCGCAGGTTCGCTGTACCGTTAGGGCAGCACGCGCACACTACGGCGCGAAGTAAAATCCCATTTGGATCGCGCTGGGTTAGGCAGGTCCCAAGAAGTTTCGGTGACCTGCAGCTCGGAAAGCCTATAGGGGAAGCTCGCACTGCCGAACCCATGAATCCTGCACTCAATCCCCACCCCTTCCTATTCCAATATCTTTGATGAACATCGTGCACGCTTTCGGTCGTGTCTCGCTATACTACATGGCTCAGGTTTCATACCTTAGGATAGCAGTCGTACTGCACTGGCTAAGTTGCCTATTTACAGCATGTAGGCGTGTCACCACGCTGAAAAACGTAACGCTGTCTGAACACCTGTACAGTTAGCGCTGGTCGTAAAGTTTAAAAACAATTGGTCACTAAACATTTTGCCAGTAATGTGGTCACTGACATCGTAAAGTACACTGCATTAGCTAACTTTGCCAAACGCCAATATATCGAGTAGTGCTCAAATTGGTGGTTAAGTCATTTCCTTTCCATTTTTTTTTTAATGTGTCATCACTCGCACACTTCTTGGCTCACTTGCCGAAAAAAGCACCATCTCCAGAACCCCGTAACTGGGCCTGTCAGCAAAATTCCAATTAACTTCTAAACCAGGCAACAGAAATGGCGTTGGCTGCGTGTAGCCGCTAACCCCTCGTCAACATTCTAATTGGCTGCAACAGCCTCCTTTCTTTGTCACTTACATCAATGTTGTGGGAGCATGGCTGGCTTTACATTAAAAAATAGGTGACTGGTATTCGTGGCTGTAAATTTGATGTTGGCCTCACCTTGCACTTACTTGTTTCCAAGCCCAACACGTGGGTTGACCAGTGATGGTCCTGCCCGTCCAATTCACCAATTTTTATTTGGCGGCGACGTGACACCCCACCATTGCTAAATGCTCCAAAATTTCGAAAAAAATGTGCAATTTTGTGGCTATGGCCAGGATTCACACACACAATTCCAGAGCCAGCAGTAAAACTCTGACACTCGGGGCTGCCACCGCCAGTTGCAAACAGTTTGACATCGGTACATCGTGAGCATTAGTCAGCTGGAATAATGTGTGCTACGTGAAAAATTGAAGCAGAAGAAAGAATGTGTTTTGTTTCATTTATTTCCTGCATAATCAGCTGGTCAAAATCTGGAAGTCACTTCAAGTAGTCACACAACCACAAACATGCACACGAACCCCAGTCACAGGAGTAAACCTTTAAAACCGTGGCCCCCTCTTTCAAGCCCACTTGAGCACTCAAAGCCACGAAGCCACGTATTTCCAAACAAACATTTCTGGCTCTGTTAGCAGTTATTCGCAGTCACTGAGTACGGTGTACAGTAATTTCTTCATGGTAAATGTGAAAACAACATAGATGTACCAGACATTGCACCACAAACATGACAAAGTGACACTGCCCATCCCCATGTCAGTGAACATTGCTGTAAATTCTGTTTCATTTGAGAGCGTACCGTTACCTTTCGGGTGTTCGACCCCATATCCCAGGGCTTAGGGAAGCTGGTATTTTTACAAAAGCTAAGGCTGGTAGCAGGGAAACCCACAGCGTTTCGACATTTGAAAGTGAGGCATTGACGATTCGTATTACTCCTCACCATTTAACCCTGTAAATACGAATTTAAAAGAAATTATTTGAGCCGGAAATGGTCTTTTACTTCAGCAATCTACGCTCTGTAGTCGAAAAGACCAACAAAACATGAGCAAGTGAGTACAAATGATTACCTCACTTACAATGTGGAACGGTAGTATAATTTTTTTCAGATGATTCATCGCTGAGAATCTTTTCTGCAGTTGGCGCCTCGTTGCGAATGAAGTATTGATGCACTTTCCGTCGAGAGCAGCAAGGGTGAAGCTGTCGTACCGCTGTACTCTCGTCTTTCCTGTAACTGCAGGTGGTTTCCCAGTCGACAAATGAAGCTTTTTGCGCTTTGGGGACTTCAGGGTGCCACGCAAAACCTCATTCTTGAGCCGTGCTACCGTACGATCGCTTACGCCGGTAAGCTGGCTAACCGAACGAAATGCGGAAACGACGGAGTCCTGGTTGCGTCAGTCTCACTTGGGCGTACGCGTTGCAGACAACTTGCTCGGTCTGTTTTGGAAATCCTTTGCGGCGAATTAAGTGGCGGGCTATCGGACGGAAAAGTAGCTGCTGTTAGTAACTCTAAGCTGTCGACGATGACGCCATTTTTTTTCTGAAGAGAACTTTCGCGTGCGCCACCAGTGGTAATTTCCGACCAAACAAAACCGAAAATTTAAAAAAAGTAACGCTTACTGACGATTATATTCTGGCGATTTATTGGCATTGTCAATGCACAGATAAAAAAAAAGAAATATATGTTTTTGAATTGCATAGGTTATGCCCATTGAATAATGTTTGTAGAACTACTTCCAACTGCGCAGCAAAATGTCGTGGTTCGGCCGGCCACTTCGCCCCCTCCCGTAGCTTTCTCTCCATTGCCACAGAAAGTTGTCCCCGAGTATAAAAGTTTCACTGTTAAAGCTGTTTAAGAAAATGTCAAATTTGTCAAACTTTCCGATGGCCTCAATGATTTATATATTGTAAAGTAACTTCTATCATTATACATTTTTTTACTTTTAACTTCCAATTACTCAACGAACATTTTTACCGTCTATAGGATTGCATGCAGAGCTGGCGGTACTGTCACTCACTGAAATTTAGCCGACAGTTCCGATTCAGTGATCTTGAATTATCGGGGGCCGACTGTACTAGCTTTCCACACTTTGCGTATTCGCACGTGCATATTGTAAATCCCAAGCGTTTTCCTGTTCTCCTCCCAGGCACCATTGCATTTAGAGCCCTCAATAACAGAGGACTGGACTATGCACTGATGTATACAGGGAGCGCAAATTTATGTGGGAAGAAAATATAAATTTGCGGGCATTCTCTCGCGGAAGAATATTGTCCTTTACGCTCTACATAAAAGTAAGCAGCGCTTGAGAGCAGTTATGGCGGTATTATGGAATTGTCTATACCATTGAGAAGGACTCAAGTCTCAGCATATTATGGCGCAGTATCATGTTGATCTATTATGCGGTAAAGGCAGATTATTTAACACTGATCAAGTGCAGCAAATTTTCCCCCTTCATGCTAGACTTCCAGGTTCTAAGGTGCAGACAGCCGCATTTTATGATTATACTGCGCTTTGTTGTCCAGTTGTTCTTGTGAATGAAGGCCCATCACAGCACACAAACATTTTATGTCCATTCAGCATGGCTACTCATGCACTGCCTTTTAAACATATGCTTTTCTTAAAATGGTGCTTCAATTTTGTAAACAACGAAATTTAACGGCAGTATTTTCAGGGCACACTAGTAGACAGCATCTTAACTGCTGCACACAGCAGAAGTCGAAGCACTGAGGCTCAATTTGTACGGACTCCATGGGTGCAAGACTTTATTCTGTCCTGAGGGCGGAACTTGCTCGTGAAAATGGCACAGTAATTAGTAATGGCAGTAGTGTACGACATTCTTGGCGCGTGACCTCAGTCGGCGAGCAGTGAGTTTCCCGCTCCCCACCCGAAGAACTACAGCAGGAGCTCAATCGCTTCTTTCGCAGCTGCAGCAGGATATAATTTTAAAATTAGAAGGTTCAAGGAACTATAGCAGGAGAACTAACGTGCCTGCAAGCTAAAATTACATCCGTTTAATTCACTGATCTTGCAATCACAACTACATCAATCTCTTGAAACACCAAATTCCTGAAAGCGCAACACCCCTGCCCTCTCTTTTTTCCTGCCCGCTGTTTGTCCGGAAATACCTATGGTAGAGTGTACTAGAAGTTTTAGAGTGGCCCGACCGGCGGCACGGAGCGGTGCTCCTTTCGCGCAGAAAATGGCGGCGGCGCAGTAGTCAACGACAACTGAAAGTGGCGCACGGCCGCGCAACGCTGCTGCTGTACGCCCGGAGCTAGCGTCACTAAATAAGCTAAATAAAGCCTTTATTTAGTGACGCTACCCGGAGCGCTTGAAGCTTGTTCTGAGGGACGTCCGACTGCTTAAATATACTGCAGGTTGAGTGGAATGTGGGTAGCGAAATGAGAAATAAAGGCTGCGGCGCATTTTCCGTTAATTTTGCGCTTTCCGATCAAAAACAACGAACAAATTACGGTTTTATCGATCCTTCCGTGCAGTATTCGTAGCGGATTGTAAAAGTAATTGCAGAGACATTTTCGCTATGACAACTTCCCTAATAAAAATATTTTGCGTGAAATGGCCTAATATGAACGAGTTCATGATTGCTTTATGATCCTACATGTCCTTGTTATGCTGCTAGATGGACATAATTTGTTCACACAAATGAAATGAAAAATATGAGGCCTGGAATGATGGCTTTTCAGAAGATTTTTTTATTGTGGTGTAATTTACGTGAGCTGTTATTATAGCCGTGAGCAGTGGTCCACTTGTAATAATTAAGGATCAGCGTGGTGTTGTCGCCTGACCCAGCAGAAAATGACACACGCAAGCGAAAAATTATTTTAACTAAAGGGTTATCTTAGCTGTTAGCCCAGTTGTCCCCAAAACCTTGTTTTTTGGCAACTATTCCCCAACATTCTATTTTTCGTACTACCTTTAACCTGGTTCAGTGATTGATTGATTGATTGATTGATTGATTGATTGATTGATTGATTGATTGATTGATTGATTGATTGATTGATTGATTGATTGATTGATTGATTGATTGATTGATTGATTGATTGATTGATTGTGGGGTTTAACGCGCCGACGCTACACAGGCGAGGAGCCGCTCTGTAGTGGAGGGCTCCAGGTCAATTTTTTTCGACCACCTGGAGATCTTTAACTTGCGTCTAAATCTCGAGCACAAGGGGGTACCGCTTTTCTCCTTCATCAGAAAAGCGGCCGCCGCAGCCAGGTATCGAAGCCGCGTCCTTGAGCTCAACAGCGTGACTTAGCTAAGAAAGGAGTCGAATCAAAGAAACAGAAAGAAACGCACTGTGCAAAACCGATCTCCCCGTTACCGGAATGCTGTCTGTCGCTTACATCGTTTTGAGATAGGTACATGTGGACAACGCAGCTGATCATGCGGACGAGGGGGAGCCCCCAGAAGTGCCTACAACGGAAGAAACAAAACATGCAACGTCTGCTTCACAACAAGATAGAAAGTAACGGTGGCGACCAACAACCGATGTGATGCATTGAGCAGCTTGAGAACGCTTTTTTGGGATGCAGATGCGAACGCAATAAAGGTGTGGATCACTTAGTTCTTTTTCTTTGCAATATTAAAAATTGTTTTCCCCGCGAATTATTTTCCCTTTATTAGGAAAGCACCCATTTGCAGTGGAGCTAAGGAGCACCAGCTGTTATTTCAGTGACCTGGCCACAAATTTTTGGCATTCCACATATCTTAAAATTTTCAGACAATTTTACGACTTTGAGTTAACTGTAGCTATATCAAGAGCGTTTCCAGAATACGCATCAGGAAATGTGAAAGTATCGTTGGGTGGAAGGCGTCGATACTTTTATGTTGGGTCGTACTAGTAGTATTTTCACAAGCGGAATTACAACGTACGGCGTTTAATCTCGAAATTAGCTGCCCAAACGCGTAAATTCAATTTCCTGCCACGGCGGCCGCTTTTCTGATGGAAAATAAAAGCTAGAAACGGCCGTGTGTTCAAGATTTCGGCGCAGGCTAGAGATTCCCGGGTGGTCAAAATTAATCCTCAACCCTCCACAACGGCGCCCCTCATCGCCTGTGTAGGGTCAGCGCGTTAAACCTCATAATCAATCAATAGATCAGCTGCCCAGGCGCCAAACACCGCAGCGAGCAGAGCAAATCTTACCGCACGCAGGCTAGGAGCTGGGGCCGGGAAGCGGCGGCTGTTCAGTGGTTGAGGACAGCAGCGCCGCCGCTATACCGGTTTATTTTCTGCGCGAAAGTCGACCCGGCGGAGGAATGGGAGGCCGCCGCTCGGGCCACTCTAAAACTTCTAGTACACTCTACCTATGGGCTCCAACAGCTCTATAGGGACCAGAACCTGGAGTTTGCCGCGCGACGCTGGCGACATTTTTTCGCCGTAGTGGCGAAAAACGGAAGTTGTGGACGAAAAAAAAAAGATATAGGCGCCGTGCAGTGAACAGAGGGCGACACTGAGCCGCGACACCAAGCGCCGCCATCGGGGTATAAGAAAAATACTGGGTCGGCCACCGCTCGCCAGCGTGCTCGGGTTTCGGTTGCGCTCCTGCTTGGCGGCAGCGGATGAAATGTAGTACAGGCAATTTTTAAGTTTTAGAATAATTAAAACATACTACAGTAATTATACCGCACCGGGCTAGGAATAGACTGAAGGATTCAACTGTTGACTACGCGTACGGAGTAGGGGGGAAGCGATATTGACTTCCCAGTGCCACGCATAGCCAGAACGCAGGTGGAGCATTTCGTGCGCACGTTTTCACGTTTCCACACAGTTTTTTCAGTGAATTTGTGTTTCTGCTAGAAAGCACAAATTAATTAGCTGTTCACAGCATTGTAAAGAAGCCGTTTTGTTGGCATACTTGAAATCGCGGACCGCCGTGGAGCGAGGACGGTGCTCCGTCTCACAGGATCGATTGTTTGGGTGTAGTGCGGTCTGTACGCTGCGCTACGTGCTAGTAGCATTGGCTTCAAAGCAAGTATAATTACCTTAAAGGAGTACTGACACGAAATTTCAAAGCTGAGATAACTATGTAAAACGCTTCCTTTTTATCAGGAGATATCTCCCAGCAAGTTTCAACAGCAACCGTTCAGCGAAACATATTTAAAATCCATTTTAATCTTCGCCCGCACGAGAAAGCCCAGAGCGGGCCGACGTGACATCATCTGCTACGTGCCCCAAACTGCCGACGTCGGGGCTCCCGTGACGAAGCCGACGCGCTGGCTGTGGTTGGCGCGCGCTGCTCGGTCGTGTGTACACGTCATGGTTTTGGGACTGACGTCATGCTGCCCGGGCCTGTGGGGACGGCGAAAACCTCGGCCGGTCTGGGCGCGCGCGTGCGCTCGCTCGCGCGCGCTTCCAGAGAGGCAGCGATACGGCAAGAATGGTGACGTCATGTTATACATGCTGTCATGGCGGCCGCTCGGCGTTTTTCAGTCGAAACCGAAACTGGCACGAATAAACGACGCCGTAAATGAATGTTTACGCTGCGCTCGACCGTCTAATCTGTCATTCTATGATTAGTGGGCTGGTAGGCACGCATAGCAGGGAAAAAAACGTACCATAAAAATTTCGTGTCAGTACTCCTTTAAATACCCGGGCTCCAATGTGGATCAGGCGAGTGGGACGCATCGTGAACTGCGCACCAACTGCCGGAGATTTTCGATTGATTGATTGTGCGGTTCAGCGCGCCGACGCCAGACAGGCGATGAGGCGCGCCGTAGTGGAGGGATCGGGATTAATTTTGACCACCTAGGGATCATTAACGTGCGCCGAAATCTCGAACACACGGGCGTTTTCGCTTTTCGCCTCTATCAGAAAGCGACCGCTGCGGCCGGGAAATGAACCTGACGACGATTTTCAATTTCACGGCTTGAATTATCGCCAAACATCCCCAGAATGCGTCCTGCTCCTCGCCCCTGCAGTTCCTTTTCGCTGGTGCCAGTTCTTCCCACCCCGAGATCACGGAGCGAAGACGTTTTCTTGCTCCGTGCACGAGGTCAAGCAGTATCGCCTCAGGAGCGAAAGGGGCGAGGGAAGACTTCAACCTCTGTGACTTCCGTCTCCTTTTCCGTGAATGCATTCACAGCGTACATGGGTTTCACTGCAAGCTCGCCAGGAACTGCCCATGAACGGTTTATTATCATCTCTTCCTTTTTAAAGGGTAAGCAGGGCCTCCAAATATTAGAATTATCATAAACTCCGTTTTTTTATTGTTCTATGAAGTTGCTGTTGTAAGCCCCGTTAAAACGACTTTGTTTTATTGAACAGCATCTATTTGCAGCGCAAAAATCCCGCATGCGTTGCTTTTATACCTTGTACTGACGTAGTTATTTCGACTTTTTGACAGCTTCTTTTTTTCAAACAAATGGCGCTACTTTGTTTAAAAATAATCATATATTTCCAAGAAATGGGTGAGATGTTGCAGCCATCAATTAGTTCTCTTACAATTAAAATACGGCTGAGTGTTACGTGCCGCATGAATTATCATTATAAAGGCCACGGAAGACGCATGCATGATGCAGAGAAACCAACCTTCGTGCAAATGCTGCCAATGCGCGCGGTATTCGCTAAGAGGAGAAATTTATTGTAAGCTCATGAGTATTAACAGCTGGCAAACCGATATACTTTACTTTGACAGCAGCATGTAATCTGCTTGGTAGTCATCACCGTTGTATTTTCTAAAAATTTCACGGAAACATGTGCCGCCTATGAGGCTGTGACCAGCCCTCCAACTCGGACGACTCAGGGCAGCGAATGCGGTAGCTTTCCTTCTGCGCTGTTTCTTCTAAAGCCTCTCGGTCGATAACACTCAATCCTGTCGCCGTTGCAGCGCATTCCGCAAACTTAAGCGCACCTAACCACTTAATAGACGCCTTTGCAAGGGCGCGTGCACAGTGCCTAAAGCAGGCCGCCGGCCAGGCCGGTGCGGATCGGCCTACCCAGTGTTGCGCGGAGGCGCGGTAGATGGCGCTGCGCTCGCTCGGCAAACTTGACTGACCAGGAAGCAATTTTTTAATTTCTCCCACGTGATTCCCTTATCGAGACCTCACAAGCCCTCGTGACATCACTTTGACTTTTAACCCAATCTATGACTCACGTGACTAAAATTTTTCCCCCATGATTCCCCTCATCGAGACCTCTAATTCGATACCTCACAAGCTGGCATCACTTTCACTGCTAACCCAATCTATGAATCAAGTGATTATCTCATGACTATTACCAGGAAGCAATTTTTAATTTCTCCCACATGATTTCCCTTATCGAGACCTTTAATTTGATACCTCACAAGCCCTCGTGACATAAATTTGACTTTCAACCCAATCTATGACTCACGTGACTATCTGATGATTATAACCAGGAAGCGATTTTTAATTGTCCCCCCATGCTTTCCCTCATCGAGACCTTTAATTTGATACCTCACAAGCCCTACTGGCATCACATTCACTGCTAAAACAATGTATGACTCCCGTGATTATCTCATGACTATTGCAAGGAAGCAATTTTTAATTTCTCCCACGTGATTCCCCTCACCGAGACCTTTAATTTGATACCTCACAACCCATATTGACATCACTTTGACTTTTAACCCAATCTGACTAACCTATAATTAACTAATTAATCTAAATTAGGTAATTAACCTTTGAACCCTACTGCCTCCGGAAAAACTCGTGGCAAGCAAAAACAGCGCTCGCGCTCAAAAAACAATAACAACGTGTCGCAGCTGTGGGCATCGTGCCCACGGGACCGGAACGTGGAGTTTGCCGCGCGACTCTAACGGCATTTTTTCGCCGTAGTGGCGGAAAACGGAAGTTATGGACGAAAAAAAAAAAAAGAACGTGCCGCAGCCGTGGGCGCGATGCCCACAGCTGCGGCACGTTGTTTTTTTTTTTTTTTTTTGAGCACGAGCGCTGTTTTTGCTTGCTGCGAGTTTTTCCCGAGGCAGTAGGGCCCGAACATTAATAACCTAATTTAGGTTAATTAGTTAATTATTAATTAGTCAGATTGGGTTAAAAGTCAAAGTGATGTCAATAGGGGTTGTGAGGTATCAAATTAAAGGTTTCGCTTAGGGGAATCACGTGGGAGGAATTAAAAATTGCTTCCTGGTAATAGTCATGAGATAATCACGTGAGTCATAGATTGGGTTAGCAGTGAATGTGATGCCAGTAGGGCTTCTGAGGTATCAAATTAAAGGTCTCGATGAGGGGAATCATGGTGGACACAATAAAAATCGCTTCCTGGTTATAGTCATTAGATGTCACGTGAGTCATAAATTGGGTTAAAAGTCAAAGTGATGCGACTAGGGCTTGTGAGGTATCAAATTACAGGTCTCGATTAGGGGAATCACGTGGGACAAATTAAAAATTGCTTACTGGTTATAGTCGTGATATAGCCACGTGAGCCACAAATTGGGTTAAAAGTGAAAATGATGCCAGTAGGGCTTGTGAGGTATCAAATAAAAGTCTCCATGAGGGGAATCATGGGGGACATATTAAAAATCGCCTCCTGGTTATAGTCATGAGATAGTCACGTGAGTCATAGATTGGGTTAAAAGTCAAAGTGATGCGACTAGGGCTTGTGAGGTATCAAATTAAAGGTTTCGGTGAGGGGAATCACGTGGGAGAAATTAAAAATTGCTTCCTGGTAATAGTCATGAGATAATCACGTGAGTCATAGATTGGGTTAGCAGTGAATGTGATGCCAGTAGGGCTTGTGAGGTATCAAATTAAAGGTATCGATGAGGGGAATCATGGTGGACACAATAAAAATCGCTTCCTGGTTATAGTCATGAGATAGTCACGTGAGTCATAAATTGGGTTAAAAGTCAAAGTGATGCGACTAGGGCTTGTGAGGTATCAAATTAAAGGTCTCGATTAGGGGAATCACGTGGCACAAATTAAAAACCAATTCCTGGTTATAGTCATGTGATAGTCACGTGAGTGATAGATTCGGTTAAAAGTCAAAGTGATGCCACTATCGATTGTGAGGTATCAAATTAAAAGTCTCGATGAGAGGAATCATAGGAAACAAATTAAAAATCGCTTCCTGGTTCGAGTCATGAGATAGTCACGTGAGTCATAGATTGGTTAAACGTCAAACTGGTGGCAATAGGGCTTGTGACAAACTGGTGGCAATAGGGCTTGTGAGGTATCAAATTAAAAGTGTCGATGGGAGGAATCATGGGTGACAAATTAGAAATCGCTTCCCGGTTATAGTCATGAGATAGTCACGTGAGTCATAGAATGGGTTAAATGTCAAGGTGATGCCACTAGCGCTTGTGAGGTATCACATTAAAGGGCTCGATGAGTGGAATCATGGGGGAGAAATTAGAAATCGCGTCCTGGTTATAGTCATGAGATAGTCACGGAGTCATAGAATGGGTTAAAAGTCAAAGTGATGCGACTAGGGCTTGTGAGGTATCAAATTAAAGGTCGCGATTAGGGGAATCACGTGGGGCAAATTAAAAATTTCTTACTGGTTATAGTCATGAGATAGTCACATGGGTCATAGAATTGGTTAAAAGTCAAAATGATGCGACTAGGGCGAGTGAGGTATCAAATTAAAGGGCTCGATGAGTGGAATCATGGGGGACAAATTAGAAATCGCTTCCTGCTTATAGTCATGAGATAGTCACCGAGTCATAGAATAGGTTAAAAGTAAAAGTAATGCGACTAGGGATTGTGAAGTATCAAATTAAAGGCCTCGTTGAGGGGAATCATGGGGGCAAACTAGAAATTGCTTCCTGGTAATAGTCATGAGATAATCACGTGAGTCATAGATTGGGTTAGCAGTGAAAGTGATGCCACTAGGGCTTGTGAGGCATCAAATTAAAGGTCTCGATGAGGGGAATCATGGGGCACAAATTAGAAATAGCTTCCTGGTTATAGTCATGAGATAGTCACGTGAGTCACGAATTGGGTTAAAAGTTAGTGATGCCACTACAGTCAAACCCGTTTATAGCGAATTGCAATATGCTCCGCGATTAGTTCGATATATCCAATAGTTCGATATAGCCGAACCCGCCAATAACGAACTTATCGTTACAAGTTCGCAATCCGCGGGAGCCCCCCTCCCCCTCCTCATCTCCACCATCCCCGCATGCAAAAATGAACACAGTAAAGTAGCCGTTACCATACCCAAAATAATCTATTTATTGCAAGTATTAAAGCTACTTTCCGCCTGAACTGCCTACTTTGCAAAGAAAAAAGCGGTGATTTTTGTTTTCACTTTCGTTTTGGCGGCTTCAACTAGCATAGCATTCTCTACACGAAACGTTATTTGCACCAGTTCGAGTCCGCGTATTCCAAAACCTAAGAAGCATTGGCGGAGCACATTGACTGCCGAAAGTGCTGCATTATAAGCGTCGGACGGCTTTCACTCGCGACATCATCGGGAATGTGGGGGGGCTCTTCCCACAGTTCACCAATGCTGCTGTCTTGGTCCGGACTCGCTGACTGCGCGGGTTCCGTCGTGAGTCCCTCGCGTCGGAAACAGTTACGGAAAGTGTCGCTCCGTGCGAGGCGCAATGTCTAAGTCGAAACTCTTGCTCCGTGGTCGCTGCCAATCCACATCTCAATCGCCGCACCGAGCCCATGCATTTCGGCGGCCATTCTAGGCGCGCAGAGTTCGATATATCGGATGTGAACTTCGTTATAAGGAATACGTTTCCCATGTATTTCCGTAACTGAATTATTTTTGTTCGATATATAGCATAATTCGCTCTATCCGGGTTCGTTATAGCCGGGTTTGACTGTATAGGGCTTGTGAGGTATCAAATTATAGGTCTCGATGAGTGGAATCATGGGGGACAATTTAAAAATCGCTGTCTGGTATAATCGTGAGATAGTCACGTTTGTCATAGACTGGGTTAAAAGTCAATGTGATGCCACTAGGGCTTGTGAGGCATCAAATTAAGAACCTCAGAGGGAAATCACGTGGGGCAAATGAAAAGTGGCGTCCTCGTAGTAGTCATGAGATAGTTACGTGAGCCATAGATTGGGTTAAAAGTCGAAGTGGTGTCACTAGGGCTTGTGAGGTATGAAATTAAAGGTGTCGATTGGGAGAATCACGTAAAACAAATTAAATATTGCTTCCTGGCTATAGGCATGAGATAGCCACGTTAGTCATAGATTGGGTTAAAAGTCAAACTGATGTCACTCGGCTTCTGAGGTTTAAAATTAAAGGTCTTGACGAGGAGAATCACATGGGACAAATTAGAAATTGCATCCTGGTTATAGTCCCGAGCTAGTCACGTGAGGTATAGATTGGGTTAAAAGTGAAAGTGGTTGCACTAGGGCTTGTGAGGTATCAAATTAAAGGTGTTGATTAGGAAAATTACGTGGGACAAATTAAATATTGCTTGCTGCTTATAGTCATGGGATAGTGACGTGAGTCATAGATTGGGTTAAAAGTCAAAGTGATGCCCTAGAGCTTGTTATCGCCCTCCCGAATGTAAAAAAAAAGTTGCACATGCGAGAAAGGGGCTGATGGGGTGTTGAAAAGTGTGCTAGGAATGTGCGCTCGCGCTGGTAGTGAAAGCGACAATCCCATATGTGCACAAGATCCCTGCATCCCAAAATTCATAGTCGGCCGTGAGTCGTTCGGGGAAAATTCGTTTTTTAAGCACGCCGCAAGCAGACTTGTTCAGTTTGTGCTTCCTTCAAGCTCCCCTATTCTAAGGGAAGATTTTGTGCGTCTTCAATTTTACTGGGGACTTTCTGACTCATTTCTGAATGAGAACAGAATGAGCTCTGCATGCTGAGTGGTCGACGCATCTCCGGGGCTTCCGAATAGGACGTTATCTACCGGGGCCCGATCGCGAAAGGCAGCCATATCTCTTACCGCACAATGGGCAGGGGTCGTTTGCTTTCGCGAAAAAGAAGGCTGTTTGGGTGCATTTTCACAAGCAATAAACACCTTTTCCTGATTCAGCGTCAAGAAAACTATAAAGAATGCCACCAACAGATGTTTTGAAAAGCTCTTCAGCAGCCCTTTAAAAGCATGTCGAGCTTTAAATATGTTTGGAATCGTGTTTTTTTTTCTATTTTCTATTATTTTCACGCCCTTCAGTATTTGATGGAAAGTTACAACTCTACTGAGGTGACATCTCCTTGCAATTCGAAATGACGCTTTTGTCTTATATTCATTGGTTTTGTTTCTTTATTGCTACTTTGTTATTTGTGGCTGATATGCCATGTGGAGCAACGTACGCAGCACCAACACGTAAGTGTACCAGGATGGTAAACATATCTATGGTGCTTTACGTTTTTATGGTAGTAAACAAATATACACATGACGAGCCAGCACGCTTCGAAAGCCGTTTTACATCCCCTGTCAGTCTTACAGCAGTAACTGAAAATACCCCCCGCTGCAGTGGCTCAGTTATGCTGCTGAGCCCAAGGACGCGGGTTTGATCCCGTTCCCGATCTCTGCTTTTCGTATGGACGAGAAAAAAAAGACGATCGTATGTCGAGATTTCGTCGCGCGTTAAAGATGCCCAGGTGCTCAAAAGTAATCCAGAGCCCACGTGGCCCAGGTGCACAGCCGCGGCGCGTTAACTCCCATAATTTGAATTTTGAACTGAAATATCAAAAAGACCCTATATCTCCGTCCTTTGCTGCAAATGTCATCGAAAGACAGTAGTCTGATGCCATCCGTGCCTGTAAAACCCCCTTGCCTCCCCGCCCCACTCTGGTCTTTTCCGCTTCCCCTCCACCATCATAGACGCAGTCGAAGTTTGCTCAATTCGATCCGACTCCCCTATGTTCACTCCATCTGTTCAGAGCTCTTTTTTCTATGGCTCTTTGCCGCGAATTAACAGACCGAAAAAAGCAACACACAGCGCCTCAAGAAAGCAAGCAGTGCTTGTTCCAAAGTAGCGGATAGGAAGCGTCGTGCTGCTGGGGGAAAAGAAACTCGAGCCACCGTCGGGAAAAGAGTTGTCAATCACGAAGCACAGGAATTTGAAAGGCAGGTGAAGTAAAAATTTAACCTTTTCCACCAGCCTCATGACGGCACCTGATTGCAGTGCCAGACTTTCCTGTAGTGAAATTTGTTATAAACGACTTCATGCTCTAGAGAGTATGTTGCAAGCCACCGGCGGAACGAGTAACACCACAGTCATGTGATGTGGCGTCCAGGATGACTGTCACCAAGAATACTCGTGGTGACGTCACCCTTTTCTCAAGGAAGGCGCGGCGCAACAGCGCCATGATGCGCCCTGCAAGACGTTTTGCAGGGTTACTCTTTTAAAGTGACAGCACTATACCTTTTTCTGCTCCTTAAGAGTGCAATGAATAAATCGACAGGCATGTATGCCAATATAGAGATACCTGTTTGTGTCGTCTCAGTACAACTATGCACAACTATCTGAATATTGGCGCCACCATTTGTAAACTATTCCACCATGAAAATAAGGAAAGTTTAGGAGAGGCTGTGACCACCTCTTTCGTGCAACCCGTATCGCCATCTTAGGAGTGTTCACATGTTCTTGTATTTTGAGCCCATCCTCTCTTCGATTCTCCTTAAGTCGCTTCTCGCTTCGTCTTCTCCAACTGTGCCTCTGAACCTGTGGAAGCAATTTTGCAGCTTCAGCAGCAACGAAAATCGATCGCTTGGATTGTTTCACCTTGTGCAGAAAAATGACATACTGCCGCACTAGCGACGCCACAGCTGCGAATTCGCTTGTGAATTCGCACCATATAGAGCGGGCTTATGGCACCCTACTTGCATTGACGCTTAAAGGGGCCCTGAAAGGCATTTTGAGCACACTAAATGAAGTAGCGCCATCGTTAGATTGGGTCGTCAAGGTCATCTGGGCCAAGTATTACTCTTTTACGCGCAGCGGAAAGCTCACACTTTTGTTGCAAAGTTTGTCGCTTTTTTCTCACCCTTTCCTTCGTGTTTTTGGACGCCGCCATCTTCACATGTCAACATCATCGATTCCCCGATGTTCGTCATGAGCTAGACATCCTGCTATTGGGCGGCTTTTTCACGCACTTCCGGCAAAGAGATGAGTCGTCTGCTCAGCGTCGACTCGCCGGCTGATCTGCCAGCGTAGTGCCGGAGTGCTTGGACATTTTACGACAAACGAAACAAGTGTAAACAAACGCTTAACCGTTCGTATTGAATGCAACACGGCCATAACACGACATGGTTATTCTCTTACCGGAGTACGTTCCATAAAGAAAGCGTTGAAGCCCTGTGGCACTTCTTTCGTGCCATCGCAGAGAACGCCCTGAGCCGAATGCCCGGGTTTGACGGATACATTTTTTTTCACTTCAAAACAATCCAGAGATGCGTTTCGAACGAACACAACGTCACAACATGCGTTGCAAGTCTGAACCGCGATTGACAGACGATGGGTTGCCTCCTCCTGCCCGTCGTAAATTCGGCACTCAGCTCGCGCGCGGTTTGCGGGGACGAACAGCAAGTCACTTAACTCTGGCGCGCAAGCCGAGATGGCTTTTAGCCACGCACACTGCACATACCCCATGCGAGGTTGAGTCGTACGTCGCTCGAGAAAGATAATCCAGACCATGGGAAGCACTATCCACCCGCAGAAGCACAACGTCGCATTTCATCGCGAAACAAAGGCGTCCACAACACACACACAATCGCCTCCTGTAATGCCAAATGCATCTCACACTTCCTAATGAGAGTGAGTGGTGCGTCTGCAGTGCCCACATGTCGCGAGGTGGGGCCCCGAGCTGAACCGGGATCACGCAACCGTAACTGACCTCTGGGGCGGTTTGTGCCTTGTTGCCAAGGCAACCGATGTTTGAGATCGTCAAAGTAGAGTGAACTAGAATCTAGTCAAAGAAAGGCGCTCGCTCCAGCGCTAGAAAGCTCAGAGCCGCGCCGGAGCATGTTTTACCAACGTTGCCGCTCTCCACCACGCGTCGCCCCAAGCTGAACTGGTCACATGATTGAAGCGTTTTGTGCACGGGTTCTGTATCGGTTTAAAATGTCTTTTTCACATGGCGCCGGCAGGAATTACCACCACCGCAAAATAAGACCCGGCACCAGCGGGGCCACATCTGATACGGCGCTTTTTGGATAAACAGTGCGCGGTGCATGAAAGGGACCGAGCGCAAGATCCTCCCCAGCGGCTGCGAGTTCGCCGCCGATTAAAAGTCACGTGCTGCACTGCAGCAAGCACACCGCGAAAGGGCAAGGCCAGGCCACCGCACACATGCGGCCAGATTTTTCGTTCGCTAATCCATCCTTGAGCGGAGTGCGGAATTCATGGTGTCAACAAAACTTGCCCGTAGCAGACGGCAGTCGGAGGAGCGTAATGCGGAAGTACGTCACCGCTGCGGAGCGCAGCATCATGGGAGGCAAGGCTCGCGCGCCGTCAACAGCGCAGAGTAAGTTGAAAAGAGGAGGAAACGCGTCGCGACGATAATGCGCGGTTTTTGATTTACGATTTCTCAGCTAATACTCATCGCTTTAACAAAATTCTTGCGGGAGGAGATTGCTAATACATTGTCTTATTTGGTTACATGTACATCCATGCATCGGCGGAAGGTATTTCAGGACCCCTTTAAGGTAATAGATCCGTTTTTGCCACATATGTGGTTCCAGAACATGAATACTCATCGCCCACTTTCATTCCAATACCGTAATAATTCGAGCCGTAGACAAGTAAGTGGCTATGATTATCATTGTAAGGATCGTTCTTCTGTAGCTCCGCTAGACATCTTGTACCTCATGACATAGGCTCACTTCATTCGACTGTTACAGTATATATGTCCAAATCCGAATAACGTTTTTTGCAGTGGCTCAGAAAAATCACCCGTATTTGGAAAGAACCCCGTAAAAATAGTTTCCAGGGTGGGCTGAGAGCAACACATGTGAAGTTCTCGCTGTGTTCCCTCCTCGCCTTTGTGTTACCTCACCATTGCGCCCCGCTTGGGCCAACTACATTATGCAAGCGGCCAGCGCGAACGTTGTGCAAGGCATGTATTGGCACGGAGTCTTCTGCGAAGACCGCATTACCTTGGGTACACAAGCGGGTGCCATAGAAATGCTTCACCTTATATTTTATTTTATGAGCAATAATATGGATTACGATCGAAACTGCGTAGCATATGTTATACAACTCTCAGACGGCAGATCAAATTATCTTGCGAGGGAATGACATTTGCTTTAAATGTAAATATTTCAGCGCTACACGACAACACCGAAGGACGTTTGAGGTGAATGATATTTAGCGGCGAACCGCGGTTCGGGAGCTCATTCAGCGGCGAATTGAGTGGCCTCGACAGCAGTGTGGCATCAACAGTGAAGAAAGTTCACTACTACAGCAAAAAATACGGTTTCTAAAAACTCTCAGCAAACATATTTCCCCTTCATGTTGTTTTTAAAATAAAGAAATCCATACAAGTACAAGGTAAAGAGAAAATCGCGTCCACAATGTGCGCTCTACCCTAATACGGATTTTTCGCGGACTTGTGTCGGCTTGTGATGTGTAGTGATGTCACTTAAACTGGTGATTTTTCTCTTTTTATTTGAAAATATTCTTTTGTTATCTTTTCAAAAAATAGTTTGTATGAAAACATTCTATATCGAAACCTTTAATTCGATCTCTCCCAAGCCCCAGTGGCGTCACACTCACATTTAACCCAAAAGATGACTCACGTGACTATCTCATGAGTATAACTATGAAGCAATTTTAGATGCGACGCATCTCTTGCTCGCGGGCATGTCCCTCCATCGGCGTTGTCATTGTCGCGGCGTTGTCCGCACGCTCACTGCACATGCGCAACTCTCCTCCGTTCTTCTCTCCGACAGCTGTGCGCAACACTCTCACTCCGTCTCATTATCATAACAACAGTTGCTCGTGTGCGCTTTGCTGCTCTGGGTGCGCGCATGTGTGCGCATGCGCGCGAATCTCCCCCCGGCTCCTCTCCTTTCAAAAGCGGGAATATATGCGGGGGAGCGCACGGCGCCGGATCAGTCCAGAGCTCGCTCTCGCACTTGACTTGACTTTGCTTGATGATACCTCCGTGCAAGATCTTCCGATGAAGACGTGATGAAAGCGACAGTCCCTTCAGCGAGTGGACTGACGCAATCCAATACCAGCGTCAGTCCAAACGCTCCCCCCTTGATGCGTCGCATCACATCAGGGTTTCGGCCGCGGCGGCCGCTTTTCTGATGGAGGCGAAAAGCAAAAACGCCCGTGTGTACGAGATTTCGGCGCACGATAAAGATCCCCAGGTGGTCAAAATTAATCCGGAGCCCTCCACTACGGCGCGCCTCATCGCCTGCGTTGCGTCGGCGCGTTAAACCCCACAATCAATCAATCACATCAGGGTTTCCTCGCGGGAAGATGGGCGTAATTTTTTAATTTGTCCCACGTGATTCCCCTCAATGAGACCTTTAATTTGATACCCCAGAAGCCCTAGTGGCACCATTTTCACTTTTAACCGAATCCATGACTCACGTGACTATCTCATGAACATAACAAGGAAGCAATTTTTAATTTATCCCACGTGATTCCCCTCATTGAGATCTTTAATTTGACACCTCAAAAGCCTAGTGGCACCACTTTGACAATTAACCCAATTCGTGACTCACGTGGCTATCTCATCACTATAACCAGGAACCAATTTTTATTTTGTTGTACGTGTTTCCCCAAATCGACACCTTTAATTTCATATCTCACAAGCCCTAGTGGCACCACTTTAACTTTTAACCCAATCTATCACTGACGTGACTATCTTATGACTCTAAGAAGGACGCAACTTTATATTTGTCCCACGTGATTCCTCTCGTTGAGACCTTTAATTGATGCCCCACAAGCCCTAGTGGCATCACTTTGACTTTTAACCGAATCCACGACTCAAGTGACTATCTCATGACTATAACCAGGAAGTCATTTTTAATTTATCCCACGTGATTCCTCTCATCGAGATCTTTAATTTGATACCTCATAAGCCCAAGTGGCACCACTTTGACTTTTAACCCAATTCGTTACTCACGTGACCATCTCATGAGTATAACCAGGAAGTGATTTTAATTTATCCCACGTGATTCCCTTCATCGAGACCTTTAATTTGATACCTCACAAGCCCTAGTGGCACCACTTTGACTTTTAACCCAAATCGTGACTCACGTGACTATCTCATGACTATAACCAGTAAGAAATTTTTAATTTGTCCCACGTGATTCCCGTCATCGAGACCTTATTTTGATACCTCACAAGCCCTAGTGGCACCATTCTGACTTTTAACCCAATTTGTGACTCACATGACTATCTCATGACTATAACCAGTAAGCAATTTTTGATTTATCCCACGTGATTGCACTCATCGTGACCTTTAATTTGATACCTCACAAGCCCTAGTGGCACCACTTTGACTTTTAACCCAATTTGTGACTCATGTGACTATCTCATTACTACAACCAGCAAGCCATTTTTAATTTGTCCCATGTGATTCCCCTCATCGAGACCTTTAATTTGATACCTCACAAGCCCTAGTGGCATCACTTTCACTTTTAACCGAATCCATGACTCGCGTGACTATCTCATGACTATAACCAGTAAGCAATTTTTAATTTGTACCACGTGATTCCACTCATCGAAACCTTTAATTTGATACCTCATAGGCTTTGGTGGCACCACTTTCACTTTTAACCGAATCTATGACTCATGTGACTATCGCATGACTATAGCAAGCGATTCTTAATTTGTTCCACGTGATTCCCCTCATCGAGACCTTTAATTTGATACCTCACAAGCACTAGTGGCATCATTTTCACCTTTAACCCAATTTGTGACTCACGTGACTATCTCATGACTATAACCAGAAAGCATTTTTTTAAATTTTTCCCACGTGATTCCCCTCACTGCGGCCTTTAATTTGATACTTCACAAGCCCTAGCGGCATCACTTTCACTTTTAACCGAACCCATGACTCACGTGACTATCTCATGACTATAACCAGTAAGCAATTTTTAATTTGTACCACGTGATTCCACTCATCGAAACCTTTAATTTGATACCTCATAGGCCTTGGTGGCACCACTTTCACTTTTAACCGAATCTATGACTCATGTGACTATCGCATGACTATAGCAAGCGATTCTTAATTTGTTCCACGTGATTCCCCTCATCGAGACCTTTAATTTGATACCTCACAAGCACTAGTGGCATCATTTTCACCTTTAACCCAATTTGTGACTCACGTGACTATCTCATGACTATAACCAGAAAGCATTTTTTTAAATTTTTCCCACGTGATTCCCCTCACTGCGGCCTTTAATTTGATACTTCACAAGCCCTAGCGGCATCACTTTCACTTTTAACCGAATCCATGACTCACGTGACTATCTCATGACTATAACCAGTAAGCAATTTTTAATTTGTACCACGTGATTCCACTCATCGAAACCTTTAATTTGATACCTCATAGGCCTTGGTGGCACCACTTTCACTTTTAACCGAATCTATGACTCATGTGACTATCGCATGACTATAGCAAGCGATTCTTAATTTGTTCCACGTGATTCCCCTCATCGAGACCTTTAATTTGATACCTCACAAGCACTAGTGGCATCATTTTCACCTTTAACCCAATTTGTGACTCACGTGACTATCTCATGACTATAACCAGAAAGCATTTTTTTTAATTTTTCCCACGTGATTCCCCTCACTGCGGCCTTTAATTTGATACTTCACAAGCCCTAGCGGCATCACTTTCACTTTTAACCGAACCCATGACTCACGTGACTATCTCATGACTATAACCAGTAAGAAATTTTTAATTTGTCCCACGTGATTCCCGTCATCGAGACCTTATTTTGATACCTCACAAGCCCTAGTGGCACCATTCTGACTTTTAACCCAATTTGTGACTCACATGACTATCTCATGACTATAACCAGTAAGCAATTTTTGATTTATCCCACGTGATTGCACTCATCGTGACCTTTAATTTGATACCTCACAAGCCCTAGTGGCACCACTTTGACTTTTAACCCAATTTGTGACTCATGTGACTATCTCATTACTACAACCAGCAAGCTATTTTTAATTTGTCCCATGTGATTCCCCTCATCGAGACCTTTAATTTGATACCTCACAAGCCCTAGTGGCATCACTTTCACTTTTAACCGAATCCATGACTCACGTGACTATCTCATGACTATAACCAGTAAGCAATTTTCAATTTGTACCACGTGATTCCACTCATCGAAACCTTTAATTTGATACCTCATAGGCCTTGGTGGCACCACTTTCACTTTTAACCGAATCTATGACTCATGTGACTATCGCATGACTATAGCAAGCGATTCTTAATTTGTTCCACGTGATTCCCCTCATCGAGACCTTTAATTTGATACCTCACAAGCACTAGTGGCATCATTTTCACCTTTAACCCAATTTGTGACTCACGTGACTATCTCATGACTATAACCAGAAAGCATTTTTTTTTAATTTTTCCCACGTGATTCCCCTCACTGCGGCCTTTAATTTGATACTTCACAAGCCCTAGCGGCATCACTTTCACTTTTAACCGAACCAATGACTCACGTGACTATCTCATTACTATAACCAGGAAGCAATTTTTTATTTGTAGAATGTGATTCCCTAATCGAGAACTTTAATTTGATACCTCACAAGCCTTAGTGGCATCACTTTCCCTTTCAACCGAATCCATGACTCACGTGACTATCTCATGACTATTAGCAGGAAGCAACTTTTAATTTGTCTCACGTGATTCCCCTCATCGAGACCTTTAATTTGATACCTCACAAGCCCTAGTGACATTAATTTGATTTTTAACCCAATAAATTAATAATAATAATTAATATGAATTAGGTAATTAATCAAATGAACAAGCGTCGCCCGCACCTAATTTCTGACAAAAAATGTGAGTCATATGACTACCATTATTAGGGCAACGAGCTGTTGCACTTTTAAACAACACAGAAACACGTGTGCTCCACATTCACACGCCAGGGCATGTCCATACCATTTTTGCGATTTTCTTCCGCGGGTGGCGCTGTGGAACGGCGCGAGCAGCGCCACCTGTCCCACGTTCGGGCCCCTATTCCTCTTTGGACACGTTCGTAAAACTGACGTTCAGTGTGTTCAGGAAACCTACGCACTCCGAAAGGTACATGAGCTTTCAGGCGGTGCACCCCATGTCCCATAAACCATCAGCAATGACGCCACTTGTCAACAGAGAAAAACGGGCTCTCTGACTCGGAGAGCCTGAGAGAAGAAATGAAGACGATCTAGAGAGACTTGCAACAGAATGGCTAACCAGAGCACGTTATTCGAAAAGAAGCAAACAGGGTGACGAGCAGGAATCTGCATCGAGATCGCGCAGGCAGAGGCGGCAACATGGACTACGTCAAAACGTGCTGAGATATCTCACATCAGTGAAGCCCTTGCACGCATTTTCAAAAAACGCGGTGTGCACATCAGGAACGTGCCCAAAGCTGCGTTCTCACCTTGTCAACGGGAAAGACTCCCTCTCACGCTTCAATTTTTCAGGTGTTGTCAACAAGAGTCTGTGCCCCGAGTGTAAATCAGTGTACATTGATGAAACTGGCAATCCGCACAGGAGATTAACACAGCACCGGAACTACGTGAACAAGGGCCATGCAAAATATAAGTCCCCGCAGGAGGCATCTCTTAAAGCAGATATTTGCGTGTACTGTGCGACACCACGGTCCCCGAGCGCCGACGTTTAGCCGTGCGTGGCAGCGCCGTGACCGGGGAAAAGAGGGTCCTATTGGTTGAGCCGACGCCGAGGGCTTGGACCTTTAAGCCCCCTTGGCGAAGGCAACACACCACTTTGGCCTCGGCTTCTCGTAGACGGCACCTCCGGTCTGAATAACTTCATGAAGTCATATAAATACTCAGCCACCTTCTAAAAATACTCAGCCACCACCGCAAAATAACCCTTTGAACTGTAGCGGCACTTCGTCATCGACAGCAAGCGCCAACCATCATCAGCATTGGCCGCTACCTCCATCGTCAGCAGCGCGTGGCGACCATGGAGGAAGAAAAAGTTAGGAGGCGGCATGACGTCACGCAGCTAGCCTTCGCAAGCCCAGCTCCGTTGAAGCCGCTCCCTCCGCCGTTTCTCTTTCCCAAGCCGCCGAAGTCGGCCTAGCACGTGACCTCCATGGTCGGGTGGGCCGGCGGCGGCGGCGGCGGTCTCCGGCTCCGGCGCTTCTCTCGTGTTTGGTTGGCGGTAGCTTTTCCCCGTCCTTCCTGCATTTGTCTGCTCGGTGATCTCATGCCCGCGTGCGGGCAGGAGTGCCGCGTATGTGTGAGAGACAAAAGCCGTGGGAAAAAAACCAACATATATCAGGCTTCGCGACAACGGGCAGCAGAGTAGTTTCGAGCAGACGAAATTGAAGAGCTCGCGGCGGCGGCACGATGGGGTCACGTGGTGCAGTGACGCCTGGGCCGACTTCGATTTTACTTTTTATGTATAGGCTTCACGCTTCTCCGGTAGCGCCGTCTCCTAACTTTTTCTTCCTCCATGGTGGCGACACGCACGACGAGCCACGCGCCAGACTCGAGAACACCAGACTGCACTGCTCGGCCGGTTCCACGGGCGCTCCCCGACTCGCGGGGCTTCTGCTGCCACCGAATCCTCCGCTGTAAATAAATGTAGGCCCTGCCGCACCGTCTCATCGGCCGCCTACATAATTGGTGACCCGGACGTGATTTCGAAACTGACCTGAACCACGTTTAACATCTGGATACCCTTTGGCTCGGTATCCTTAAGGAACTCTGACCGCGGACACACATTGTACATATACTTACGTAACCTTTGTCATGTCCCTGTCACCTTGTATATAGTTTCCCTCGCTAGGTAGTGCGTATCGTGGCCACGCGCTGCTGACGATGGAGGTAGCGGCCAATGGTGATGATGGCACAGAACAGGGAGGATTTTAGAGAAGCAAAGGTCTAGCTTTGCCTGTAGTGCCAGAAAAAGCGTAGTGGCGGCGTCGTGAACTACCGAGTATGCCCGCTTGATGGCGCTGTAAACACGGCTTTGTAAACATGGCGGATGCTTTTTGCACAGGCCGCTTGAGCTCCTTAATAACATGGCTGCCCTCGCACGGCGGCCGCCGGCTCGCTGCTCCACGGCCGGACTCGACTCTCCTCCTCCCGCGCGCGAAAGGAGCGTCGAGTCCGGCCGTGGCTGCTCCTGCTGGTTCCTGGCTGGCACGCTGGCCGCGTGTTTACTTGCGCCGCGCTAGTGAAGTGATGTTACGCCAGGTGACCAGATGGCCTCGACTGGCACAGACCACAGTGAGCAGCAAGTGAGAACAAATCGTTTATTGACATCCGCAAGTTTACAGAGGCCAGGACATCATTTCATTTCGATCGCTGCAATTGTACGTCGCTTTCGTGACAACATTTTTTTTTTGCCATAACAAATCGTTCACTTGCGCTAAGATTTCGAACTAAGGGCGCAAATGAGGTATTGGCGGCGACAACGGTTTCGTTTGCACCGTCTTTCAGCGGAGTGCATAACACTCACCTTCTGTTAGAAGAATCAAACATTCTGGCCTCGACAGCTGTCTTCCGATGCGGAATTTCCCACATTTGTCACTCCACAAGCACTCAATTCCCGTGTTTTGCCAGTCCTCTCAACAACTGATGGACGCAAAAGCACATAACAGTAATAACAGTCACGAAAACAGCGTTCCGCGCACATAGAAACGGTGGGCCGTTGCAGCGATTTCAATTTGAATTGGCGGCTTTGTGGTTGCGAATTCAGAAACGAGGTTGACGAGGTGGTGCACCAGTCGGCTGTTCGTAAAAAAGTTGCGTACATTTTTGCTCAACAGATGTTTGATGCGGAACTTGTTAATAATATTTTTAAACAACACATTGTAAGCGAACTGTGTTGGCTCTTTGAGTCACGGAATGAATGTTTTGTATTCTATACCAAAAGTAACCTTTCGCTTGCGCCGTCTGGTGGACTTGATGGTCGAAAAGTGCCCTGTAGGTTAGTCACGTGGGGCGTCGATTTTTACGCCGCCTATAGGGAAACCAGGGAACGTCCAAGCTTGAGAGTAGACCTGTGCGCCGGTCAGAAATCGCCGGCGGCGGCGCGCCGGTGTTCCCACCTTCGGCGGCGGCGTGAAACGGCGCGGGGGTCCCCGGGTCGGCGGCGGCGCGGCGCGGAATAGCGGGTGGTGGTGGAGGGGAGAGAGAGAGAGAGAGAGAGAGAGAGAGAGAGAGAGAGAGAGAGAGAATTTTGGAGAAAAGAAAATATGCAAAAAACCGTGGGGGAGACATGTGTAGGGCAATTCGGTGCAGCACGTCTCGCTGCGGACATTTCGGTGCACGGGATGTCCCAGGCATTTCTTTAAACATTTTAGCTTTAATACTTTCGTTTCGTCAGACGATATAATTTTACGTTCGAGAGCATTAGCGCCTAAAACCCAATTTCGATATTAAATGTTAAAAATTAGCGTTGTTAATTTACTTCCCTTCTACCATTTTTATTTCAGCATTCATGTGAACAACTCTAATATTTTAATTCAAGTGTTACCGAAAGGCTTCGATTTCACTTCACCCACCGCTGCAAGATGCTGCTGCTTTTAGTCACTTCCTACCTCCCCCCCCCCCCCCTTCCCCGTCCGCCAAACCACCGCGAAAAGAAAGAAAGAAAGGAAACGAGCTAGCTTAAGCACGCGTGCATCCATTTTCATAATTCATAATTTTCTCTGTCGATTTATTCCTGCAGTCGGTGTTGGTTCTACTCGGAAACTAGCCATTGATCGCACGGTGGAGTGGCTAAACGGGTGGGGGTGGGGAGGGCTAAGTGCTTAGACCAGCCCCCTTGGTAGATAGAGGGGGGTGTCACTTGTGTTTCTTCAAAGTGTAAACTGGGCATCGAAAACGTGAATACGACTGTCGCGGCTCTCGCAAAACCAGCCTATTCAAAATTTTCCCCTCTTACAATGGAAGAAAAGGAGGAATGTCTGGGGTGTCCATGATATGCGCGACTTCAAGAGTTAATTGTAGGTGGGGCGACTGAAAGGAAAGAGCGATTCCTGGAGAGGGGCGCCTTCCGTGTGGCCGCGACGCGCGGAAGAATGCAGCCAACGAGCTTGTTCTGCTTGTTCCTCGATGGGGGCGACAGGCGCGAACGATCCTGGTCATTGTGTCCTCAGCGGCTTTTCGGGTGGCTTTTTGTTGTGCACTACAGAGGTCATGTCACGGCGAATGTATCGCTTTTTCTTGCATCAATGCGGTGATTCTTTGGAGAAGGTGATGGCCGCTTTGCCTGTAAGATTTCCACGGGAAATTGAACATAATAACCATAATATTACTGAAAAAGAAATCTGGGAAGGCTAAAACTTACAAACAGACGGAGGGGGAGGGGAGGGGGGGGGGCTGGGAGAATTAAAAGGAAATGGAAGTAAGCATGTAAAGCTAAAACTGAGGTTGGTTTGACCGAACAGAATTGGTGGTATTTGTACACACAACCTGTACGCGCTTGATCAGCATTGATGAGATATAGAACCTGCAGCTGTTTTCAAAAGGCCCGTTCTTCCTCCGCGACAATATCCTAAACTTGTCCTTAAAAAAAAAAAAAGCTGGCGAGAACAATGTCTCCAAATTCATTTAAACATGACAACGCAGCCTAAATAAACTTTTCATAAAATTGTCTGCATTTTTAGGGGCAACCGAATGTTTGGAAAGTTGAGGATTGTGAGAGTGTGCATTTTATTTAGAAAAAAATACATAAAGAATGCGTTAGCCATCGAAAACATCGGCTAAATTGTCTTTGCTGATTAGCATGCCCCCAAAAAGAGCGAATATAAATAACGTCTTGTCGTAAATTAAAAAAAAAACATGTGCAGAAGAATTTAATCAGCTGGCTGCAAAACAGGTGTTCCCTGAACTAGGTATTACAGAAAAATACAAAAATGTTCAGTTTCTACAAATACCTGGCAAAAAATCGCGAACACGACATCAATATTAAAAGGCAATCGCTGCCCTAGATTGTTGTCCAAAAGCCATGTTAAGCGAAAATAAAAATATAACGGCTGTTTCAAGCAAACAAGCACCCGATAATACGGTCGCCGAAATGTTCGCGCAAGGAAATGCCGTGCACCGAAACGTCCGTACACCGATATGTCCGTACACCGAAATGGCCTAGACCTGGGACGACGCTGTGCGCTTCTTTGGTGGAGCTCCCACGGCTTCTAGTTCAATTTTCACCGATACTGATTAAACCTCGCAGCGTAGAGCTTCTATGACATTCCAGACACTGAGAGGCTAGCTGTGCCCGACTAAGCTACTAAACCGACGGTTCCAGGCTTCCTGCCTTCGCAATTGTTGTTTGTGTGGTTTTAATCCAACTACTTGCATTAAATTTTTTTTATCGATGCTCAGCCCTACCATCCATCCATCCATCCACCCATCCATTCATCCATCCATCCATCAAACCGTCCGTCTGTCGACCCAATTTGGTTTGTTAGGTTTTAGCCTCCATGGCGTTAATTTCTGCCCCTATAGGAATATTAAAGCATTCCATCTCTTCCTCAACCCTTTGGCTAAAACGCAAAGGGATAAAATCAAAAGCGCAAAAAAGTTCAAATCTAACTTGAAGGGAAACACGTCGACTGGAGTATGGGACCATTTTTTCCGTTTCCGGGGTTCACCCATCACAGCCACGGTGGCTGCTTTTCAGATTGAGTGGAAAAGCGAAAATCCCATTGTGTTGAGATGTTGGCGCACGGTAAAAATCCACAGGGGATCAAAATTCATCCGAAGCCCCCCACTGTATACAGCGCGCCTCTATAGCCCATGGGGGTTTTTTTATCACAGGTGTCAAAAAACACATATGGGCTATGAGGCGCTTCGGATTAATTTTGATCCAGTGCGGACGACCAGCTTCGGTTGGTGGAAATGGCCGTCGCAGCTGGCACCACGAATGGGGTCTTGAAATGAGGACACTACTCCGCAATTTTTGTGCTGACGAAATTTATTCTCTCTCTGTCTCGCTCTCTCTCTCTCTCTCTCTCTCTCTCTATCTCTCTCTCTCTCTCTCTCTCTCTCTCTCTCTCTCTCTCTCTCTCATAGCTCATGTGTAGCTTCGGTGCGCTAAACGTACCCCACAATCAATCACGTTCACGTCACGCAGCACGCGCTATTAATATACAACTTTTACGTTTCAAAATCATAGCTTTCTTGCGGAGCGTGGACATTGCTCGTCGAAGCTCTGTTTGGGATAGCCCAATTCGGCTGTAAAGAACTCGCAATGAAGACAAGAGGAGTAAGAATGCATTCGTAGACAACCCTCTGAATTTCTGTAGATTTTCTTATGGTACCTTTCACCATTATTTCTGAATTCTTGTTCTCCAAATCGTCTAGTTAACTGGCCTCCAGCGAGAAAGGGCAGCATGACGTACGCTCCTCTGCCCTCTGGGACGCTATTTTATCACAGTGCTCAAATACGACATTGGTTGTCTGAAGTTGTGCGGGTATTAGAATTTCCTTCCAATTTTGTGTTTCACATTCGTTTAAGTAATGCATTGCTGACGTTAATGAGTTGTGAATGCTTGTACCAGGCTCACAGTTCCGGAGATCCTAGCTGCGCTTTCATTGACCATTCCTGCGTACCTGGACAGTTCATTTATTGACCCACTTCCCGTGCACTCTTCCCGTAATGACGCTGCCCATTCGAGCTTGCGCGCTACTGCGGCGGTTTCTTGTGCACTGTTCCCGTGCTGATTATGGGGTTTCATATATTCTTCGATGTTAGCCGCTTGTCCCCTTGAGAGAATGGACGAGTGGTGGGAGGAGCTGGCGCACTGATTATGGAGACTTGTGCACTTCGGTCGTTCTCTTTCATCCGCATTTATTCTTATCAGTCGCTCTGAGACCGCATCTTTTGTGTTAGTGTTTTATTTTCCTTGCAGTGTATACTTTTATCCCCGTTGGATGACTATGTTATTAATACGCCAAGGGACGGGCCTTTATTAAGAAGGAAGGTGTTCAAACACTTTTGGTCATGTTTGTACAGTAGAAATAATATGGCTTGAGGGGCTGAAGTTTGCGTTCGCTCCTGTCCTCCATCCTACTTCCCTTTGGAGAAGAAAGAAAGAGGGCTATTGACACAGAGAGAGTCGGTTGGGCCTATTTAACCATGGGGGCCTGGAGTAACATGGGTGCCTGGTCATTTTAGAGTTTCTGAGAAAGCGGATAAAACAAGAAACATGTCGTGCTTGCGTGGCAGAGGGAAAAGCTGGGGCGCTTCAAGAGGATTCCGAGTCAAGCGCGTCGAGACGGTAGGCAATCACGCATTTATCCTTTGTTAACAAGGTCGCGGGACGCATTCAAGAGGCTTGGTATGGGGCGGACGGGCCGGGAAGAAAAGGTATTCGGAGAAGGAGGAGAAGGAAGGGGACTAGAAGTCTCCCCACAAGAGCAGCAGAATGACTGATTCCAGGCTGAATGTACAAATCATCCGTTTATGCATGGTGGATCGCGATTATTTCCCGACGAACAGCACCGCTGAGAGAGGCATTTCTTGCAGAGGGAGAAACGACAACTTCCAGCGAAGCGACGTATTTTCCTTTCATACTCCTTCGTTCTTTAGAAGAGTCGCATAATAGGCGGGGCGCGGGGCCGGCGGCGCGCCGAAAATTTAGCTCGGCGGCGGCGGCGGCGTACTCATTCCCGTGACTTCGGCGGCGGCGCAGACGGCGCGACCAAAACAGGCGGCGGCGGCGGCGTGGCGCGGCGGCGCACAGGTCTACTTGAGAGGTCTGATGATGGTTGGCGCTTGCTGTCGATGACGAAGTGCCGCTACAGAACTATTTAAACACATTCCACTTAGGGTTAGATTACCATTTTCGTTAACCCATTATTATAATTTTTGAATTGCTCGGGAACTGTTTTTGTTGTTGTTATTCAAGTCAGATGGTTCTTGGATCACGTTTTATTGATTCATTTTTATGGAATTTCTCGAACGACATGTTTTCTTGAGTGGAATTTCCTTTTATCTGCATGTAACATTTTTCACGCTCGGACTTCATTTAGTTATAGTACTTGGCCGGGATGCTTTATTGCTGCATAAAATATTTTGTTTTATTAACTGCCTTTGCAGCTCTACAAATAAGCATAAGCACTTTTCTAATATATCACAACGGAATTGCGTATGACTTAACTAACTAAACTTAAACTTAACTAAACTAAACTAAACACTTAACTAAAACCTTTATTAGTTGAAATGTCCCGGCTGATATAATGTAATTTAGGAAGATCGTTTCCATATTTGGAGTCGATTTCATTGGTGGCGGCTCTAACTAAACTTCTGCAATGGAAAGTTTGACTATTCAGGTGGATGTCAAACTTTCCTTGCAGAAACTTACTCCACCTTGGGGATTTCCCCTAAATTCCCCTAAATTTACCCGCACCAAAGAAAGTGAAAGAAACACCACCATTAGAACAGCATAGAAGGCAGTTCTCAACCTCGCAATTTTGACCATGAGACGAACTAACAAAGTGTAGATCACCAGGGTAACAGAACGAACCTGCATGGACGGGTCTAGAAGAAGGGGACGACCATTTACTCGGTGGAGGGATGAAATGACAGTATTTGGAGTAAAGAGTGGACCCTGGACGCACAGGAGAACAGCTGGTGAAGGTCAATAGGAGAGGCCTTCACGCTGCAGTCGTCCTAAATAAGATGTTGGTGATAATGACGATGAATAGGTCCTCAACGTGTGTCTTCCTAACGCATTTCAAGAAATCTGAGAAACAATGCACTCTCCTAGCACCAAAAACCGAATGTAAAAAAAAAAATCAGGAGGTGCCATCACACCCCCTTTGAAAAGATTCAGGCACCCCCAAACAGCCACTCCCAAACAAAAAAGACAGGCACCCCCACCCCTTTTAAAGGAAAGCCCTGCACGCCATGATAGACATGGCACCGATCCAGCGACCCCGCATAAAAACTCTCCTCTACCAAAAATATGGGTACAATCCTACAGAAGAAGGGGCGGTATGGAAGGCTCAAGTTCATTCGGGGAAAGTTTCCATATCATGAGACCACAGTATACACCGACTGCGGGATGTATGAAAGCACGAGGCCCCAATTGACATAGCTGACTACTCCGGTAATCTTTGTGACAGCATGACCCTCCAACATACATGGACAAAGGAGTGGAAGTTGGAGCTATCCTCTTGCAATCCAAATAGCGGAAGTATCAAATAAAAGCATAAGATCATTACAGACTCACAAAGGACATTATACAGTTTTCTGGAGGCATAATACCAAGCGCTTCGGTAAGATATTCCTGTCCATAATGCAGAAAGTTGACAACGTCGCCTGGACAGCCAGATCTAATGGTCTGAAAGCGCAAGACGCACAACGCAAGAGGCACACGAACTCGCATACCGTGCTCCTTGTGAACACGACTACCACACTGCCCTCTTCGAAAAAACGTTAAAAACGAATCCTCATCCTATGCCTAGGAACACAATCTTTTCCCTTGCTACATCGAGGTCTCAATGTCTAAGAGTCACACTCTGTGGACGAAAACCAACACAGTTATTTGAAAATTCATGTGCGTTAAGGTTTTCGGTGGAAACATCAGACATTAACTTAGAACTCCGCTAAAATACGGGAAACATCCACCCTCTTGCGCGCAACCTAGCCATGACCAAGGGTATGGCCAGGGGAGAACAACTCAAACATAACATATTCCACTTCTTCGAAGCATGGGAGGCCGATTCGACCAGCTCGTTACCTCAAGATCAGAACGAACTGATTGAGAGGGCAAGGGAAAGAGCTGCTGCATCTGCTGCCGTAGACTCAGGTTCCACATTTGAGCACCCTGCCATCTCTTTACCCCATTTTATAAAAGTAAACCACAACTATTTCTTCCTGAACAAAGATCTCTCTCTCTCTCTCTCTCTCTCTCTCTCTCTCTCTCTCTCTCTCTCTCTCTCTCTCTCTCTCTATCTATCTATCTATCTATCTATCTATCTATCTATCTATCTATCTATCTATCTATCTATCTATCTATCTATCTATCTATCTATCTATCTATCTATCTGATTGATTGATTGATTGATTGATTGCTATTGGTTTCCCTTTGAAGCGGGGTGATGACATGTCATCTTACCAAAAAGGACTAATATAGCCATGTTTTACACTCTTGGTTTAATACTAGCGCTGCTTAGGGCAGGCACTAAAGCTTAGTAGGCACGAAATACTTTTTTTCCCTGTTACAGGTGGTAACTGTCCTAGGCAATATTCCCCTCTCTGCTTTTCGTCCACCAGCATTCTAATCTTCTTTTCGTCCCCTCGACCGCCTTGAAGTTAACTTCCCCTGTGATACCCTTAAATCCTTGTGCTTCTGGGAGCCTACTATTCCCTTCATGTAGATTTGGATGGATACCCTCACATTCTAACACTATGTGCCGCATAGTTTCTGTTTCTTTTCCGCAGACCACGCATACCCCATCATTTTGTGAATACTTCCTTACAAAACTCTTAGTTCGCAGTCAACCTGCTCTAGCCTCAAAAAGCAAAGCACTGCCCTGGGAATTATCGTAAAAATTTTCCTTTCTGATGTTCAATTTCTCAACCCTGTACATCTCTAACGACGTTTTAGCTTCCATTTTTTCCCTCCATTTATTCGTTTCAATCTGCCTTGCCTCTTTTATGGTTACCTTGGCTGTTTTGGATTCTCCACTGTTCTTTCCGTATTTCATCGTTAGCCTTCTAGTCTTCCTTAGCCACTGCGTGTCCACGCTTTTCAAGTATAAGTACCTAAAAACCTTAGCTGCCCACCTTCGTTGATCCATTGCCCTCAACCTCATCTCAAAGCATATTTTACTTCAAACGACGCCCAGCCCATATCTCCCTGAACTGCTTCGTTAGTTGTTTTTCCATGAGCGCCTAAGGCCAAACGTCCTACCGTTCTCTTATTTACTTCAAGGCCTGATAGGACGTCTGATTTCAAGCAGTGTACAGCATTCGCAAACGTGAGACCCGGCACCATTACTCCTTTCCATATTCCTCTTACTACTTCATATTTGTTATACCCCCACAGAGCTCTATGCTTCATTATAGCTGCGTTTCGCTTTCCCTTAACCTTAAGTTGCTCCTCGTGAGTTCTTAAGAAGTTATCCCCTTCGTTTATCCACACTCCCAAATATTTATATTCCTTCACTCTAGGAAATTCGTCTTGCTGGATAGACACTACGTCAGTGGTAGCATCATTGAAAACCATTATTCCTGATTTTTCTGCACTGAAATTTAAATCGAGGTCGGTGGCTTCCTTGCCGCTAATATTTATTAGCCGCTGCATATCGGTTTGGTTATCAGCTAAAAGAACAATGTCGTCTGCGTATAACATTCCCGGAATATGCTGTTGTGCCACTTCGCCTTGCAGCATATGGGTTAGGCTACACCCTACTTGACTTTCTTCCAGTTTCTTTTCTAACCCTGCCATGTAAAGCATGAATAGTATTGGGCTCAAAGGGCATCCCTGTTTCAGTCCCCGATGGATGTTGACCAGCTGGGCGCATTCCTGTCCTTCCCAAGTAAGGCGCACTCTATTGTCTTTATAGATTGCTATAAGGAACTGTACCAATTCGTCATCTAATCCCTGGAGTTTCAACATTCTCCACAGCCGTTCTCTGTTTACGTTGTCATATGCACCTTTCATATTACGTTGTCATATGCCCCTATCTCTCTCTCTCTCTCTCTCTCTCTCTCTCTCTCTCTCTCTCTCTCTCTCTCTCTCTCTCTCTCTCTCTCTCTCTCTCTCTCTCTCTCTCTCCTCTCTCTCTCTCTCTCTCTCTTTCTTTGAAAAATGCAAAATTGTTCAGACCGGCCTAGACATCACGGAATAAACATTTTGATACACTGACACTGGCTCCTCGCTCACCTCGCATCTGCAACCTTTCACGCTCAGATTTTAAGCCACAGAGCCGCAGAGATCCTTTGTCTCTCCTAGGACACGGCGATTGAAAATCATGGTTGCTAGTCTTTCTCTTTTCGATAACCTTTCGTGCTCGTGAAGCATAGATGGGAAATGCAGCAGCTACGCACGGAAACGCTCTGTGGGAGTCGAAGTATCACTATCGCGCCTTACATCTTAGGATACAAACGTAAATGTCTCTGCAACTTTTTACTTCTATCTCCACCATTGCTGCGGTCACAATGCGGCATACCCAGCTCCAAGTATTACGTGGGCTGGCCTTGGCGATTTTGGCACTGACTACTACCTCCCTAGGTTGTCCTTTTCCCCAGGCAATCTGAGGGGAAGGGGAGAGGGGGTGGGGGCTACTGAACGGGATTCCGCCTGCCTAGCTTCTTCCCCCATCCCAGACTTGGGCAAAATAAAGTTGTTCACTCACTCACTCCAGCCAAGAGTTCAGTCTATTACCAAGATGTGATGTCTCTTTGTCGGCAACATCAAACTAAGCAGCGGAAAAGCGAACGCTTGTCTGGTTGCAGAACTGCGGACGCTTAATAAGTCCTTATATAACGCTCTCCAGGAGAGAGGTTGTTTACTTTATTTATGTTGTACATTAGTTGCGCGGCTAAATTGTGCTACAAAGCAGCTTGGAATTCTAGAGAGAGGAAGTTTTGTTTATAGTTGGCGGCAGTGGTGGTTGAAGGTCAGGTGTTGATATATCGATAAGATTTATTACAAACTTATAATCTGCCAAATACTTACTAAGTTCACCCAAAACTTCACGTATTGCACCCCGCAGGGATATTAAGCCAGAAGTCTGTTACACTGACACGCGCCTCTGCTTGTTGCCCATGGGCGCCGAGAGTATCACGGTTAGGTCGTTTTAAAGGGGTCCTGAAATACCTTCCGCCGATGCATGTATGTACATGTAACCAAATAAAGTAATGTATTAGCAATCTCCTCCCGCAAGAAGTTTGTTAAAGCGATGAGTATTAACTGAGAAATCGTAAATCAAAAACCGCGCATTATCGTCGCGCCGCGTTTTCTCCTCCTTTCAACTTACCGCTGTTCACGGCGCGACAGCCTTCCCTCCCATGATGCTGCGCTCCTCAGCGGTGACGTACTTCCGCTATTGCACTGCTCAGACTGCCGTCTGCTACGGGCAAGCTTTGTTGACACCATGAATCCCGCACTCCGCTCAAGGCTGGAAAGCGAACGAAAATTCTAGCCGCATGTGTGCGGCGGCCTGGCCTTGCCCTTTCGCGGTGTACGTTGGTGCAGTTGCTATCGGCGGCACGTGACGTTTTATCGGCGGCGAACTCGCAGCCGCACGGGGACGATCGTGCGCTCGTTCTCTTTGATGCACCGCGCACTGTTTATCCAAAAAGCGCCGTATCAGATGTGGCCCCGCTGGTGCCGGGTCTTATTTTGCGGCGGTGGTAATTCGTGCCGGCGGCATGTGAAAAAGACATTTTAAATCGGTACAGAACCCGTGCACAAAACGCTTCAATCATGTGACCTGTTCAGCTTGGGGCGACGCGTGGTGGAGAGCGGCAACGTTGGCAAAGCATGCTCCGCCGCGGCTGTGAGCTTTCTAGCGCTGGAGCGAGCGCCATTTCTTCGACAATCTCAAACATCGGTTGCCTTGGCAACAAGGCACAAACCACTCTAGAAGTCCGTTACGGTTCCGTGATCCTGGTTCAGCTTGGGGCCTCACCTCGCGACATGTGGGCACTGCAGGCGTACCACTCACTCCCATTGGGAAGTGCGAGATGCGTTTGGCATTACAGGAGGCGATGGTATGTGTGTTGTGGACGCCTTTGTTTCGCGATGAAATGCGACGTTGTGCTTCTGCGGGTGGATAGTGCTTCCCATGGTCCAGATTATCTTTCTCGAGCGACGTACGACTCAACCTCGCATGGGGTATGTGCAGTGTGGGGTATGTGCAGTGTGCGTGGCTAAAAGCCATCTCGGTTTGTGCGCCAGAGTTAAGTGACTTGCTGTTCGTCCCCGCAAACCGCGCGCGAGGTGAGTGCCGAATTTACGACGGGCAGGAGGAGTCACCCCATCGTTGGTCAATCGCGGTTCAAACTTGCAACGCATGTTGTGACGTTGTGTTCGTTCGAAACGCATCTCTGGATTGTTTTGAAGTTGAATAAAATGTGTGCGTCAAACCCGGGCATTCGGCTCAGGGCGTTATCTGCGATTGCACGAAAGAAGTGCCACGGGGCTTCAACGCTTTCTTTATGGAACGTACTCAGGTAAGAGAATATCCATGTCGTGTTATGGTCGTGTTGCATTCAATACAAATGGTTAAGCGTTTGTTTACACTTGTTTCGTTTGTCGTAAAATGTTCAAGCACTCCGGCACTACGCTGGCAGATCAGCCGGCGAGCCGACGCTGAGCAGACGACTCATCTCTTTGCCGGAAGTGCGTGAAAAAGTCGCCCAATAGCAGGATGTCTAGCTCATGACTAACATCTGGGAATCGATGACGTAGACATGTGAAGATGGCGGCGTCCAAAAACATGAAGGGAAGGGTGAGAAAAAAGGCGACAAACTTTGCAACAAAAGTGTGAGCTTTCCGCTGCGCGTAAAAGAGTAATACTTGGCACAGATGACGTTGACGACCCAATCTAACGATTGCGCTAGTTCATTTAGTGTGCTTAAAACGCCTATCAGGGCCCATTTAACAAACATCAGTTTTTGCAGTAAAGCGATCAAAATACCCGCTATACGCGATTCCGGGCACACACACACGAAAAAAAAATTGTGAAGAAGTATTGCAAACATATGTCCGACACGGCATCGTTTACCCACCGTGGACCACGCTACCTCGAGGCGAATTTCAGCTCCACCGCGGCCCAAAAAGCCGCCAATCTAATCCAGATCGCTTAAACTGGTACTATGCAACAACTTTCCCTTTTAAATTATATTACGGAAAAAAACGACAGCCGCCTACTGAGACATGGTCTAGAACGGAGCCTATCTTCCAGCCACCGCGATACGCCAAAACGACTTATGGCGCACCGCAGACCAAATACCCCTTTGCTACTATTGCGGTGAAAGCGCTTCACGTGTGACATCGCTGCCCATACAGTGAGATTGTACTTGCCGGTTTTTTCCCCGCCGCTCGTCGCCCCCTCGTTTCGGGGAACGACCACCTGAAACCGGCGCACGCCAATCTAGCGGCGAGGAAAGAACAGTCTGTCAAACAGCGACCACGCTCGCCCTAGCCAGCTCTCTTGAACACTTCGTTCATTCGTTGAAGCTCCCAGGACGCATCAAGGGGAAGGTCTCTGTAATAAGCATGTAACGCCACACCCTGCCGAAATCTTCGTTGACCGCTAGGCGTTGACAAGGCGGCAACCCTGCCCTTTATTTAACCAAGGGGTCGTCACCTATATGCAGCTATGCCGTAACTTGGGACGTGCGGTTTGAGGAGTACCAGGAAGCCATCCATATGGTGAAAGACGTCCCAAGCCTCCTGACCTAGTTCAAGTCCGTGTTCCAGCCGGGGGTGGACACATTCATCGGGAAGATGTCTAGCGTCCATGTTCCTGAGGAAGCCCGGCCTCGTTTTTTCAAGCCTCGCCCGCTGCCGTTCGCCCTAAAGGATGGGGTCACCCAGGAGCTGCAATGATTACAGCGAGAGGACATCCTGGTGCCCGTCAAGACATTGGATTGAGCCGCCTCCGTCGTTCCAACTTCCAGTTCTCAAGTCAGACGGCAGCGTCAGGATCTGCAGGGATCTCAAGATTACCATTAACCCCGTCGCTACCATCGAAAAGTATCCACTGCCTCGGGTTGAAAATCTCTGGTCAGCGTTGTCCGGGGGACAGAAGTTCACCAAGCTCGACCTCAGAGACGCTTACCAGAAGCTCGTGTTCCAGAAGTCGTCCCGCATGTATTTCATAGTATCGACAACATTAGGGGTCTTTCAGTACATGCGCTGGCCGTTTGGCGTGGCCGCAGCACCAGCTATTTTCCAGAGAGAGGTGGACAACCTGTTCAGGGGCATGAGGCACGTGGCGTTGTACTTGGATGGCATCTTGGTTACCGGCAACGACGACGAGGACTACCTGCAGAACCTGCACAACGTCCTGGCACGATTGCAGGACGCCCGTCTCAAGCACAAGCTGGAAAAGTGTGTTTTCCTGGCCCACAGTGTTACGTCACGTGTCACCTGAAAACACGTCATTTACCAGGCTGGCCTGGCCCCGGCCCCCGCAAAGTTGATGCTGTGCTCAAGGCGACCAATGGTCCAAAACAAAAAGGAGCTCCAGAGCTACTTCGGCCTCATCAACTTCTCCAGGAGTTTCCTGCCGAACCTGTCGTCGCATCTACAGCCGCTCCAGTTTTTTTTTCGAGATGGACAGCAGTAGTCCTGGAAGAAGGAACAGGGCGTGGCCTTCCAGCGCAGCAAGGAGATAATCACCAAGGCTCCAGTGCTGGTACATTCCGATCCGGCCAAGCCTGTCGCCCTTACCGCAGACGCGTCACCGTACGGCGTGGGAGCCATCCTGGCACACAAGAATGGTCAGGAACGCCCTGTGTTGTTTGCGTCCCATCGACTTCATGCTGCATAACAGCGTTACATGCAGCTGGACAAGGAAAGCCTGGCCCTCTTGTTCAGATTCCAGTGCTTTCACCAGTACCTGTGGGGCCGAACGACTGGACATCAGATGTGCATTTAAAGCATCGGGTTATGCAATTCCCACTAACGCATACAAATAAATCCGTTTAATTAGATGACTCCCCCGCTGTTTATTTCATAATTTTCGGCATACTTAAAAGATACCATGTATAACATACCCTGATTCTTTATGCACGTCCATGTCCAGCCAGCCGTTGAGTTTCCCGTACTCATGGAATGGACGCACCACCGCTAGCTCCACGTTGTACTTTTCCACTAACACGCGAAATATTCCTTTTTCCTGTACTGACGCTACGAATACCATTGCGGCGAAAGGTATTCTTGTAGCGCAAACCCGCTGGCTCGCGCCTTTTCCATGCAGGCAGGTGCATGCCGTGCAGAGAAGACGCTCTGTGGAACAACGGGGTGAAGTAGTGTCGCTGTACAAATTGAAATTTTTTTTCTCTGCTAAAACAAAAACTGTTCTGATTAAACTTTCTGAAATAAACTGCGATCATTTATGCTAGTGAATGGCTTGTATTTGATATTTTTACTACGAGCACAACAATGCGCAATTTCAAGGTGAATATGGGCCAGAAAGGAGATTTTTCCAAGTTTGACAAACGTTTTCTCGCACATTTCACCTGTTTTCAGTGTAAATATAGTTTTTACCAATTTTCCACAACGCTGAGATACAGGTACAAATGTTTCATTGGCCGAGAGAATGTGCTCGTATTTGCTAAAAATGTTTGAAAATGCTCAACATCGTGTATTTTCTGAATGGCGTAATCACAGCAAAGAAAAGGAAAAATATTTTAGAAATGCGGCATAGAGCAGCCCAGGGTCTCAACATGATGTTCACAAAAAATGGTGGCCATTGTAAGAGAAGTTACTTTTTCGTGAATTTTTTCACAGACGTAAGTTTGCTTTAAACCCTGGACGTAAAAGGGCCGCTAGAAAAAGAACAATTTTTTTTTTTTTGACAAAAACACTTTCAGGGAGCACGTAAGTTTGCTTTAAACCCTGGACGTAAAAGGGCCGCTAGAAAAAGAACAAATTTTTTTTGGACAAAAGCACTTTCAGGGAGCATTGTGGGCCATGCGAGGATGACCCACAATTTTTACTGAGCAAATCCGTGATGGTCGATTTTACGGCTGAGACGTTTGGCATGGAATGACCCTGCGGTGTCGCAGGCTACCAGCCGGGACCCAGTCCTGTCACAGATGGTCAAGGTGGTGTCCCGAGAGGAGGAGTTGGTGCAGTAGACTTGCAGCCACAATTAAAGGCCGCTGAGCCGAGCCTGCAGGAGGGATGCCTGCTGTGGGGTTGCAGGGTGGTGATATCCACAAAGTGTCCTGCCCAGGGTCCTGCAGGTGCTGCACGCGGGCCACCCAGGCATGGAAAAGACAAAGATGGTGGCCCGGTCCCACGTTTGGTGACCTGGTATGAATCAGAACATCGCTCACATGGTGCAGAGCTGCCAAATCTGCTAGGAGAATCAGCGGGCTTCACGTCATGTGGAGATCACACCCTGACAGTCCCCGAGAGACCCTGGTCCCGCGTGCATGCGGATTTTGGGGCCCCTTCAAGGGTCACTACTTCCTGCTGGTGGTGGACGCCTTTTCGAAGTGGGAGGAGGTCCTACCGGTCACCACTCCACCATTGTAGCACCGCTGCAGGTCTTCGAAGCCAAAGGGTTGCCGGACGTCATTGTGTCCGACAATGGTCCCGCTTTTGCCAGCACAGAGTCTGGCTGGCTGACGAGTCTGGCCAGCACAGAGTCTGGCCTGGCTGACGAAGAATGGAATCCGCCGAATCATGGTTCTGCCGTACCACCCTGCGTGAACGGTGCTGCCGAGCGGGTAGTGCAGACCATATAAAGGACAAGCAGAAGAAAAGTAGGCTGGAGATTTTCGGACGCACGTTGCCCGGGTCCTGTTTCAATAGCGTACCACGCCCCGCGATGTCACTGGCCATGTCCCCTGTGAGCTCCTGCTGGGTCGGATGGTCCAGACAACTTTGGACGTGTTGCAACCGGACCTCCGGACCACAGCGCTCCTGAAGCAGCTGAAGCAGAAGCTGTTTGTTGACCGAGGTTGCTGTCCTGGGCCTTTTCCAGAGTCTGGAGCTCCGGTCTTTGCCAGAAAATTTCGGCCTGGTCCACCCTGGTCCGCCGGACAGGTGGTATCTCCCGCTGGTCGTCCGCATGTCTGGTGGGACCATGTTGCACCGGCAAGCCGACCATGTTAGGCCTCGCCTCGCGACCCAGCTGCAACCTCAGCCGCCACTTCAGGTATCCAACCCGCAGGGGAACCAAAATCAACAACGGTCTATGTCAGCGAAGCATCAGGGGCTGGAAGCGTTGCCAGTTGTGTGGCCCCCGTTGGGCCAATGTCCAGTTCGCCGCCATTCTCAAGACAGACCACTGCAGACCCTCCGGACGACGCGAGACTGGCTCAGGCAGCACCCAGCATTACCACACCCGTATCATCGACACCTATGCAACGGCTTCAATGAGGACACGAAAGCTTCGCTTTAAAAGTCATGGAGCGCGGTGCGATAGAAAACCACGCCCCTCGCACTCCAGGGGTCATGACTGGTAAAAAATGTGGTTGATCCTTCTTTCATACGAATGGGTATCACGAAAGTGAAGTGTGCCTCCACCGGAGCATTTGAATGTTTACTGTGCACCGATATGAACTTGCACATCGCTATATATATTTCGTCGGTATGGCACCGTTAGACGCACTCTGGATTACACGCGCCGGAGCATTGCGTAAATCCCATTGAAACCCCTGACGCTCGCAAACCGTGCGAACGAAACCGAACGGGTTGTCAGTGAATCGTTTTGTGAGATCACAGTATGCTACAGCGAAAGGAGCATGATTTACGGGTTGGCAGCAGTCTTATGGGTGTGCTTGGCGAGCGGCGTCATGCTGGCGGATCGCTTAGGCAAAGGTGCGACCACATTGGTCCTGCTCCGTGGCGTGTACGCCAGACGCTTGCGTTGCGACGAGCTCAGCTTGTGGAACGCGGCGGCGGCTTTCCACAAGCTGAGCGGCGTTCGACATAGGCGGCGGACGGGCAAACACAGCAGCTTCCGCTGCTACACGCTGCCCTATGGAGGCGCCAACTATCGGCGCTCATTAGCGTCATGACGCACTACTTCACTTCACCTCTCCTAGACGGCAGCACTATCTGAATGGACAAGTTAGAGGGAAGAACATAAGGCGCGTTCGTGCAGCTACCCGGGCATGACTTCATGGCTCAGATCGGCAGAGCGTTTTACACCTCCCGTTGCGGCCAGAGTGATCTGGGCCCGAAACCTAGCGCCGCCGCGCCAATGGAACTGTTTCAGGTGATGTCATTTCCGTGACGGATATGACGTCGGTGAGGTTTGTGTACCCCGGCATAAAACACTTTCGTGTTAAAAAATATGCTCTTGCGGAAAAAGTAATTTTCTAAGCGCGAAAAATCCCCTGTCCTTGAATTCACACGTTGACAACATTTGTTCGTCTGCTTTCAGAAAATTATTTCTTAAAAGGCAAGCTTAGCAATTCACCACCAAATATAAAACTTCTCTATTACCAATCCTACATCACACAGAATATAAAATAGTACGGGTGCATATATAGAAGCATAGTACGGGTGCGCACCTACACAAAATGTAACATCGATAAACTGGAAATAATTAAGGGGAAAGCGGTTCGCTTTTTCTGTTCTAAATTTGATCCCATGGACTCTCCATCGGGACTAATGACGGCCAACAACGTTCCACTAGAGTGAACTAGTTCACTCTAGTTCCACTACGTCAGTCTAGAAGGCGACCCCGCTTGGACTTGTTGAGTTCCTTGCTTAACCATACATTTGGGATTGATTCTTCATTATATTTATTCCATTTGTCAACAAGAAATACACGTCTGACGTTCGGTCGTTGCCACCGGTGCTACCGTCCGTACCATTCCACGTGCGTACAAGGCCGTCCTTCGCGGAGACGAGCCCAAGCCGACCTTGAAGCATCCGCTATGCTGGTGGAGGCGTCACGTAGGCGCGGGGAGCGAACAATGACCGGCCGGACCTCCTTTGTTCCCCAACGCGCCATCTCCCCGGGTCCCCTTCTCCACCCGACGCCAAGCGATTCTGCCGGAGGAAGCCGCCGGAGGCGAAATCCGATAGCGCGCTCCTAGATTCCGGCCCGTAAACGAGACGAGGAAAAACGCCGTTCCCTGGACCTCCCGCCAACACGGACCGGCGGGCCCGCAGCTGCACTCCGAGATCACCTCCACAGCCCAGGGGAGTACGCGTTCCGCGGCTCGAGAGCTGGAGCTCCGATCCAGCGGTACGCCTCCCGTGCACCTCGGCGCGAGAGCGAAGGATCTCGATCGCCTCCACGGCCCGGAACCTGCCAACCGCCTGACGCGCTTCTACCTGACCAGGAGCCGGACGAGCGCCGACGCTACCCTGTTCTCGAGACTGGTGATGGGAGCCGGCACCGTTTAAACCCAAACTTAACTGTTGTCTGTTGATATCTGTTGTCTGTGCTTCACTTTGGACCCTACACTCGTCTAGGAGTGCACTACAACAGCTGGCCTAGGCTCATCAGACCACCGTGGCCTGCATCTTACCTCCCAAGACGTGGCCCCCACACTCGGTTTGTCTATTCCTATAGACACCTGAACTCCGACCATTTTCATCGACTTGTTGCCCTTACACCCTGGGACATTGTCTGAAGCCAACACCAACGACATGTATGACCTTTACACTTCTCTGATGACCTCGCTAACATCCGACACTGTCCCAACTAAACGCCGCCATCGCAAAAGCCACGCTCCCTGGATTACTGGTGACATCATAGCCCTCTGCAACCGCAAGGACAAGATGTTTCGTCATGCCAAGAAAAGCCACTCCCACAATGACTTGCTGGCAGCCAAACAACTCCAGCGGGAAGTAAAGAAGCAAGTTCGTATTGCCCATAAACGCTTTGTTGAAGATATTAGAGCGGTCAAAGAGCCGAAGCTATTCTGGGCGTACATTAGCTCCCGGAGGCAGTCTCGGTGTCCATCCTTCGTCATCAATGGTGACACCACGACCTCACCATCCCTCATCGCTGAAGCATTCAGCCAGCATTTTTCCTCAGTGTGGACACGTGACCTAACACCTTCGTCTACTCTGTACTCATGGTGGGTGGAACCAGGCGTACAGGGCCGCAAAAGGCAGAATTGCCCATACCAGTCAGGCTTACGTACCCAACCAGGGACCCAAATTACAGTTCAAAGTGGACGAGAGGAAGGGGAGTTGAAAAAAAAAAGGGGGGGAGGAAGGAAGAAGGGGAGGAAGAAAGGAGGGCGGAATGGCATGGCAGAGAATAAATACAGAATGCAGATCAGAGTAAGGGAAAACGTGGGGTGATGACCAGGTAGTCCAGTGGCTACTTCAGGCGCTGTGCAGCCTTAGACACAAGTCTCATGTCGTCATTTTCGGGTGGGAATGTTCCGGCGAGGTCTGCTGGAAGCTGTCGCCACAGCGCAACAGCACGGGGTAGCCATGAGGAACCATATGTCTCTCCGTTCGGATCAGAAGGGGCTCGAGGCGCTTTGTGCGGCGGTTGAGGCGTGGCGCACCCATTAGGGTATGGTGTCCGGGACCAAAGAGACGGCATAGGAGGCGGATGGTGGCAACCTGGATTGGAGACGTAAGGGGCTGCCAGGATGAAAATTGCAGCAGGGCGGCAGTCTGCATTTGTGTGTAGGACAGGCGCTGGCTTTTCGGAGTGCTCCGAGAGTAGAAGGTATAAGCCGCACGTCGTTGCACACTGGCAAGGCGAGCTTGAAGGGCAGCAGAGTGGGGCAACCAGATGGCAGAGCAGTACTCCATGACAGGCAGGACTAGGGCAGTGTACAGCTGCCGAAACGCCGTGGGGGGCATGCCAACAGTGCTGCGCGTGACAAAGCCAAGCATGCGGCGGGATCTGGCCACAGTGCGGTGGGCGTGAGGAGCAAAGGATAGGCGCGAGTCAAGTTCAACGGTTGTTGATATCACTCGCCTAAGTTCGCGGCCTCCAAGAGTGAGCAGTGGGACTTCACGAGGGCGACACAGTCCGGTGAATGTCATTGTGCACGATTTGGCGGTGTTTACAGGGAGTTGATGTTCTTCAGTCCAGCACGTCAAGGTCAGCCTAGTCAGCAGGTGGGTGGATGGGCTGGAGCAGCGTAATGTCATCAGCGTAAAGAAATGGTATACAGTTAAGGTTGCGAGTGACACTGTCAATGTAGATTGTGAACAGTGTTGGCCCCCCAAGTACACTTTCCTGTGGTACACCCGCGAGGACTGCCGTGCTGGAATGCTTCAAAGCATTGGAGGACTCTGGTACAAATAAAGTATTATTATATCCGTACGTGTCTGTGTCTCTTTCCCTCTCGACTGTGCGTGGACCCACCCAAACGGGAAACAGTGAAGCAGCCCGTTATGGGCCCGTCATGCATGACCTATCACACACACATGACCTAAACAGATGCCTATAAATTTTCATTTTTTCCGCACACACAAAGCGTGTTGTGTATATTTTCCCATTGTATTCATTTTGTTATGTATTTATGTTCGTGATGTAACACAGTTTACCGTTATGCTCATTGCGATTGCTCGTTCTGCTCGGATCACGTGTTGTGGTCTGTAGTATATACTAAATAATATAAAAAAATGGTTTGGCTACTCTTTGGCTGTTTAAAATTTCTGCATTTGGCTACATTTGGGCTACTACAAAGGACGATTTGGCGGTTTGTGGTTCGAGCAATCTGGTAACCCTGTGTCCGCCGCACGGTTGGCACCACACATAGAGAAGAAGCGGATCAACACGGCGACGGCAAAATCCTCCCTGTTCTGTGGCGACGGCGGTGTCGGGGCTGTGGAAGAGTGGCGCACGCTTTGCGGGGAGCAATGCTGACGGAGTCGATCTTGGAGACGCTCGAGGAGCTGGTGTTCGACGCCAACGAAGTGGTCACGTACAAGTGGGTGTCGCGCCAGTGGGAGCTGCACGCCAACCTCGCGAAGCGGCTGCTGGACGACTTCGTGGTGCGGCAGAGGCGCGCGGGCAAATCCCTGTGCTGCTGGCACGCCGTGCTGGCCGCAGACTCCGTGACGCTGGTGCCCGATGCGGAGCTGGCGCGGAACTTGCGCGGCCGACCGCCGGAGAGCAGCCGCGTGCACATCTACGCGGTGCTCACGAGCCGCACCGAGGACGCCAACGTGGTCTACTTGGCCGACATGCGCTCCTCCCCCTGTCGCGACGTCAAGTGCTCCTCCGTGAAACCCCGCAGCCCTTCGTGACGACCGCGAGGCTGGTGACTCGTGAAGCATAAAGCCCGAAAGGCCCGTGCAGGAACACAGCTTTCGATGTCCGACTGCTGGGTCAGCGACTGCGCTGCATATCCCGTGCTAGTGCCGGCCGCAATCTTTGGGTGCTTCCAAGTGCATGCCTGCAGCACAGCTCCGGTGACAGGCCACACGGACACTGGGTGGTGGCCGTTACTGCATTAGCTCTCGCCTAAGACCAGCAACACCACGATGAGGCTCGAAATTCACAAGTGCACACCAAGCAGCACTGAGCAGAGGTGCTCAAAGCATTCCGAATACAAAGCGCACGTGGTGGAAAACTAAGATGCAAGTGCCGAGGTACAGGTTTAAAGAGATGCAAGTGCCGAGGTACAGGTTTAAAGAAATAAAACCACCTGTCGTGTGTTTTTAGTCATTTTTAAGTCATTGCAGTTTGGTAGAATGCAAAGAAATGTTTACCAGAAAGTGCTATTTATTTCCATCGTTAAACCAAATAGGGAGAAAGTTGATCTTACCCGCGGTCTTGGTGCATATGAACTGAACTTCGCATGTGAAGGTACTTCGTTTAGTGCCCCTGGTTTGACGTTCTGTATTACTCATGGATTCAGTGAATCCCACCATTGTCAAGGTTTCAGTGACTTGTAGATTGCAGGCCAAATCAATGAGACCTTATAGGAAGCATGCTCGAGTTCAGCAGCTTGGTTTGTTGCAGGAGTCGATTCTACAAGGTTCACTTGTATTTTGTACAATAAGCACTGATTGCCCGCTCAACTGCTTCCCTTGATCATGCTTACCGGAAACGCGAGGCGTTCAGTATCAGAACTGTTCCGATAGTATGGAACGTTCTCTTCTGTCCGATGCACTCCTAGTCTGCTCTGCGCGCTGCATTGCATAGAAGCTGTCGCCACACATGAAGGAACAAAATTGTCTGCTCACAAACAGTGGTACAAACGCAGAAACTTTGAGACGTCCGAGACTGCCTGGCACACCCTATGCCAGCAACCTTGTGTCGCATGCGCCAACTTGTGGCACTGGGTCAAGGAACAAAAATCTTTATTCGACCACTGTGCACGAACTCTGTAGTGTTGAAGGCCCCGCCTCACAGCACAGCTCTGAAGCGCAGGTCTGTACCCTGCTGGGCAAATTTCTCGGGCTGTGGACCTGGCCGGCCAAGCAGCAGGGGCGCTCAGGCAATTGTGCTAATTCCAAGGAGTAGGCACAAGTCTGCAACACAACTCGCGTGGAAACAGGACATGCATACAAAATACTTCATTCAGTTTGAAAGAACCAGCATTTGGTAACTTGCTCAGCTGCACTCTAGCCATGAAAGATGTCTTTTTTTTTTCAAACGAAAAAAGTAACTTTGCACTACAGTGGTGCAATATGGGCAGGGGTGACGCCGTAGAGGCCAGCACTAAAAACAGTTATCAGCATGTTAACTGCGCCTTAGCACTCAAGTGGTACCACCAAGTGGAACTACAGGCCCCACTACAATCGCCCAGTCCTCGTTGGTTGGCGACTGCCAGTCGCACAAAGGATTCTGCGACGTCAGAGACGACGTTAGAGAGTGGTTGTGGTAGGTGCCCCTGCTTCATGTTTTCCGTAATATCTCAATGGACCTTTTTCCAGTAGCGCTCTGCACATGCGCAACTCTCGCTCCCAGCAACCGATCCGCCATTCTTGCGGGGCTAAATGTAAACAAAATGACGCCATATTGGATTACCAAGTTGCAAACGCTGAGCCAGCTAAGTGCTGCTCCGTTTTCTGAGTCCTGAAAGCGGCCGACAGACATGCGCTACAGCTGCCATCGAAAAATTTCTCTGCCACCAAAACCATGCGTGGCACCTGGGACGGCTTCCTCAACTGCCCAGAGCAGGCAGAAAAAAAGGGGGGCGTGTTCTTCCATAATCTCCCAAGTGTGGTTCGGGCGGCCACCGCAAGAGGGATACGCTACTGAAAAAAGGTCCGTTACTTGTTCGAAGTTTGTGACAAAATTGGGATCACTTATTAGGACAAAGCAGCCTTTTTGAATGAACCAAACTTGTACTTCGTCTCCATTGCCCTCCGCAATTTGCCACACACTGCCCGAACATACCTACTGTGACTTTACGGATAATCTTTCAACGGCACAAGCTCGAATGAGCCTGGCGTATATACGAGTGTTCCTAAAAGAATGCCAAAAACGAACTCTGCTCGTTGACAACTTAGCTTTGCCCATTCGAGTTGGCTGCCACACTTGCAAGCAGCACCCATTCTGTGTACCAGCACAGTTCATTCTTGTGAAGGGTAAAGTATTCTGTTCATGCTGCACATGAGTTGTATGGCATGCAATGCAATTCCGTTAAGGTTTATGTGTTCAAATAATGTCGCTATTTTCAATAAACAGACTATGACCTCATTAACTACAAGGTTTTCTCTGAAAGGATCCTGCAATAACATAATTTGTCCATTTTTGCTCAGAATCCAGGAACAAGCAAAATGGATATTTCTGGATTCTGCAAATCTTATATAGGGTAGGGTGCACAGTCAAACAAAAACAAACTAAGAGCAAGTTAGCCCTCGAAATAGCCCGAGGCATTGATTTTGTCCGTCTGACTCCCACTGTGGTTGATGCTCAATCTTGTGCCCCAAAGATTTGCTCGGATGGCTTGCTCTTTTCCTTACAAAGCGGGCAAACAAAACAGATTGGCTGCTGCACTGCACCATTACAGGTCACAGAAGTTGTGGTCCTTGAAACGGTTGCACAGTTTTCCAGTGCCGCGCTTCGCTTCAGGCAGCTTGCGTGCACGCAAAGTGATCCCTTCTCGACTGTAGCCATTATTCAGCTGTGCCATGCTGGCCAAGCCAGGTGTTCACCAAAATGTCTTTATTCACTTTTCTCGCCCGTACACCTTCCAAACAAAGGCACCACGTGCTCGCCACAGATGAAAGCCTCCTCTCGTTGAGCACCGACGACCACTGGCACAGACGCTGCCGTTCCAAGAAGAAAAGAGGAACCCCCGTCTGCGCAAGCAGGGCTGCCTGGAGGCCTCGCCAGCAGGCAACCCTCCCAGCAAGCAGGGCCAGACCACATCACTCGGCGCGACGCGGGGAAAGGAACGACGTCAAAACGCCAGCCCAGCCTCCCCCAGGTGCAGAGCGACGCTCGCCAAGGACAAAGAACCTACCTGTACATACACTAAAGTGGTGCAGTGAAGAAAAAGAGCATCCCTAAACTCCACAGTTGCCAGCCCTTTAACGCCACCTCCGGGGAGGAACGCAATAGAAGAGGAATGGTAAAAGCACGCTCGGGGCAACTACAAAAGGAGCAGTGAAACAGGACCCGACACCACCACAAGTTTAGAACAGAGATCCAGAGATAAATCACAGCCGACTGGTACCTGCAAGACAAGCACTGGCTGCAGCCAACTGGTGGCTGCTTGGTGCAAACAAACTGGGTGCAAGAGGGGAACTTGGGACCGGCACGCACATTTAAATCACAGGGCAAGCCGGTGCACAGTCAATCACAAAACAGTCGGCAAACGCCTGTCCCAGTATTCCCTTTGCATGCCTAGTTCGTTTTTCGTCTACTGCCCCTTTGGGGGTCTGCAAATGCCAATGAGGCTCGTTCTACTGAGGATTCCAAACAATCACCTGAGGGTCTCAACAAAGCCGACTCTATTTATGCCATGCGCACCAACAAAGCTGCACTTCCGATGGGAGCCGGCGAAAGTGCGTGCTGCTAGTATAAACAGTCCCACATGTCATCCCCACTGTAAAATGGCACAGAAGCAATGAACATCCCACATTAAAGACAAACAGACGTGCAATAACCACCAGCAGAACCCATTGGTAAGCGCCCTCAGGGGAGGGGGGAAAGAAAAGAAGAGAAACGTTGCGAATCGCACCAAGATTCTCGCAAAGAAGTCCGTGTAAAGAAGCAAAAAAATATACTCTAGGATTGCAAAAATAGGGCTGTGCACGAAAGTGTGGCCACTGCATGCTATGTCGGGTAGGCTGCCTGGGTCCACCTCCGGCCATGGTAGCTGGCGCTGGTTGCCTCGTGGCCGTCGGCCGGCCGTGCCGCTGTGAACTCGGCTGGGTCATACATGACGGGGGCCGCCGGAGGCTCGCCTGGCTGCTGCGGAGGTGAGCGGGGCAAATTACTATCCCCGAGGGCGACCGATTCTCTTCCCTCCTATTAGCGAGGATTACGAGCCACCGCATTTCACTTGCCCCTTTCTGTGAGGCAACACGCTAGCAACCAGGCCAGTTACTCAGTTCACTCACACGGGAAGCAGCGCTGAACATGGGGCGAAACCGCGAGGCCCAACTCGGGTGGTTCATGCTCGGAACTGCGCACAGAGACTAGAGTGGCAATAATACGAGCACACGTGTAGCAGTTAGTGGCAACTTCCTTTAGCAAACGTGCTTTTGGGAGTAGTGTGAGAGCCTCCACAGATGTTTTCTACCGGTAATAAAATCTAGTTGCCAACTGCAGTCTCTGGTTTTTTGTGCACAGTTCTGAGTATGAACCAATTATGAGCATGCATATGAACACTGAGTCGGGAGGATTTGTTTGTGCTAAGTCTCAATAGGGAACAAACAGTTGGGGAGGGGGCAGAGGAGTAGAAAACAATGGGGAGAGTAGATGCTTTCGTTTCAGCCCATAGACAAGTGTCACCAACTAGGACCTAGTCCATCTTAAGGCTTCCAAGCCCCATATATGCGGTGCTTGAAAGCCTTATTATGGATTACCAACTCGTTTGAACGCAAACTTTGCTAATCCACCAACAAGAATTTTTTAATCTAAAGCCTGTTACTTGCACGGAGGAAATAAAACAAGGGCATGCTCATCAGGGGTTGAAGCGGGCTTGAGCCCTTTGGAGCAGCTCCGGGTGCAGGAATAATGCTGTTTTGGAGCAGTAAAGGGGCGTTTTCAAGCAGCTTTGGGGTGCAAAATGAAAATTTTGTAGTAATGCAAGTCTATTTGGTAGCAGATTTCTAGAGTCAAACATCATTTATTTGTAGTCTTTCATTTCTGGTTAACACAAAAAACAAAAACTCAAATGGCCATCACTCAACATTCGATCAATACTGAGCCGACCACTTTTTCAACAAGTTATAAAATTATACATTCCCAAAATTAAAGCATCACAGCTGACAGTGCAATAACTAGAAAAGCTACAGATCAGCAATGCCTTAAAGGAGCCATGAAGAGAAAATGCAAGTTGGTTTTATTCGAAAGATTTCGTGTTTTATAGTGCCCCCAGCGCTTGTCCGGATACAAACGGTGCTTTATTCACTGAGAAATTAAACAATATAGGTTAAAATTTTGATTTTCCCGCTCAATCGTGCGTTTTCGTGGTCCCAAGTGACATCACTGGAACCGACCGCTCTGCAGCCTAGAGTACCTTCATTCACGCATCCGCCGTACAGGGTATACACACGTATACGCTGGCGCCGCCATTTTCGGTTGCTCGCTCGCCGCCGAAGCAAGTCATTGTGTCAAAACCGCGCTAAAATTATCGCCGCAATGCGGTTTACTGAAGAAGTTTGAATCATATTGTCTGTTTCGCGTTGCTAGGTCTCGTGGGAAACGAAAACAATAACGCGTTGAGCCCGTTGGCCCAATTGCGGCGGCACGGGACCGTTCAAAGGTTGTCTCCACCCTGTACTGCGGTGTTGGTTTGTTCCCGCGTTTCTTTACGTTCCGTAACCTAGATGGCGCCACCATACCATGGCAAGCGTTTGGTTTGTTTTTGCCCGCATTTAAACCTGGCTTGTTTTTGTTGTGGGAGAAAATATTCGTTCCCTGAAACAGTGCTCGCTCGACAAATGGGGTCACGTAAGACACCGTTGCTTGCGTCAATCGTCCAGTGTCGTCTGAGACAACCCCAAGCCCCGTAGTGCTGTGCAGCAAAACACCAAGCATGCTGTGCGCAGTACGAACAGCAGAACGCATCAGTACTTCTATGTTTACATGTGCTTTCGTAACTTCCACTCTTTGTCCCATCATTTTTATTGCTTTGTAAAGAATGTGCCCTAAATTTAAGCGCAAATCGCTCGTTCGTCTAGTTTGTAAGTTCTACCTAATTTGCGTCTGCTTCTGCCAGCCTCCGCCAATCGCAGAGCTTAGCCCATGTGACGACATAGGTTCTGTTGCGGGAAATGAGCTGGTGGGTCGCATGACCATTCCCGTTTTTTCTAATTATGTAGCTTATTTGAGCGAAGTTTACGTTAAAAGTGGTGTCAGTATGATTCTAAGGAAGCAATCTTTTGAATGAACCAAACTTGTGTTTTCTCTTCATGGCTCCTTTAAATAGCTACACCTAACTAGACTTAAGGCGACTGAAAAATAAATGCTCCCGTTATTACAACACCATTACACCGAGTAGGGGTGTGCGAATACCCAAATATTCGAATACGACTCGGATAGCACCTCCGCGAATAATTCGATTTGCAAATCGGATACGCACTATTTGATTTTTCGAATAGTCGAGTGGATTTTCCAAATGTGCCTGGCTCTGCGAAAGCGAGAGATGTCGGCACACGCTAACACACTGCTGCCACACAGTCTGCTCAGCAAGTTCAATCCAAATCGAGCTTTCAATGAGCGTGCCTTGCAGAGGCCGCAAATTTTGTCCCACTGCACAGAGTAATCTGCGATTGCGCCGATAAGATTTTTTTTCGTGCTGTTGCTCGCCATTGACTTCGGCCACCATTTTGAATTCTGCGACTGGATGTTTAGATGTTGGGGCAGCTCCCACCGCCGTTGCCGCCGTTTCGACAGCACTTCTCTTAATTTAAAATCAAAAGTGGTTCCGGCTTTCATTAGTGCAGTTGGTGTATGTTTATTTCATGTTCTTTGTTTTTTTTTTTTTTAGACCACTGGGGACAGTGCAGGCTCGTGCACGGCGACTAACTACAGTGCGAGCTTTCCTTTCGCAACTTATCAGTCACACTTCACGCTGCCGATGTGCTTTTGAAGAAGTGCCTCAATGTGGTCCCTGATTGCGGTTGGGCCATGTTTTCGCGCCGTATTGCTCATGCCTGCAACGTGCTCATTTCGGAATTATGAGGCGCTGTCTAGTCATTGCGTATGATTGCAGTACAGCAACTCCAATGCGAGTCAATTCATTTTTATGCGCATCGTGCTCGCTCTGGATTCCTAAAGTACCGCCTCATAGTGGCTCGGCGAATGGACTGCTGCAAGTGAGAGTTCAAAAGTGCATTCTTCGAGCTGAAAAAGAACGTCATCACTCCCGAACATGCAAAGTAGCTTCTCTTTTTGCACAAAAATTTATGAAAAATGGAGGCCTGTAAAATGAAATTGACATTCGATTCCATATTTGGCTTTTTTCCCAAATTTGATTAAATATTCAATTCGGCGGTTACTATTTGGTTTTCGCACAGCCCTACCCATGAGAAACAACCCCGAGAGGATCAGAGATAAGCAAAATGGTCTTTTTGAAGATAAAGGTTTGCCTTCATTCTGCACTTAACAAGACACTAAACTTAAAAAAAAATCCAACAAAACTAAGAGAAAAAGAAACTAAGAAAACAAGAGATAGTTTCAACTAAACTTTACTAGACTCCGGAGAAATTAAAATGAGAAGTTCATGTTCACAAAACAAAGAAAAAATCCTATCCTACTACCCGCGCTACTGAACAAGTAATACACGCTTTTATCTATGCAATAACACACACACATGCACACACACACAGAAAAATACTGTGCAACTGAGTCGCCTTTATCGAAATAGCAAATGTACAGTCTTTGTCAGAATTTTGTAGGCCACGACACACATGGGAGGAGCAGGCACGCAGCCAAGCAGGGGCGCTGCAGTTGCCGCTGTCAACTGGCTGCGCGGCTAAAGAAAGCGCAGGGCAGTTTCGCTCTTGCTTTTGCAGTGTGGCTGGCGTCACAAGCACGGCGGTGACTGCAGTGAAAAACCGGCCACACACTGCACTTATCGCACCATAGGGACCGGGCAGCTGGGCGGGTGGCGCCACCACTCGGTGCTCTCCTCGTTAGTGGAATGAGCCGGTGCATTGGACTACGCAGCCTTCCGTTGTTTTTGCCGTGTTTGCTTCGGCGCTTTGAATGTTTGTTGGTACGGTGAGCGGATATGTGCGGTGAAATGAAGTCTAGCATTTTTCAAGCATAGGTGGCAGCTTGTAAAACTCGAGCACAGCATTCAGTTATGAAACTGAGGGCATGTTTTTGGCACCTTCCTGTCTCGTCCTTCAGCCATGCAGGTATTGTTTTTTGAAAAACCATTAACCAACTATTCAGGAACCATTGTAAGTCTTATAAAGCAATGCTTTTCCACAACAAGCAATAACATTCTATTATAATGCGGTATTTATTCTGTAAACAATTCCCGATGGCTGTAGTAAACATATTTATGTGAAATTAAACACGTTTCTACCGTAGTTAATGAGGTTACGGAGCGTCGTCTATCAAAATTTCTGTTTTGGGGTAAATCTTAGAAGGCACACCCCAACTTTGTCTTTCGCTTGTGCACGACACCGTTTCATCATGAACTGTAAAAGGCCAGTGCCGCAGCATTTCTGGATCGGCTGCACACACCGGCTTTGTAAGAGAATTTAGCTGCAATGTATTCCTCGATACGCGAAACTGCATGCAGGCATAAAAATTTGCACGAAGAAACGAACTTGTCTTCCAGCTTGGCGCCTTGAGCGTCAGCTGCTATTTGTAATTACGTGTATGGGCATAAATCACACACATGGCAGGCCTCGTAAAGGTTGCCTCTACTTTCAAGATTTACCGATCAGAAAAAGCCCTGGTGGTTATCTTTGCTTTGCAAGCCGCACCGCAGCAGAACGCCAGAAATCCACGCACAACTACGCTGCCCTGACCTTCACCGGCATTCCACTGACGAGCGGTTCGCCATGCACGGCACTGTTGGCTGAAGCGACGGTGGTGCCACACAGCGGCCGCCCGGTCCCTATACTACGAAAGCAAGAGCAAAAGTTCTCAAAAAGAGGTGGAGTAGTTTCGCAGCTGGTGCACACTTGACTCCGAATGAATGTATGCGCATCTGCAAACTGGCCCACAACTGGAAGGCCTTCTGCAACATATGCTGCACACAGCACACAGTTGCAGCCGTTCCGGTGAGCAGCCAGTGGCTCCCGCACTGCTGGCCACACAATCGGCCCCCGAATTTGACTGCTCCAGTGCACCACCGCCACGGCCACCCAACTGGGAGCGGGGGCAGACCCCCCCCCCCCCCCCGAGACGAGCACTATGCCCAGGGTGACGCAACTCTAGCAGACCCTGCGCAGGCCTTCCAAAAGGCTTTTTGCCCATCTCCCAAATGCTGCGTTAAGCAAAGCCCACCCCTTGGTGCTCCTTGCGAGCGTGCTTCAGAAAGACTTCCCCGAGCAGAGCCAGTGCACTACTCACGTGGGCCTGCTGCTCGGCCGATGGAACTGAAGACACAAAATCAAAGCTCGAGTTGGCGCCGCGGGGCTCTGCTGCAGGAGAAACGGGGAACAGCACATCACCGCACCGCTCTTGGGCAGGCAGTCCGCGGCCAAACACTCGTACTGTGGTTACTCACCGCCCAGTGTCGGCTGGGGCACGAAGAACTGCGGCGGGGCCTGTTCCGGAAACGGTGCTGCCACGGGCGGGGGATCCCCCGATGCCTTGGTGGCGCCCGGATTCAGCACGTCCACATAGTGCTTCCGCAGGGCTGCACGCACAACTGACGCTCAGAGCAGGCTCTTGGGGACAGGGCACTGCACATCCCCCGTGCCTTGCATTCCCACTCTCCCTTCCTATCCTGTCTCCCCTGGGAGATAGGATCCCCTGGGTGGAGGGTTCACGCTGGCAGCAGAAGCAACACGTGCACTCAATCTCCTTCAGCCTTCCTTTCTTCCTTGACACTACTCATGCAGGCCCGCTGGTTTTCATGCCTACTTCAACAACTCCTTTCACCGAACATGGGTTTATACCCGTGTGTTAATCACTACCAAGCATCACCACTTTGCAGAGAACACAATTTCTGAACAACTTGTGCACAATGTTAGGTGCAGTCCCAGCTTCACGCTTTCATTCATATTTGCTGGCAAATGGACGGCAGGAAAGACTCTTGCAGTTTGCAAGGAAGGTCATTTTGTAGTGAGCTACCCGCAAGCAGTATCATGCAAGACATCCCTTCAATGGGTGCTCGTCTTTCATAAGATAAGACAGTTATACGAAACTCCGTTGTTTTGTGTGAGGGAGCCCTCAAACGATGTTCGTCACCAAGCTCTGCAAAACTGCACTGACTTTGGACAGGGGGCCCCCACTCGCAAGCAGGCCTGATGAGAGCATGACTGACGGTGTGCAGAGAAAAGGCACAAGTGGTCGACTCACAACGTTGCTTGTTCAGCTGGAAGCGGTTTTCGGCTCCCGACTTGTTACTGATGGGGCTTGGCTTGGCTGGAGAAAGAAAACAGACAGAAAGCCCACAAGTTGCAACACTGAGCGGATAAATGACATTCTACCTACACCTCCAAGACGGAAACACTGCATGTGCTGCAAAGCGGAGCCTCGAGAGGAATTAACATGGACAATTAATATTGCCGTGGAACGTCTGAGAAGCCACAAAATAATAGGGATAAATGCCGTTCTACAGAAGAGCTCAACTTGAAACTGCTAAAGGGATTGGTGGCGAAAAGAAATATATACACTGGCGTACAGGCATCATGGTGATTACGATGTAGCATGATAAAAGGGTGACACGAGGAGTACTGCACTCGTTGGGCACGGCTGCGAGCACTGCCGCCGAGCATGGGCCTGCTGGCCACCCCTCGCATGACCTCGCCACTCACAGCACTGGCAGGGCTGCCAAAGCTGCAGGGTGGCCGACTGTTCAAGATGGTCAAATGTGTGCTCTCCTCCATAAGAGGGTTCGTCAGTACACGTCTCCAGGAGCAGCTCACCTACCCCTGAACTCGCCACGCTTTGTCTGCTTGGCACCGCAAAAGAGGAGCTGCACTTTCCATTTCTGTTTTGACACAACAGTCACAAGCACTACCTGCGTACCAGTACTGTTAAGGGGGCACACTGGTCTTACAGCAAAAACATTTATTTTTGCAGTTATGATGATAGAAATTGGAGGACATACAGGGTGGTGCGACGATAATGGGAACACTTTAAAAAGTTTTCCTGAGCGAACCGCCGTTCTGTTCGCGCTCAAACTTTCCACGAAGGTCGCATTTGGTGGTCTATTTTGTTTGACACCAGGAACAATGACGGTACTTGCCTGTTTATTCTGAAAATAAATAAAAACGATTTTCGCCTATGGGAAGGAAAATGGTGGCTGATTTGGACGTGCGAGCCAGCGCAAGTTGATGTTGGAACAACGGCGCCACCTGGGGTATTCAGAGCGAAACGCAAGTTTGGAATTCACGGTAGGAAGGAGCCAAATGGTGCAGCAAACGATCAGAAAATGCACCTAGGAAGGAGCCAAATGAGCTAGCAGACGATCAGAAAACCCGCTTTCACTATTTCTGATTGTCTGCTACACCATTTGGCTCCTTCCTACAGTGAATCCCAAACGTGCGTTTCACTCTGCATACCCCACGTGGTGCCGTCGTTCCAAGATCAACTTGCGCTGGCTCGCATGTCCAAATCAGCCACCATTTTCCTTCCCATAGGCGAAAATCGTTTTTATTTATTTTCAGAATAAACAGGCAAGTACCGTCATTGTTACTCGTGTCAAACAAAATAGACCTTTGTGTGAACTTTCAGCACGAACAGAGCGGCAGTTCGTTCAGAAAAAAATTTTGAAGTGTTCCAATTATCGTCGCACCACCCTGTATTAGTTTTTCATTCTGATTATAGATATAAAATTTGATTTTGTGTAAAATGACCAGATTCAGATTTATCCGGATTTTTATATTTGATTCTTTGACAGCTTTTGTAACTAAACTGCTGGAGTGATGCAGTTGAACAAGGAGCCAGTGAACTGTGCACAAATCAAGGAGTGCAGTATCATTCTATCTGGTCTGTAGCAGAAGTGCGACTGTTTGAACTAGGGCTTGGAAGGTGGGAACCAGAAAAACCGGTTTTGACTTCCAAGCCCAAACTTCAAATGGTCGTAACTTCTACAGACCAGACAGAATGATACTTGGTCTTTTTTTTTTTTTTTTTTTTTTGCCTGCTCAAAGCAGCTTTGTGCAGCTCCAAGCTGCTCCGTATTTTATTTGCAGGAGCAGTGCTGCCGCATTGGCTCCACCCACCACTTCCGAAGCTGCTGAATCGTATTTCATTTGCACCAGGGAGCAGCTCAGAGCTGCCCCAAACTGCTATCGCGCCTGAGCAGACGAAGCTGGAGCTGACGACACATGCAAAGGGCACTCCGGGTCTCGTTGGTGTTTTCGCTTGTTCTGGCGTCAGTTGATCGTTTGCTCAGTGCGAGACTGGCGGGATTGTCTGCTGTTCCTTCGCAGTTCGCAATTACAATTGACGTTAAGATATTGGCGTGTCCGCGGTCTTTGACGAAGCCAGAGCATTGGTGTTTAACGAAGGGCATCAGGTTTTTGCGTCTGCCGGTATGTATATACAAATGGCAACGTTTGAACAATGTCATTAAATGTTTGCATGACCGCTCGCTTAAGCAAATGCAATGGGATTTTGCATTAGTTTGCATCCCGTATTGCAAATTTCTCCTCAAGGTACGCCACCGCTTCGTCGCAGTTACCGTAGGGGTCGAGTATATCCAAAATTGGAGTTAGGGCACCACCCCCTGTGTGAGGTAAACAGTTCATTTCAGCCCACCAGTGCACACCTCACAAAATGTGCCCAGCCGCAAATGGAATATGCATGAAAACAGCATCACGCGTACACGCCGAAACGGCGCGTTTGGTCGCGTTAAAAACGGTTCGCGACGCTACTGAGAAATTTTGTACTAGTTACTTTGACAGCCGTTTTCAAAAACTATTCGCTGTAATAATTTGCCACCCAACAATAATTATCAGGGTTCTAACTTTGCGCCGTTGAGCGCCTGCCTACGCGAGGTGCCGACACGAGCAGACGACAACTCATCACCGCAGTGCGCCTGCCTCGGGGGATCGCCGGCAGCGCAGAGCATCTTTGAGCTGCTTCTTCACGTGACCCACGATGCAACTTCCGGTTCAAGAGCTGCTTCGTAGCTGCCCAAAGCAGCTTTGAACTGCTTTGGGGCAAGCAAAAAAAAAAGAGAGAGAGAGACCTACTGTAAGTCTTACTGCGCTCCTTGATTTGTGCACAGTTCACTGGCACCTTGTTCAACTGCATCACTCCAGCAGTTTTGTGACAAGAGCTGTCAAAGAATAAAATATAAAAATCCAGATAAATCTGAATGTAGTCGTTTCACACCGAATCAAATCTTATATCTACAATTAGAATGGAATAATACACACGTCCTCCAATTTGTATCATCATAACTGTAAAAATAAAGTTTTTGATCAAAGACTGTTAAGGCAAGGCTCGGAGCAGAAACGGGCAGCCAGCATTAGGTGGCCATGCCTGTAGCAAGGTGCAATGCCACAACCCACAAGGCCTCCTGGGAGCAAAGCAGAGAGAGGCTCACTCACCTCCCAGGATGGAGTCCGAGGGCGGAGCGGCCATGCGGTTCTCCAGGTCGCCCGGTGCCGCATTCTTGTCCACCCAGCACTTCTTCTGTTCGTCCCACACAATCTGGAGCAACAACAGCGCCGCTGCACTACACCGCTGCCCCTCTGCAATCACTCCTACCACTGCGCGTCCTCCGCTATCTCTCAGGACGACAACCGGGCAACGAAGACTGCCACATGGGTCAAGGGGCCAATCATTGCTACGCTCATTACAAGTCCCCGCACCAACTTCAGCGTTCACCTTTCAAGCTATAAGCCCAGCTGATCACGCAGGCTGAAATAACACACGATATTTTCACCCAACTCAATTGCAAACATGAAGCAGGGCTTGAGTTCAGGCTAGCTGGTATTCCAGAACTTGCAGCTTTGGCGCACCAAAAAAGTGCTTATCTTGCCTCCTTTTCCAGTGCGCTGAAGCTGCAAGAAATCTATTGCAAATGTTTCGGAGACAATGGAGAAAACCTACAGCTTTGCTTCATTGAAAAGACTAGGCAGCCCATACCTCACTACAATTTTGGTCCACACTGAACATCTCTGCCTTCACTGAGAAATGAATGTGCGTGAATTACCACTGTGTTTTGAGGGCTCCGCCACTTGCTTGGGGAGCCGACTCGGAAATCGGGTGATCACACCACCCAGTGAGAGCTAGCTTTTCACCACGAAAATGCCAGAAGAATGGGATCACTCAAGCTCCCCTGAACCCTTCACACTCCTCTGAGAAAAGGGACAACCCTTGGCTGCTGTCTCCAGTGCTGGTGGTGCCGGCGAGCTGTTACGAGAGCCAGCCAGACAGCACAGCGTCCCCGCCCCTCGCAGCGCATACCTCTCACCATGTCCATTTCCCGTATGTTCTGGCACAGCAACTGCCTGTCGATTTCATCAATGCCCCAAAGCAGCACCACTCTGAATTTCAACCCCAATCAGTTTGAACTGCAAGCCCACAAAGCTGTTGTAGCCCCGCAGCGTCTCCAGCTCAGAGAGTGCATCACAACTGGCACCACGGGTGCAACTGCACTGCCTGCAAAGCGGCCAAGCCCATTGCAAAGGCTGCTTTGCCCTCTGCACAGGAGTGCACACAACTAGAAGACACTGCTCAAACTTGGGCCGGAGCACTTGCCCAGCAGTAGCAGGAGAGCAACGTACGTCAGGGTCCTTGTCGTCGGGCAGGATCATCTGGTTGGGGCCCTTGGGCAGCAGCTTCCCGAAGATGCCCCCCAGCCAACTCTTGCCAGCCACCGCCTGCGCACCACAAATGGACATGCCCCACTGTCTGCTGCACCCGGTGCACGCCAACACACTGGCCCAGACCACTGCTCCCGCAAGCACCACCATCTCCACCCGCCAGCCAGCTACTACCCCTCTTGAAAAGGCACCACTTCCGAGTGCTCATTTACAGCCACAGTTGAGAAGGACTTTGGGTCCTAAATTATAAGAAAACCTCCCCTGAAGGTTTGTTCCCAGAGCTGCCTTCAGCAGGGTACCACGACTCTCGGGCCCTCAAACACGGCAATAAACGTGATCATGCGCACGATTCTCCATGAGAAGGGGAACCATGAGCATGATCAGGTAGTGACACTTGCAAGGCACAGCGAACCTACACACTGAAATGGTGCATCTGGAGAGTGTTTAAGTGAATTTCTAGGGGAACAACTCCCATTGCAGCCAGGGGTGTGACAGCTGCATATTATTCTTTCCAAAGCTGCAATCGCTGATTACCTGCAATGGTGAAGGAAGCAGAACTCATCATAGTAATGTCGTATGATTTGTCTTCAAATACATGAACTAGGTCATTAGTGTGAGCTGTTCTCTGAACCTGCATTACTGCTGTAGAAGCACTCGCCAATTTGTGTTTGCAACAGCCACAATTTGGTCCACCATTTGGCACTCTGACTGGTAATCTTGTCAATTAGCATCATGACGAAATTTGTATCCTTGACGTCAGGACTTGCTTCACAAGCATAAATCCTTCCAGCCACGAACAACTTATGGCATTCCAAAATGCTGAACCCCATTTTGTATTGCAGCCTGTGCGCTACATTCACGCATTTTTCAGAGTTGCACAAATGTTACACAAGAAGAACCTTCATTTAAGTAAGGAATTCATCGTACCCGCAAACATTAACACAAGGGCAAAGCTAAAGAGAAAACAAAACACACGCTAGGGTGTTTGTAGCGTGTATTTCGTCACCTCTTTAGCTTAAATTTGTCTGTGTGTTAATGTTTATGGGTACAATTATTTCCTTAGTAACCAATTCGCCCAACTTAGCACTTTAGTTGTCCTTCATTTAAGGGAAAATATATGCGAAAGCTGTTCGGCATGCACCGAATCGGGAAGATACAAGGCAAATTGCTCTGTGCATTTCCCACAGCCAAATTGTCCCGAGGGGACCACTTCTGAGCGACCCATTTCTTGCCTGCATGCGGTTCAGCTGCCCTCTGACCTTTTCCAGTGCGTTTTAAGGAAGTGTCTTTATACAGGCACAACAGGAATTTCCGAAGTGGGCAGCCACTTTAAAGTAGACCGATTTTTCCTTGGCAAAAAAGACAGCAGACAATGCTTGTCAAAGGTCTCCCCCTGACAGTTCGTGTGGCATGTGCAAATGAGCACGGTGCCAGCAGAGTCCCCCGACCACTGACCGGTGGCTGCTTGGCCGGCTTGGTTGCGCGTGGCTCTGTGGCAGCCGAGGAGGTGTCCACACTGTCCCGCCGAGTGTCCGTGCTGCTGCTCACGCTGCTCCCCCGCTCCCGGGAGGGCTTCCCCCGCTGCTGCTGGGGGGAAGGGAGAGAGGGAGGGAGGATCGTCAGTCACTGGGCCCCTCTCTGGAAAGGCCCGTCATCGAGGCAAGGCTGTCCTACGGGCAATTACTGGTTGGGGTTTCACACACAACCAGCTTCACAGGTTTCATAAACAGGTAGCAGCGTCTGTTTGCGCATCTCAAAAATATGTAGCAGCAACATCAGAATGAGAAAACAAGCAGCCAACAATCTTTTGGCCCTGCTGTGAGCACTGCAGGCAGACCTTTTAATCTCGTATCCTTGTCTTGCGGCAAAATGGCCTGTGTGGACGCTGAGAGGTCAGCTGGAATTCATTACAGATCGGAAAGTGCCTCACAACCAGCAAGCCAAATAGTACATAGTAAAAAGGTTTGGAATCCAAGAAACAAATTTATGGCACAAGCCCAAATAATTGATTGACTGTAGAGTTTAACGCACCGACGCTGCACAGGCGATGAGGCGCGCCGCAGGGGAGGGCTCCGGATTAATTTTGACCAACTGGGGATCTTTAACGTGCGCCGAAATCTCAAACACACGGGCGTTCTCACTCTTTGCCTCCATCAGAAAAGCGGCCCCCGCAGCCAGGGATCGAACCCGCGTCCTTGTGCACAAACCCAAATTTGAAGACGTATCTTAGCACCCGTATGATGTGTTCCGTATCAAGTTTTGACCATAAGCACGCCAGAACCGTTCCAACAAATATTAAGCTGGGACAGCAGACCAAACGGTAAATGCATTGCAAAATACCAAACGGTAAATGCATTGCAAAATACACTAACCAATGCAGTACATTCCCACTTTTGCGCTCGCATTCAAAGTCCCTGTTTCAGCTACAGCGCAAGTTGGTACAGTAGCACATGCACAACGTGTGCCTAGCTCGTGTGGACTTTGGCAAGATGAGTTTACCGCTGCTCCTTATTCAGTGATCAGCAAGAACCAACTGCCTACTACTGTTCTTCTCAACTTGAGCTCTAGCTCACTACAGACATACAAGCCAGGGGGCCAGCTGCAATGTTAACAGCACTTTCATAGGACAACTTCCCCTGCAGGAATCTTTCAAACCGCACAGAAGATGAGACAAGGAGTGGAGGAGCACGGGACGAGTGCTCATCCTGTGCTCTTGGTCTCATCTTCTGCGATGTTTAAACACGGTTCCAAACCAGCTGACCCAGATCTCCCTGTTACCTTTGGGAGGAGTCAACAGATATCCAGAGTAATCTGCACACTCAAATTGAGAAGTAATGTCACCTTGCTCAGTGAAAACAAAAGCGATGCACATTTGAATCTCAAAATACTTGGATGGCACATTTAGTAAGGGCACGCATACACAGACAATGGAGTGCTCCCAGGGGACTAGAACCAAAGGCGGCCTGTGATTGGAACAGCCAGCACCAAGAGCAGCAACCTGTGTGCCCAGCAGTACTGCTTGGCATAAGTAGAATGATAGCCTTAGCTTGGCACATGACCATCCTACAGAATGAGAAATTCCCGGGATGACCCGGACCTTGTGCTTCCAGCAGAGCACCAGAGATGCGCTGCGCGCGCAAGGTACCAGGGGCAGGAAATGAAGTGAGGCAACTTGAAAGCTTCAGAAACCGCGAGACTAGCAGCCCACCATGCACGGCACGATGCCCCCATGGCCCACAAGAAAGAGACACGGGAGACACAATGGCAAACGACAGCTTTATCGTCTCCATCCACGCAACAGTGCAGCTAACACTGCAGCAGCAGCAGCACCACCACAGCTTGCTGCCACGAGATAAATGCAATGCCTGCATACTAGCAAGCACTGGCACAACAGTGCGAGTACAGTTTGTTCCATGAAAGTGCAGCAACAACAACTTGCACTAGAAGCGAGAGCCAGGCGGCAACAACAACCAGGTCGCCAGTAACAAGCATGTTCCCCGAGCGGCTTTCACTAACCACTTCCCCAGGCCCCAAAAAGGTACACGGCGGGAGTTTTGTGAAAGACTTTTCCCAGTGCAGTCAGTGTCCAAAACGTGCACCAAACAGCCGCCATTGTTTAAGCACCGAAGACGACTCGTGTGCACCATATTGTATTCACCTCGGCCCTACTCTCTACCAACATCAAAAACTAGCAAAAAGCATGTACAGTGAAAGACACCTGCGAGCAGATTTTCCAAAAATATGCGTGCAGCAGCAATACGCAAAATATACTACATCCTCTGCTTTGCTCAAACGTACAAGACACATTTGGGCCTCTTGGTCAGAGACACTGCACGGGAAGAAGCCCCCACACTGCCCACCTGGCGACATCCACAGCTCTGTTGCCGGGCCATCTTGGCCGCCAATGGTGCAGCGCCTGCCAAATGAAGGTCAGCCTCACTTCACGAGGGTGCAAGGGCCCTACATGTCCCTCGAGAGGTGTGCACTTGCGCTGGACACCCCAAACACTGCTCTTGTAATTCCTCAATGCATTCCGAAAGCTCGCAATTAGCAGCAAATGCGATTTCCTCAGCTATCAGACCCGGCCTCCCACAAAAACCAGGGACATTTCCTTTTTGGTTAACCATCATCTTGCACGTAATCAAGAAAACGGCCAGATACACGCAAGCTTGATTTCTGGCATCAGCCTCAAAGGTTGATGCGTTAGACCGTGCCAAAATGCTTCCTTTGAAGGAAAGCTTCCCTGCCCGAGACACATGAAGAAAAGAACCCCTTACCTCCCGTTCCCATCACAAATCATCGGCCGTCAAGAGGGAAACAAAGCAAAAAGCTTGCCTGCCACGCCGGCATGCTCATTCTTTAGCACGCTGTTTTTCCAAATACCCACACACACTGAAGAAAACCCGATGTGAAAACAGCACGCCTGGCAACATCTCCCTTGAGGCTACACTTGACACTATGCCTCCATAATCGCTAGAGAACGGAACTTTAGGCACGAAAAGTAAAGGCTTTAGACGCTGAAACAGGCACTGAAACATGCCATTTAGGCATTCATAGGCACCAAATACTGACGTTTAGGCACATTTAGGCTCAATTTCTATTTACTTCTGCAGCAAATTTTACGACAAATTTTTGATTTGCAGTAAAACAGCGGACAGGCCTCACGCTGTGGGAAAGTAATGATTCTTCGTGAAAATTAGCCCCACAAAAGTTGCGACAAAAGAAAAGCTTAAAAGCTATGATAAGCCAGACCTACCCCAATGATTTGCAATTTGAAGTTGTACCTCATTTCAGTTGATAATTGTGTGTGAAAAACGACACTCAACGTAATGTTCACTGAAGTTGGGGGAGCGTGCTTGTACTTCGGGATGCTCCATGACCCGATTCTATCTGGAATATCAGAATGTTTGGTGCTAAGAACCTTCGGCAGTTCTTTTAGCACAGGGAATCCAGGAATTTTATGTCAGACAGGAGCGGCTCTATGAGCAACCGGTCCTTTGGGGATGGTGGCGGATCTGTGGCAGACCTTCGAAATGAGCTCAGCATTCTTAGTCCGTCTCAGTGGCGCCCCCGGTGTCAGCTGCGGAAATGCTTTCTACTAAGAGTGTGAAATAAGCACACGAATGTGCCAAGTCACAAACAAGTGTTGCGCAGTGCAAATAATTTCGGCTGCGACGTTTTTGTCATCTGCCAAGCTGTTGGTACCACCGCCGAGTGTTTTTGTAATACATAGTTTCTCGCCCTTAGCCGAGTATGCTAAGGGGTAACAATGGGCTCTGGTGGAAGAGGCACAATCGGTAATCGGTGTTTGAAGACACAACTGCAGACCGAAGAAGGATCTTAACTGCAAAGATTCTTATTCGTGGACAGAGCAGTACGACCTCCTCAGCTCTTCACAGCACCGATGAATCCTATAGATAATACAGAGGAGTGCAATAATTCCGTACAAATGAATCTGCGGGAATAACACCATTCAGGAACTGTGCTCTATGTACTGATTATTAATATTAGACAGCATGCAACATCCTTTGCAACTAATTCCCTTACTGCTAGGTTTTCAAATGCCTTTGAAGCCTACCGAGCATGGCAAGCAGCAGCTGTCACTACTAGAGTACTTCAAAAATGCCAAGACGTCAATTCCTATAAGCTGTTTCTCATTCCTTCTTCGTCCTACACGTTGCTGCATCTTGCCATCCAGCAGCGTTCCTGTGATCGGCGGATGACTGTGCACATGTTCGTGGCGTCGCCTTGAAACTTTGGTGAGTCAGATTTGCACATGGTTTTCCTGACCTTGACTGAGTGGCATGTGCATGGCTGTGTCGTGTTCATTTTTCTTCATTTTTTTTTTGTTTTTTATTGCGTTAGCAATGAAATGAGCGCACGGACAAAAGTTTTCGCCGTCGGTCCACGGACACACGGCGTCAGAAGGAGGACATAGAACAGAACAGCCAATGTAGACAGGGGTAACGTCGGTGAGGTTGGCTGTGGTGCCGCTGCGTATGGGCCTCCGGCGGCTCGGCCGATGTTGCGAGGCCAAGGTGGCGGTGGCTCGTGCACGGTTTGCGTTTGTCGCTTGTTTGGCATGGCTCGCAAATTTCTTTTGCCAACGGAGTGTGAAAAACACCGCGTTCCAGGCTTCTGAAGCATGAACAGTCCTTTCGGACCATCGACTCGAAAAAAAGAAAAAAAAGGGGGGGGGGGGGGGGGGCATTTTTAGGCGCTAAAAAGTTCATATAGTCAAAATAGGCACTTATAGGCACAATAAACTTAAAATGCTCCCCTTCCCTTGTATGTTAAATCGGCTTGATATGGAGTTTAGGGGAAAAAAAATGGGCATTTTGCCTAAAGTTCCGGTCTGTAATGATCACGTTTGCAAGCCCTACACATGCACACTTGGCCATCTCAAAGAGCACAGCCTTACTTCCACGATTTAGTTCACACGGTAGTGTGCTGCCACCAAATGTACCAAAATACCACTGGCTGCAAATACATCCAAAACCATGATAGCAGGTGGCAGTTTTCCACACAAAAGAGAGTCCGGACGGGTCATGGCTGATTGGCTAGCACAGCGTCATGCCGTTTCCGATTTCAGCACCCAATGATTGTGCTTGCCACCCGCCAAAGCGGAAAAAATATAGCAATCGAGGAAAATTGTTCCCTGTAGTATGTTGAGTTATGCAAGGTACAGGACATCCCAAAGTACTATAGCACATGTCAAACAACAGCATCAGTCAGCCAAGTGTAGGGGCAAGTGAATACTGAATCTAGAAAAAAAAGTGCTAAGTAATGAATCCAATAGTCACATGCACCACGACCCTTTCTTTTTCCCCCAAGATGTCCTCGACTGGCTCATCCCGCCAGTCACCCCAGCTAATGTGCCTGCAGTTGCACTCGTTTCAAAAAGCAGAACATTTGTCTTATTAGAAGCTCCCCTGTGCGCCCGCATTGCCCCACCAGCCCGTTGAAGAGGTGACAGGGACAAGAAAATGAGGCTCGGCTTTCATGGCCTCCAGTTTAACAACCAACATTCTCAAATTCCCTGGTTTACAAGCACCAGTAGCACTGTCAGCGAGGTAGTTTAAACGAAAAGATTGGCACAACAAGACAGCCAGTCTAGGGCATGTTTGGCCAATCTCTGTGCAAGGAGATAGCAGTAACGAGCACCCTTATATGGCCTCCCTGTCACGGTGCATTTGCTAAACTGCGCTCTAGCGCTTGTGGTTTGCACGAGAGCAATGTTTCCACTAATGGTGACAACCTCTTTGGTTGGAAAGAAAAAATGAGCTTGTATTGCAGGGTAAAGCAATCAGGTACGCAGTTCTGTTGTGCTACGATCCCGATTAAATTGGTACACTATCATTTCAGTGGTGCTTAGTTTTACAACTTGCCAGTAAGGTTTTCATTAGAGTGGTACTAACAAAGTGCTTTTTACACTCTTGCAGGAACTGTTTGCGGAATGTACCGCTTAGTTGAGACACCCAAACAGTAGGTACGTGAATTAATTAAACTATGCAGAGACCAGCTATTTGATCAGTATTCATATCAGAGTATTCGCACATCTCAAGTGAAGGGGAGCACACATAAACATACCTACTGCGCACTATAAAGACTAACCAAATGCCCAATGCTTCCCCCGTAATTATTCGCACTGTTCCTGCACAAATGAATGCGTAGGCTCAGCTGGCACACACCAGGGCTGCTAAGGGGCTATGAGAGTAGCGGGGAACTCGCTTCCACCACCCGGGAATCTCAATACGCTTTGTGCTGTGAGACAGCACGCTCGGTTAAAAAATCGGAGTGTGCGCAGGCTTCTTCTGTGCTCGCGCAAACCTTGGGGGGCTGCTACGCACTTTGTTGGCTGCCCCGAGCAGTCATCGTGAGCCAGCAGGCGCATTACTGGCCGGTACAGAGTACACTGTGGCCGTGCCTTTTGGTGGGAAAAGACATTACTGCACAGACTACAGTAGAATTCCAATGATGCAATGCTGTCGGCCATCACCCAACATTCGTCATCCCCACAAACAAACAAAACAAGCACAAATGAATATTTCCTTCACTAGCAACCACATTAGTTTGATACCTCTTTTCCTTTACTAATCGCCGAATGTGCATACTGAAAGGCCTAGCAATGCATTAATGCGGGCTGATTGGTTACCGTAACAGTTGGACATCTTAAAACAGTGCGAGACCAAAAGAGGAGGACACAACGAATGAGTGTCGGGCACCAAATTGAATTTTCTCACTCACACACAAAAAAGACGATAGGACAATAGACAGTAGAGAGACAATAGACAAAAGACTATAGAAAAAAGAAAGGGGGAATTTCGCAACAAGGCAGAGTTACGAGTTCTGTGCACATGGCAAGTGCACACTCAGACAATCTATGTCTTTTTTCAATAGGACCGTGGATGTGGTGCCCTACACAGTTACCACTGGCACTGATGATACCCCTAGAGTCAAACATCTTGTGGTGGGCCTGGTCCCTAAAACAGCGCCCACCTAGCGTGTCTCGTCCTGAAGGCGCTGTTTTATGGTGAAAGGCACACAAAACAGATTTTTTTTTTTCACTCACTGTTTCAAGTCCACAATAAACGAACGCACTCTGCTATGGCAAATAAATCTTTCTTTACACAATTTTTTTACAATCGGTGTGCGAATAACTGGTGGCTAAACCACATTTGTGAAATGCGGGTGAAGCAGCTGGGACGCTGTTGTGGCCACAAAGGTACAATGCGAGAACACCACCGCATTCAACTTTCCGTTTAGCATACTTCCAAGAATCAGTGCAATGAAACTTGCCAGACCTATTTTTTATATACTGCTAGCGGGCTTACTACAGTTAGACCTCATTATTACGAGCCGGGATATAACAAAATACTGGCTATAACAAGCAAATCATAATTCCCCTTGAAGGTCCCCATAGAAAACGATGCCTTTAAAACCTTGTTTGAACGAGGTAAAATTTGCCAGTTAGGGGATACAACGAGCAAATTTAGTTCGAAAATAAAATTTTGAAACAATTTCACGGCAGTGCGCGATGCGGATTTGAGCTGTGCACAAGGCGACATTTGCATTTTCAGCAGTTCAAAGCTCCCACCATGCACACTCCCGCAATGTGTGCAAAGCCAGACAGCGCTGCACCCGCGAAGCCATTCCACCTTCCCACCTTCCTCTCTGGCACGCACGGCCGTGGCGCGCTGCCTGCAACTGTCGTCACTTGCCACGTGTACCGCGGGAGCTGTGTTGTTGAAATTGTGTGCATGGTTCCTTTTCTTTTTTTTTTCACTGCTTCAGCCTTCTCTTTTACTGCGCGGCGCGCGTGATTCGAGCAGCATGAATGCGCTAGGCGGGAAGCGAAAGACGCTAGACGTGATAACAGCCGCCACATGAGGCACGAAGCTGAGCGAGCCGTCATTCACACCAGAAAGATGCATCAAGAATCAACATCAAACTACGAACTTTCATCGAAGCTTGTTTGACATGCCAGTTACGTATTTTGAACAGCAATAAAGTAGGTGCGTGAAAGTTCCTTTTTATCTCCAGAATGCGGTTACTTTGTTTTGCACCGCCATGCGGCGCAATGCAATTTTGCCTGACATTTGTTTTGGGCAAGTGCAGAGCCCAATATTTGCATAAATGCCCGCTATGGCTATAACGAAATATCCGTTATAACGACCAAATCGCAGTGCCCCTTCAATTTCGTTGTGATGAGGTTTAACTGTACTACAATACCAAATATTGGAAGATTGCATTGCAACTCACATTTCTATAGCCAATTTTCCCAAGTCCTTCGCGGCTGCTGAATGGCCATGGAAGCATGAGCTGTTGCTCTTAAAACTGCGATTGCTAATTATCTACAGCAGGGAATGAAATGAAACTCAGCCCTAGCAATTACAATTAAATGTGGTGTAATTTGTGTTCAAATACATAGTATACATATTAAAGTGAGGCTGAGGGCACATTAGTACTACTATCGAAGCTGTCGTTAGTTCATTCATCAATTCTGGTGCGCATATGCGTTAACCACCAAAATTTAGACGGTTGCACTCTGGCCAGGGAATTATTTGCATTTGAGTAACATCCCGCGATCAGTCAATATGCTAACGTAGGGACATCCGTAGAGGCTGCATCCCAGTGCATCAGCACTGGGATAGGAAGAGGGCTCTGTGCACTGCCCACTCTGTTGAACCACTTCTCGCAACTGGCCAGCACTGCGAGGAGAGAAATCAGTACTCGCTGAGGCACAAACTTTACAGCAACTGCCCTGTAACAAACCTTCCTTGTCCTTCCCCCTTCGCTGCACCCACTAGTCCCTTCTCGAACACGCAGAAAACGCACGTGGGCCATGGGCCAGAATGGACGAGAAACTGTGCAGTGGAGAAACAGGCCTTCCCAAAAGTGAGCCCCAGAATAGGGACCCGTCCAGATGGGCATGGTGCCTTTCTTCCATTTACCAGGCCATTGTGCCATGACCATACTTCTGAAGAACCAATCTGCACTAGGCTCATGAAACAATCCCATGAACCATGACGCTTGAACCATGAAACCACGCTGGTCTGAGATGAATTCCAAGGAGATTCCAACTTGTACTGACCACAAAGCCCCCAGGCAGTGGGCCTATTGTGATTGCCTGTCTCGAAAGCTGCTAGCCTTTCGTTAGGAGGACAGAATGCCCTTGCCAACCAGTGCGTCGAAATCAAAGTTTACTAACAGCATCACAGAACATTAGCACCATAACTTGGCTTACAGCATGGTGCACCTTCATTGCGTCCTACACGTAGAAGCCATAAATAGAAAAGCCGCTGCTTCACACGAGCTTGGGGCAAATGTCTTGCCTGCTATTTCCGGCTACAATGGCACCGGCCGTGCAGTCTACAGCTAAAGTACAAGTCTGAGCCTGACAGCAGAATAGAAGAATAAACATGTGCCATCCCATCCCAAAATCCATCCCATAGGCAAAGTGGAGGGCACGACCATACACATATGTGGACACCGCATGGATACGATGTAGACCAGTGAACCCTCGGCACCGCAGTTGCGCACCACGTCCTCCACTCTGGGCTTACCGTTCAAAATGCACTCAATGGCAGCTGCCGTAAGTAGTACTTGGAATGGTTGCAGTGGCACTCCCCCGGAGTGGACCTCCACTCCCTCCAACAACAGCAACACTGACGCCGGCCTTGCAACGTGCCAAAGAGTGGCCCCCTTGATCTGGACCCGATTATTATCCATCGCCTAATGCGCGCAGGGGCACCAACAAGGGTAGCCGTTTAGGCCTGTCACACCACTCTCTGCCCTGCAAGGGTGGCCCGACATTCACGACTTGTGCACTTTGGAGTCCAGGAAATGCAAGAAGCTGGACCCTTTCCACTTGGGCTGTGCTGCCGGGGGCGCCTCCCCGCTGGGACCAGCTGCCGCAAGTGGACACGCATTGCCAGCAGATGAGGAGACTCGGCTCTCTGGCTCCGACTCGCTGGTCGAAGCCACCGAGCTCTTGGCAGTCAAGCGGTGATGTCCCCGGCAGAGATTGGGCGCCGCGCAGCAGAAAGCGTCCACGGGGAAAGTGGCCACACTCAGGCTGTTCTCCACGACGCTCCGGAAAGGGGACTTGCTTCCCCGGGGCCCGACGGGTTCGTCAATGGGGAAGGTGCCTCCGAAGACCAGCGGCGGCTTGCGGGGCTTGCTGGCGGCTGTAGGGCGGCGCCACACGTCCTCACCGTGGCGACGCGACACCGGCGACCTTTCAGGGGGCTCGGCAATGCTGACGGCCTTGGGTTCCCTAGGCTCCTCTTCCTCGTCCACCGTGGTGGACACCCCGCTGTCTGGCCGGTGGTGCCGCGAGCTGTCCCCAAGCCCAAAGACGCGTCCCAGGGCCCGCTTGCAGAAGCGGCCGGGGCTCATGGGGCGGTGCTCGGGCGAGCCCTCGCTGCTCTCTGTGCCGGCGGCCCCAAAGGTCAGGTGCCGAGCGCGGCTGCAGCAGTGCACCTTCTGGCGACGCAGGATGCCCTTGGTTGGAAGCCGGGGGGCCCCCTCGTGGCCCCCCGCACGGTCGGCCGGTGGGGCTTCGCTGGCCGAGCCGCTGGCCGACAGCCGGCGCCGCAGCCGGGCGGCCAGGCTGCGGCGACGCACCGAGGGCGCTGCACTCAGCAGCGGAGCACGCAGGTCCTCCAAGGCACTGCTGCTCTCGGCCGCCGTCGTGTCGTCCTCTTCCTCCCTCTCGATGGGCTCCTTGGAGAGAGGGGGAGCCTTGTTTTACATCGACAAAGTGACCATCTGCTGACCGCACAGGAAGCTAGCCACGTGCCACAACTCGCATGCTTTTATTAAAAGCAGGAAGCCAGCTTTGAGAGCCAAGTACTCCAGCTCCAATGTCCCAACTTTGCGGAGCACATGGCACACGAGCAAGAAAGCAGAGTGTTTTAGCGCATTTTTTTGTTTCCCTCTCATTGGCGCTTACCCGGGCAACTTTGCAAACCCCATGTGCACCTATGTCGCATTTAGCCCATTCGTTAGCCAATCAGGAAAGCAAATAACAATTCCCCCCTTTCCAAATTCCCGTTTACCCAAGGAATTGGTGTTTCGGTTGGAGTTTACGCTCACATGTTGATCCACCTGAGTTTTACTTTCCAGACGAAAATTTAAAAAAGAAATGCTTTATATTAAAAAGAAACAGATAAGAAGGCTTGTGCCCCAGTTAACCTAGCAATGCTGATGCAGCACACCTTGCCAAGTACAATTTGTAGACAAACTTGTTCTACCCAGCTCCTTCCAAGTGGTTCACTTGCACTGAGACATGCGCAATGTAAAAACTTTGTGATGATCTTGTTTGCACCATTTGACAACAGCCCTAGCAAGGTTGTCTGCGAAAAAACATTCACTTGACACTGGTTGACGGCCAGACGCAGTCTTTAGCATGAAACTCATTATTCCGCCGCAGCCAGACAAGCCAAAAGCTACTGTCAAACGTGGCAGCAAACAGAATGAGCCCCAAAACGCTACCCCAGCGCAAGATGTGTCCATCAAACACACACTGCCTGAGGCCAGTCGTGTTTTGTAGAACAGCAACACAAACAGTGCTACTCAACCAAGCCTACTGAGGCCCAGTAACTGAAAATGACCGAGTGTATGAGCTAGAACAAAGTGCCTCGGACAGTTTGTTGAATGAGCCACTGCTCTGTCCACGCAAGAGGCTGGACTGCGTCATGGAACGAAATGCTTGATATTAGAAAGGAACCTTTCACTGAATTCAGGTGCCTGTGCTGGCTAGCTGTTACTTCACCGTGGGAATTTCCGTCACGCACCATGCACAACTCTGGGAGAGAAGCGCCTCTGTCCTTGAGTTGTACATGGCACTTGGCTAAAATTCCCACGATGAACCTTTCATGCCGTGGGGGAAGAAAAGAAAGCAAGACCTGCAAGGTGGCCCACTCGCCGCATGCTTGCTCAAGCAGCAGTTTCTGCAGCAGGTACAGCCGGCAGCAAAATAGGCCGAGGCACGCGAGCACGTGGCAAAATGCATCGCTGCACTATCTGACGTCGCACGTCTGGTGTCGAGACACCGCTGTGCGCGTCAACCCCCATATGCTGCCCTGTCTTTTCTTTGGCTTCAAGTGACAAAGCTGATAGCATTGAGCGCTTGGCACTAGGGGCCACTTTTTGTGTTTGACACATCTCGTGGCACACGCTTCGGCGGCGGATGTCGAGGGTGAAGCTTTGTTCTATCTGCCTGGCTCTGACAAAATACGCATTGCAGCGAAATCGTGATATCTTAGTTTTAAAGGCGATCTTGTTTGTTTGAAGGTCTAAAAGGGAAATTTTGGCCTGTGTCTGTGTCAAACAATTGAACGCGTATGGAAATATTTATTTCTGTTCTTTTTTGTCAAACACACGACCGCGCCAATTTTTTCACAAGTTTTTTTCCCCGTCAGTACCTGTTTTAGTACGTGTGCAAGGCGACCTCTCATTACAGTTTATTCAAATAAGCTATGCCTCACCTCTATTCCTTCCCGTATTGGGGTGCTCATTTTCAGTCACCAACCTACTGCATGCTCCAGGAAAAAAATACAAAAAACGCGATAGAATATTTGTCGCACAAGTTCGCCACCGAGATGGACACGGTATGTTATCTATCACATTGGGGCAGAGTGAGCAATGCACACTTCACCCTCACCTTTCGTCACTGAAGCGTGTGCGAGTAAGGCATGTTAGCAAAGACAGTGACCCCTATTGCCAAATGCTGAATGTGATCAGCTGTCCGCTTGCAGTGAAGGAAAAGAGGATCATGAGCATGGTTGGACGCACACACGCACATCGATGTCTCGACACCAGAAAGTCAACGTCGGATGGTGCGTGCCCCGGCTTATCTTGCTGCCAGGTGTACACTGCATTCCGAGGTGTCCCCCCTGTGGGGAGCCCTGGCTGCTGCAGGCACGGCTGGTGGCCTCCACGCGAGACACAACCCTGCCGGGGCCATGCAGCCCGTGGCCCTTCCCCCTTCCAGCTGAGCAGCAGCAGCAGGCCGCCTGGCACTATGTGGCGCCAGGCAGGGAGACGCACTCACAGTCGCAATGCCCCCCTCCACAATGCAGCACAGGTCCAGAGATGAGCAACTCCCACCTCGTGCCTCTCACTGGCAGATTACAGCAACGGCTGAACCCTGGGGCTTCCGCATCCCCACCAACCAGCTCCTTTCAGGCACAGTTTGCGCTCACCGAGGCGCTCATCCAAACACTGGGCCAATCGTAATGCCCCCACATGACAGAGGAACGTGCGAAACCCCCTTCCCCCGTGTGCACAGGACACACACTACCTGCCAGTGCATTACGTCACAGCCACGGCTCACTGGGCTCACCTGCCCTTTCTAGCTCCTCAAAAACTTTGGACTAGTGCAAGTCCCGTATGAAATTGATTGCTAAGTCACCCACAGCAATAGTCAATGCAATTGACCTAGTGCGCAGCATTACTTGCTTTCTCAGGAGAATGCATGTGCCACATTGCTAGTAGTCTAACGGCAAGCTCTTAGAGATCACTACAGACACATGGTAGAGGATTACTTGCACCCACAACAACCGGTGTACATCAGTGTTCTCGAGCTTGCCAGTCCTGCGTTGGCTCAGTGCACATGTGCCACTGACACAGCACTTCACCCGAGCGTTCCCTTTCATGGGTGCCCCCTGCTTTTAACAGGAACAAACTGCTTTCAGTCCCCCTCGAGTTGATAGTAACGAGAGTGGAGTGCACCCAGTGCCCGTTTGGCTGGACGCCCAGCACAGCAGCCCCCCCCTGCCCACTCCCTGCACGCCACGTCTGCTCAGTGGGAGGCACACCACCCGCCCCAAAACATGGTCAGAGGTGACGAGTGCTCAGTCAGAGGATGCTCGCGGATGCGTAGCCTAACAGTCCCCAAGCAATGCTTGCATGCGCGTGCCACTTTGGCAGCTGAGAAGGACACAAAGCAGTGGTGGGGCGGGGGGGGGGAGCACATTCCAGAGTGCAAAATGAGAGCAGCAAAGCAGCCAGGCACAACAGAACAGAGAAAGAAACAAGAAGGTGCCACCTACCGGCGGGGGGCAGCGCAGAGGCCAGGCGCACGCAGGACCGTGGCGACGGCTAAACGTGCTCGAGTGCTGCGGCTTAGTCTTGGAGGGTGGGAGGGGGAGGAGGAACACAGCCCTCTTGCCCTCCCCCGTCCAGCAAGGGGAGGGAGGGGACCAACGCACACCCTCCCCGGCAGCATAAACGCGGCCGACGTACGTGTGGCCACACCCTCCATATGGAGCGTCACGCTCATTAACCACAGGAGTGGGGGGGAATAAAAAAAGAAAAGGAAAAAAAAAAGACAGCAGCGACCTTGAGGAAGCAGCACAAAGGGCAAAAACGCAAACAGAGTTAACTAGGCAACCAAGAGCAACCGAGAGGTCGGTCCACGTGGAGACAAACATTGAGCGTCGCCGAAGAGTGCACGACCCAATCAATATTCACAGGGGGCGGGCCCGGCCATTACCCAAATTAAAGCCGGCCGCCCTTTCGCGCTGGCCCAACGGGGGCAGTTAATCACTCACGCAGCCTGCATACAGGCAGGCCACACCCCTCAGGCAGCAGAAGCTCATCTGGCCAGCCTCTGCCAATGCTGCACCTGAATGCAGTTCACAAATGCGGCAGGGCTGGTGCTTGCTTTGGCATTTTGAGCCATCCCTCTGCTGCCCAAAGATGCCCGTAATGCTGGCTGCAAGAAGGCACACTGAAATGGCTGTGCACTGCGTGGAACCAACATTTAAATCGGGCCCACTTCCACAATACTCGGCATTTCGTCGTGCACGCAAGACGTGCCCATCCTCCGCCTCTCTCCGCCTGTAAAGGGAGGCTGGTCCAGGCATTGAATTGCGCGAACAAGTGAATGCCAACAAGCAAACACCACGAAATGCACCCTTCACCCCTTTGCTCGCTTCTATTTCCTCGCACTGGGCAGCGTGCAATCGAAAAGTCTCATCTGACACCGCAGTGAATAAAAACAAAGGGTCAGCAGAATTGCACATGCGCTGCCACACACGACCACTGCCGGGGGAGACCAACCCTGGCCACTGCAAACGAGCACCTGCCAGACCCCCATTACAAGCGCTCCATGGCCAATGCCACAACCTACTGCACGGCCCTTCGTGCTCACTGAAGCTCTGTAGCTCATGTGCATGCCAACGGGGCACAACAATGAGGCAACACCCGCTTCCTTGGCACATGCAGAACATCTTTGGTGGCCCCAACTACTGAGCACAGGCGCCATTTGCAACACTCTCCACACTCTCCGGCCCGCTGTTTCGTCTCCAGTGCTGGCGAAGAAATTCCACAAATGGCCGATTATTTCAAATTAGAGAAGCTTCGCAAATAGCGCCTGCTTCTGGGTACAATTCAAACGGCAGCTCCGCCTTTTGCAGTGCTTCCACACACACCCTTGGGTAGGGTTCTCAGCACCACACTAAAGCTGTGGACGGGAAGCCCACGGTGCAAGAACCTTGCAGCCCTGGCATGTGCTGGCAACTGTGGCACACCACTTACACACAAGACCCAACAAGGGGTCTGTTGCAAAACGAAGAAAGGAGCTGGCCATGCCTGCAGTGGTCGCAAAAAAATGCACCACCTTTTTAAGTTAAAGCTGGTTTAAGAGCCTCTCTTATCACGCCCTAATACACGAACACATAGGTGTGTGTAAAACTTCAACCCCAAACTCCCCTGCAAGTTTCTTTTTCGGCTACATCTAGAACTTACTCAAGGAAAGATATGTTTTCGAAAACATTGCCACAAACCATGCATTGTGTGTGTTGTTTTTACCGTCCAGCGGTGCCCCGCTGTATGATCCCTCTTCCAAGCGAAGTGTGTTTACCCTTTCCTTTCCTTTGTATGCCGCACGGGCCGTCTTATTCGATAGGGCAAGTCTTTCGCCCCGACGACACTAGACTAGAATAACCTTCTTTGATCTACAGCGTTCTCGATGTAATTCGATGGTTCAAGAAACAAACACGTCGAAAGATAAACGCTCACAAGGCAGATGCCCGACAGCTTCGTCGCCGCTTCTGTAAGTTGCGAGTTCTTAGCGGAGCACAAGTTTGCTCCATTAACTTTATTTCTCCAAAAACCTGCGTCGTCCTCGGCTACGCGATAATATTCCAATCCACAGCCAGTTTGGCAACTGATTCTATTTTATATTTCCACACATCGATGAATTCATTTCCCCTGAATTTCCAGAGTACCAATGCGAGAAGCACGGGGCCACAGGCCACAATGTAGAAAAGAGACATCGCAGCAGCAGGGCAGCAGCCGTTTGCGTCCCCGTGTGTGCCCACAAGCCAGAGGCTCCACAGAGCCAGCTACAATGGTCGACTTGCGAGAATGACCGGGGTCCTGCTTCCACACGCAGACAACTATTTTGTGCGCTCCTCCTGCACAGTTTTTCTTGCTCAGGCACTACAAAGAAATGCCAGCCAATGGCACAAAATGACCAGTCCCGTGACAGATTACCTAAACATGCCAAAAGAATGCGAGAATTACACAGCTCATGGCCCGAAGCACGAAACAAAGCACCATCAGTGCCACCAACCAAGTGCCGTTAATCAGTTGTTCATGTCTAGTTGCCACGGCTATTTTATCCTGTGCTTATCCTATTTTGGCCCCTTGAATTACATATAAGCAAAGCCAAAACAACCAGTTTGGAGGACAGCATCCTACAAGCTTCAACAGACTACTCCGCAAGGTAAAAATAACATGCCACAAGGGCTCAAAGTGTGGTGAACAAAATTGAAAAGCCATTAATGTATGAGGTATTAATAGCGCTTCTGTGGCCACAGAGATATCAGCTGACCGAGAAGCCACTGCAACTACCGTATTTACATGATTGTAGGCCAACACATTCCTTCAAATTTGAAAATCTCAAGTTGGGGGGCAGGGGGGGGGTCGACCTACAATTGAAACTGAAACCTTCACTGCCGACAACCACAAGCGAAACAAGAAATCGGGGTCGCAACGCAAAGTTGCAACTGTGCGTTTGCCTTCTGACGACCCATTGCGTATGGTACAGTGGAACCCCGATTACACGTCCCCCCGGTTTTACAACGACCCGCTTCTCACGACGGATCACCACGGTCACGGCAAATTCCACATGGAAACAGTGCATTAAAAACGCCAATTATATAACGCTCGGGTGCACACGGTCCCCTTCATCGACGGACACTGGTGGGGATAAAGTGGCGTCTCTCCCTCCATTTACGCCGCTTCGCTGCTTCGTCCCAACCCTTATTTCATAACTCCCGTTTGGCACTGCTTGATGCGCAAAGGTAAACGGTCTGCGGTGGGCCCGACCACTAGCTGAACCGACTTACGCAAGCAGGCGGGTCTGGCGGGCAGGAGCCTTTGACGGCCCCACGCGGCAGCGGAGTGCCAACGCACCAACTGCGAGAAGTCAAAGTCCAGGTAGCCGGCGGACTGCCAATTTGAAGTTCCTATCGAGCCGAGCCGATAAACATGATACGCAATACCCCAACCAAGGCAGTGACCCGCTTTCCACGCCCGCTTGCCCTCCCCCGTGTAACTTTCTTACAGCCTCGACCACATTCTCGTCTTTTCCCTCTCGCATAGCTCGGTGGGCTAGCGCAGACACTGCAGGGGGGAGGCAAAATAGGCTTACCAAGAACACGCCAAATATAGTAATTTAACAATAAGTTCTTGGCTTAGTGGTCGCATGAGACCGCCTACTAGGGTGCCATTTATTACAGACACCCCGGTCACACAACGCTTTCATGCAGTCCCTTGAAAGTCGCGTAATCGGGGTTCCTCTGTAGCATGGTTTCTCAAAGTGGGTTCCGCGGAACCTAGGGGTTCCGCAGGCCCCTCCTCAGGGTTCCGTGAGCCACTGATAAATTTTTCCTGGTTCCGCAGTCGCAAAGTCTTATATGGTAAACTTGAGGTGCGATCGATCTAAGGAACCTCCATTACTCACGCCCGAGTGTCAGTAAGCACATCTCGGCGCGTAACAGAAACGCGCGAGCTGCGCAATAAATCTCGCCAGCAGCTTGTAGCCAGCCAGATGCCGAAAACGGGCCACGTGGTTAAACTATTGCACTTGAATCTCGGCCTTATATTACCCCCATGCGCATTTCTCCTGTTTGGAGATAGGTGCCGCTAGCGTACGCATTTGCGTAAAGTCGACGGGAAAAAAAACGATACCCTTGCTTGCTTTTGAATTTATTGCACGTTAATGTATCATGAACGGAATGAAAACTGGCAGGAGTGGGGGGGGGGTTCCTTGGCACTTAACGGAACTTAGCAGGGTTCCCTGGGACCAACATGCTTGAGAACTCCTGCTCTGTAGTTATGCTGAATGCTTGCTCGCAATACTTTTTTTCTCTGTTCTTACTGGCTCATGGTAATACATGTGGCACCTTCCATTGCACTCTCATGAGCAGTGTCGTGTTGCTAGTGGTGGTGATGGGGATGATGGTGATCCCCCCTGATGGTCTAACAACGGGGCAACTTCAGTGGGTTGACCTGTTGTCAGTGAACAACAGAAAACTCACACCAGCCGGACTCACTGTGAAGAGGGCCTCCCTGGCTACTGTATGCGGGTGGGTGCTTTCCGCATGGTCGGTGATTGCGCGCAATGTCACAGTGATGCTGTCTTTCGCAAAGTGCGGGCTCACACTGAACAACGACATGCTGTGTGTGGGGCTGCCGCAGCTGTGACAGCAGCAGCAACACTAGTGAGGATGATGACACTAGCAAGGATGAGATGTAGGTCAGGTGACCAATATAGTTTGGTCGTGGATTGCGCTTGTGTTTTCCGTCTTCTTTTAATTTTAAAAGGGGGGGGGGGGGGGGTGCAATGCGGGGTGTGGAAGTCGACCTGCATTCGAGTCGACCTACAATCATATGAGCGCAGTACTTTATTTTCAAGAGCCCGCAGTAGGCACCAGCCAGTCATTTCCAGCGCCAAACACTAGTACTCCAACAGTGTCCCCACTTAGTAAGCTCGTGGCGACACTTAAGCCAGGGGACACGTGGAACTTAAGTCCTGGAAAAATGTTTTTGTGCTTCCACACCTCACAATGCAACACCTGCTGCCAGACACATCCCGGGCCTCGAAAGAGGATGCTGCAAGCTGATGATGCATGAAAACACAGCAAGCAACCCCTGCAATGCCAGCAACACCAGTAAAAACAAGGTTCTGAGGTGGAAAACACAGGAGCCCGACCAGCAGTGCTCACAGCCAGCGGGATGTCTGCTTTTTCTCCTTCATTGCATCTAGGGTCCCTTCATTCTCAGAACAGCACGCTTGCATTGGCAGAGACTCACCGAGAAGGTGCTGGCCTTGTAGTAGTCGAACGAGCTGGCCTGGCTGCTGACAGGGGGCGAAGACGGCGCCTGTGGCGGCACTCCGTTGGCCATGGTGGCGGCGGACTCAACGGCCGGGCTCTGATAGTTGCTGCTCTCGGTGACAGGGGCTGCGGGGGGCGCCTGCTGCGAGTTCCAGCCAGCCTCGGCTGACAAAGTCGGGAACGGCGTGCTCGTCACCCCGGTGAAGCTGCCTTGGTGACTCCTCACCGAGCTCCCTGAAAGGGGGAGGGGCCCCGAGTGAAGCCGGCTTCTGTCCGGCCAGGACTTCCCCGAGAGGCACTCACACTGCTCCGGTGTGGCCACCACCTGGGCACTGTCCCCACTCGCGCCATGCCCAGGCATGAAGGCACCGTCGGGTGACGAGAATCCTGTGCTGGGAGCCACGAAGCCTGCACACACAGGGGCAGATACAGCCAAGTGGCCACACTGGTTCGCTTTTCCCGGTGGGCTGGCAAAAGGTGCACTGCTCTCACTACACGGCAGGTGGCCCCAGGGGCTTTAAAGCACCCAGTGTGGTCTCGAAATCGGCGCTGGAATGTTATTTGGTAGTGGGCGGGCTTCCAATGCTCTATGCGCATGGTACGGAAAGAGTTCGGTGTTTTTGTTAAAGATTTGGCAAGTTCTTTGAAACACCGCAAAACAGGTGCTTGCGATTTTTATGAAGCCCCGATGACTTGAAGAGGAGCCTAAGAGTGCAATAAGGGTTGTTTAATGCTTCAAGCTCTGTTGCTCCACAATTTATTTCAGCCCAAAATTCATCACTGAAAAGTGGTCGCGGGTTCGATTCCCGGCCGCGGCGGCCGCTTTTCTGACGGAGGCGAAAAGCAAAAACGCCCGTGTGTACGAGATTTCGGCACACGATAAAGATCCCCAGGTGGTCAAAATTATTCCGGAGCCCTCCACTACGGCGCGCCTCATCGCCTGCGTTGCGTCGGCGCGTTAAACCCCACAATCAATCAATCAATCAATCAATCAATCATCACTGAAAAGCTGGAATTATAATTCACATCACTTTCTTCAACCACGAAATTTGGAGTTGCAGAATTCTTGAAGCAGGAACGCTGAATAACGGTTGCATCAATAATATAGCACGCACTGCACAGTTTTTCAACAGATTTGAACTCAAGTTCTGAAAAAAAGAAATGAAAGACTCTCATATATTCCCGACTCTTTCTTCAGTGCAAGTATTTATATCAGCACGCTAGACCAGGCATCTATCAGTTTTCACAGCAATACCTTTGATATTAAAAAAAGTTTTGCCACAAGCCTGCCTAGTGCATTTGCAAAAATGACCGACTTGATTGCGAGGAACTGCGGCACTCACTGGCAAAGCTCTGCTGAGCGAGGAAGTTGTTGCTGCTGGGCACCTCCGCCACCGCCGGCTGCACTGGTGGCACACTGCTCTCCTGGTTGTACTGCAAGGGGGGGCAGAGAGGGTGGACTCAGCCTGGACACAAGCCGGCAAGAGACGGACAAACCTCGATTCGACTGAACTCCTCACCCGCCTCGCTTACAGGAGAGCCTCTCTTGACTAACGCCAGGGAATAAAAACAGGGGCAGGCCACTCCCACACCGCAGGCTAACGACAACGTCCAGCAGCCAAACAGCTGTCAGTGGTGCAAATGCAAGCTAGGCTGGGCCCGCTCCTTCCCCCACCCAAGCTCTGGCAGTGCTTCGGAAGCTCCTGCCACCTGCCAGCCTTTGGCGAGGGCCAAAGAAAGCGAGCATCAGTGTTTGATAAGCATGGAGAAACCATGTACTAGGTGGGGGCGTCACGACCACTCGCACAAACAGCGAGGCAGTTTCAAGGCGCACACAGCAGACAAGCTGTCTGGCTGGGCTGCATGAACAGGCCGAGGCTTACCGTCGCAGTGCGCGTTTAATGACCACCCTATTGTAATGGCACAGGTGACCATTTCTGGAGCCATTTCTGCCTGCAATTTCACCTCCTTTCGCTCGCGTGCAACCCTGCCTCTGCGGAAAGTTTGGTGACGCGTGTCAGCTTGTGACTGCAGCCAGAGCCATGCTGCTGCTGCACACTGTGCTGGGGTCCCGGTGCCGCCTGCAACTGTGCCAGCGCACCAGGCGTGTGAGCACTGTCCACAGGACCCACAGTTCCAGCATTTCCAGCACTCACAGTGGTCTTGCCCTCCTGAGGTGGATAGAGTTGCACACAACACGATGCCACCGTCTGGCAGCTACAAGCTCTACACACGGCCTGCACTGCAGCTTTGCTCTGATGATGATGATGATTGGGTTTTTATGGCGCAAGGCCGACTAAGGGCAAACAGCGCTAAGGAAAAGCTGTTTTATGAGGACGAAGGGACACTAAATATACAGCATTTAACTAAAAATATACGTGAAATGACATAAAAGGATGAAAATGACTGGTGTAAAAGGCCAGGGTGTCAAGCATGCATGCTAAGTAAGGAGGTGTAAAAACTTGACATAGCTAAGAAACTTAAGAGTATTCTTGTGGGTGATTATGGGGTCATCCCCTCAAAAGCACGATGGGTGTAGTGGAATGTGTTGTCTGTATAGCTGTGCAAAGTGTCTGTGTCGTGTTGTTTCTAGTGCCTTGCATTGCATGAGGACGTGGGTCACGGACAGGGCCTCTCCACACCGCTGCACATGGGTCTTGGAGATCCAGTGAGCAGGTGGGAGTGCATCGCATGCGCTTTCCCTATCCGTAACCTAGCCAAGGCGACTTCAGTGTGCCTGTTGCATGTGTCTGTAGTGTATTGTCCCAAGTGAGGCTTTATTACATGTAGCTTGTCGTCTGTCTGTTCACTCCAGTGCGTTTGCCAAATGTTATACACGTGTTGTCTGATATGTGGCTTGACATCAGTGTCAGAAGTTGTCAGAATTGCAGTTGTCGGTGGGGTGGCCCCGTGCGGCACATTTCGCACAGGTTGTTTTGCCGCGGCAAGAGGTTGTACTGTGCCGGAACCACTGGCACTTGAAGCAGTGGCGCGGGTTCAGTATGCACGGACGAACGGAGCATCGGATGAAGCCTGCGTTCACACGATCTGGGAGTGAGGAGCGGTTAAATGTCACGATAATGTGTTTGGTGGGGATTATCTTATTATCCCTGCGCATCGTGATGCGGTGCACAGCTGTGAAGCCCTGATCCTTGAAACCTTCGAGGAGGTCGGCATCTGTTTCGGTAAGCAGATCTGTCTCGGAAATTATCCTGGGAGCTGTTCAGGCTCCCGTGGGGTGCGACCCTAATAACCAGATCAAGGATGTGTGTTTGGGCAAGAAGAGTGCGGGCTTGTTGTGCGGTATTGAGTTCTACAACAATTTCTCCCATCCTGAGCTTTTTAGCTTGATACTTTTCACCTTATGTGCTTTGCAGAAATTTTGAAATCAGGAATACGGACAGTGAAGCGACAGGTCTTGCTGAGTCAGCTGACTTGATTACAAGAAAACGAGAATAGTTGTTCACGGTTGTGAAAAGACAGTTGTTGAAAGAGGTGGGAATGAAACTTCAGTGTGGCCTCTTTTCGCCGGCCGATCATGTTTAGACAATACCACACAGCATAGTATAAAAGCAGGGAACGCGGGATACTTTCTTAGACAGCCTTACCCCTATAGCTGAAGAGGTCCCGGAGCTCCCTGCCTGGGAGCTCCGCTTATGCAGAAATTCCCGCGCCTTCCCGCGAGGGGAACACGAGTAGTAAATGCAGAGCATTGGGGGTCGTTAACGCCACGTAAAGTCGCGTTAGGGTGGGTAGTTGGGTCGTAGTTGCGTTGGTGTTGGTTTGGGGTAGAGAGAGGAGAGTAAAGTCGCGTTAGGGTGGAGCAAGCGTCAACCAAGGAAGGAAGGAGCAACGCAGTGACTGAAGCACGAGCGACCGCTAGCCGCTTTATATTTGCAGCGCGCGCAGTAGAGGGAGAGCAGTACGGGGGGGAGAGCACGCATGCGCAAGCAGCACGCGCCCTTCCACACCCCACCGCACTGCTATCACGCACCTACAGTTAAACCTCGATGTAACGAACTTCAATGTAACGAAACCCTCTATGTAACGAACCACAGAATTTTTTGTAACTTCAAGTGTATGCACACCATGTATTTTCCCCCTCTGTGTAACGAAGTCCCGTTTGCCGGAATTTCAATGTAACGAAGTTTTATGGAGAACGAGGCACGATATTTAAGTTGTAGAAGTAGATTTTGGGAGACGCAAGCGCCGAAATGGGGTCCCAATAAAACGCGAACGGCCGCCCAATGCCGCGGATGCAGCCAGCCACGGAGTCTTTAAGTCCCTTGCCTACAAACTGCGTGGCGTGCATACACGGCTGGCGCACTGTTTCTGTTGGAGCTTAATTGTCCACGGCTTAATCGGCATCAGCGTGAACCGCACGCAGCGTTTTCTCCCTGCAAAAACGCAAAACGCGCCTCGCAAGCCACAGGCGCGCTGACGCAGCCGCGGAGACCACTCGCGCGATGCGGGTAGCTCCTGCGACCGCTTCTAACCTCCCGCTGAAACGCAACTCGAGGGGCATATGAGAGGGGCATGCGAGAAAAAAAGCGGATAACGTGGGTGAAATTTTCATTGTAAAACGTGACACGCGCCGCTTACGAAAGCGCCCATCAAATATCCTCCGCGGTTGTAAGCCTAATCGCCTGTGGCATTGCCGCCGCCGCCGCTTTGCACTTCGTTCGAGTTCGCTCATGCTTGTTGGGTTTCGTCGTCCCATCAAGCATTTGTGAATCTTCATGAGCCTTGCACGCGCGTTTTTTTTTTTTTTTTTTTCTTTTTTCTCTTACCGGCGTCCGCAATTGCGTGCCGGCGGCGGGAAGTGACTCACGCTGCGCGCGGCAGTGGGAGGAGCCTGACCAGTTTCGCCATGGTTTCGCCAATGGGGAGGCCCGCACCCTATGGCGGGAGCTTCGAAGCGCTCGGGGATGCCTGCTGGCTAGACGATAAGGCTGCCGCGAAGGATATTTGATGGGCGCTCTCGTAAGCGGCGCGTATGACGTTTTACAGTGAAAATTTCGCCCACGTTATCCGCTTTTTTTCTCGCATACCCCTCTCGTTTGCCCCTCGAGTTGCGTTTCAGCGAGCGGTTAGAATCGGTCGCTGGAGCTACCCGCATCGTGCGGGTGGTCTCCGCGGCTGCGTCAGGGCGCCTGTGGCGTGCGGGGCGCGTTTTTGCGGGAAGAAAACGCTCCATGCGGATCACGCTGATGCCCGCGTATACGATTAAGCACCGATAGAAACAGAAACAGTGCGCCGGCCGTGTATGCGCGCCACGTTTTCTTTTTCAGGAAACGCTTCACGGGATGAACACTTCATTATAACCGCGAATTTCAATGTAGCGAAATTTCAATGTAACGAAGTAAATTACGAATTTTACCGACTACGTTACATCGAGGTTCAACTGTATTACGCCGAGACCGCGACGGAGCGAACGGGCTGACTAGGACGCATGCGCGCGCCAGCTGCTGTTGAGAGAGGGGAGGGAAGGAGGAGAGGCGCACCTGCTGCGGACGCGGAGCTGTGGACGCCATCCGACGCAGGAAGAGGCGAGGCTAAGAAATGCTCTGCATTTAAAAGGAACAGCTGGTCCTTTCAATAGCATTGCTATTGCTGCAATTGCTTGGGGAATTTCGTTCACGTGTTACTGATTAACTGCCATGAGTGCTCCGAGCACCTGGGACATTATTTGCACTGCTGGGATCTATGAACCTCAATTTCACACAATTTGCGAGTTTAACAAAGTTTTTGGCTGCAAGTAAGACTTATAACTGCAACAGGAAAAGGTGCTTTCCTTTCAAGATGACATGATAAGAGTGTGTTATAACAATACCAGCTACATGAATGAGCTATACCCATGAACCGCAACACTGCCAACTTGAGCGTGTGCTACATGGCAAACTACACTGCTTATTACAGCATCACTGTTACAGGCTCAAAATTTTCACTCAGCCCGACAGCAGGTGCAACGTCTAGGGTTTCATTAAGCCACAACCAGTGTGTAAGGAGTGGCACGCTGTTGCAGCACATGCTTTCAAAAAAAAAAAAAGAAGAAGCCGCAGTACCTGTGTGTCCCTTCGCCTTCCCCCAAAATATGAAGAAACGAAAGCGCCCTTTGCGGTTACATCACAGGAGACACCTCAGGAGAAAGTCCCCCTGAATCTCGAGCAGCCAGCTGCCCCAGACAACCAGGACACACCTTCCCAACACCCCTCGGTAAAGACTCCAGTCAGGCGGCTCTGAGTAAGAGCCCTCACCCTGTGGCGGGCGACCAGCAGCTGGGCCAGGGCCTGCAGCCAGCCGGGGTCGGCCAGCTCCTCCAGCTCGCCCTGGCCCTGGCTGAAGTGGGGGTCGTGGTACTTGAGCCGGTCGGCCAGCTCGTACGTCTGGGCAACCAGCTGGGAGGCGGAACCCTGGCGCACCATCGCGTCCGCCAGCACCTCGCAGTAGTGCAGCGCCTGGACGACAAGAGGCCATTCTCCTCACACGTGGGCGGCAGTGATGACGCAATAGGGGCCAGCACTACAAACTGACAGCGTGAGCCTACGTAGGGTATAGTATTTGGAGGATACGCGAGAGATCATGGGTGCATTGTGTGTGACCAAGCACGACTTTTTAAGCATGAAACAAGTTGTGGCATCTTCTATCGTTCTAACAAGCAGAAAAAGTTGGTGCCTTTTATGTAGCCACACTATTCCTGAAGGAAGAGACCTCCTGACTGCCCCCCTCATCTCCTGCAGTCAGCTGGCCCAGATAATAAGAGGGGGCTGCTCTTCAACACTGTCCAGATTAAAATAAAGCTACATTGGAGTAAAGGCCACTGTTGATTACCAATGTTAAAAAAGGCAGAACACTTTAGTAACATGCAATCTGCCAATCGTTAAAAAAGAAACGGTCAAGGATATGATGCCGAGAACTCCTCCTGTGTGAAAGACGGTGGACTTTCCTGGGGGCCTTGTGGAGTTGGTTGGCACAAGCAAGGCTAAGTCTGGGTGGTCGGCCATGCAGTTACATTTCCGTTTTGTAAATACTGGTTGAAAACCCCTAAATGCTTACAAAAGTAACTTTTGCTTGTTGTGTCACATGCGCACTGCTTTGAATTTGATTGGGTGCCTCTTCCATAACCGGCTATATTTTGGCCTCTTCGATTGCCTCCGTTTTTCCGTGGAAGGGATGTCGGAACCAATGTTTTGGAAACGTCCCACTACCTCACTGAAGAGGCGATGGTTGCACGGATACGTGCTGGGGACAGCGGTAACAGTGACGACTGGCGACACGGTTACGCAGCCTACTCAGGTAGTGTCTTCACAGGAGGCCCAACACATGACACAGTCCCTCGGGGACTTCGTTTCCACCAAGGACATTTAGCTCAGCTAGGTGAAGCACCTATAGATGCTCTTGGAAAAGATGTGCACTAGCTTTGCGTGCGGCAAACAAAGCTGACCGACTATGGCTTCTTTTCTGCAAATAAGTAGTAGTTTGACCTTGCTTCCATGAGAATAAAATGTTTTGAGCTCTGTTCCGTCTTTGTTTTTTTTCCGCGACCCGCTTTACAACAATTATCGGCTATAATGAGGCAATTACCCTGGCACTTGGATATTGTTATAAGTGGAGTAGACTGTACCTACTGTATTTACTCACGTAATGAACCCACTCGCGTAATGAACCCTCCCCCCACTCGTCTTCTTGAGAATTTACGTTTTTGTCACTTTGAATAAAAAATGCAGCGGAAACATGTTTTTATCTCAGCATCGTTGCTGATCCCTTAGACCATCATAGTAACTTGATATCACGCTGCAGTACGCGCAGAAATGCTAAAAACGCATTCCAACAAAAAGAGGAGGAGGAGGAGAAAAGCAAAAGGAAAGGCCGAGAGGTTATCCAGGCTTAGAGCCCGGATTGCTACTCGGCAACAAAAAGAAATCTCGACAGTAGCAAGAGACGTGAGCGCGAATGCCGTGGCTCACAATTTAAAAATTGCGCGCTTGCGGAGCGCCACCTGTTGAACGCAAAACGAACCTTCTTGTGCCGTAAAAACGTTCCTGTTTGCGAACAAATCACAAAACGTACTCCGCACTCCTTCCCTGCTCTTTGTTGCTACGGCTGGTTCTGGCGGCGTGCGAACAAAGCACTAAACATACTCCGCACTCCTCTGCTCTTGAGGTTCCACGACTTCACCATTACGCTCGTGGTTTTGTTGTTCAGCTGTGTTCCGACCTTTTTTTGTGCTCCTAGTGCGCGCCGTATGATGGGCCAGTACATGAGCTACACAGCCGGATTTAAACTGAAGGTGGTGGAGCGTGTGTTGATGCACACGGAAACCACGCGGCTGGGCGGCACTTCGTGTACGTTAAGGGCGAAAATGAGGTTTTTGGGCGAGGAACAGAGATTGCCGTGTGTTTCGTGGGTCCAAAGAAGGGAAGTTTCCCGGTGTCGGAAAAGAAATTTTAGAGTGCCTTAATAGCACGCAAGACGGTGCGCTACGGGCCGACAACAAATGTGAGGCGCCAAAAGACTTTACTAAGGAGGATAGCTCCATGGCGAGTAGGGCGCCACTAGCATGTTGCGAATAAAAAAGAAATTTGATTACGTAATTACTTACGTGCTTTTACGAAAATGGCAAGGCTCTGACAGTGCTTCTCTCTTAGCAACTTTATTGTATGAAATTTCAACCTTTAAAACTGTTGCAATTTTTTCCCACACAATGAACCCTCATCCCAAATTCATGCCCAATTTTCTGGAAAAAAAGTGGGTTCATTACGCGAGTAAATACGGTAATTTTTTTTCCCCCATTTCCCAATTGCAAGGTAAAGGGGTCGACTTATATTCCGGCTTATACGGTACTTCCAGAGCACGTGCAACAACTACTATTCTCGTGTGAAGGAGCTGGCAACTACCAATGCATCCCTGCAAAAGGTGGCTCACGGACATTATTTATTTATTTAAAGGGCACTGCTAGCCTGGGTGCCAAGCTTTAAGCAGGAGTGGGTGATACAAATATAACAACGAAAGAAATACAATAACGTCATTCAAGCGAGTACACTTTGGAGGGAGTGAGAGCTCACGCATGAATGAAGAAACACTGCACAACATTTGCACGCGTGGTCCGGGGAAAAAAAAAAGAATTTTAGTGTCGACTTTTCTCAGGTGGTGGGATAGACGGTATGATGTGTGTACTGGTGTCAAATTGAAATTTCTGGCGGTAAACCAAACAATTAGTCTTTGGCGGTAGCGCCCAACTGCGAGAGGCAAACAAAAAAAAACGATGTCCCCGACATCCTTGACTTACCTTTTGTGCGAAGCCGTACTCGGCCAGCCGCATAGCGTGCAGGAACTTGTACACCTGCAACGAGATACCCCAGGCATTACACTCAACCACCCCTCCTGCCCGGCCAATGCGTGCGTTCGCAGTTGAGCCCTTCCCCATACCAAGCTGCCTCGGCCCGGCGGCACAGCACGCATGACCAGGTGAGCAATGATTGGCTCCTTCGAATAGTTCCCAACAGCTGCAAAGCCGAATCTCCACAACTGGGACAACTGCCGCGCCGTTCTCACGAGCCATCCCCACTGGAATCCCCATTTACATGCAACTACCATCACCCGCCGAGGCAAGAAAGGCAGCAGAACATTGGGCACGCCACTGATCTGATTGTCCCCGAGGCTGTCCCAACCGCAGCTTGTTACTAGCGTCCAACAAAGCAGGACAAGTGGGCCAGGAATGATGGGAAGAGACACTGGAACGGACATGGCAATGATGTAGGCCCCACAGCAAGGCACCCCTTGTGGGTAAGCTGCACTCAGGGACACCACAGGCCTGATGCAAAACCTCCTGCCCTCTTGCGGCCGCCATGTTGTAGCCTATGTTGTGGCAATGATGTAGCTTCCTTTCCCCACTCTGAAAGCAACGCATCTATCTACCCAGCAGGAGAGGGCTTGCCTGCAGGTGGGGCAGCATGTAGTCGGGGCTGGCCAGGGACTGGGAGTACTCGTAGATCTCGGTGCACTGGATCGCCTCGTTGGAGGCAAACTCCTCGAAGGGCAGCCTGCGAAGGAGAAGGAGAGCGGTTCGAGGGGGGGGGGGGGGGCGTGCACGCATGCAGGCTAAGAGGAGGAAGACTGAACAGCAGCAGCGAGAGACGTACGTCTGGTGGTTGGATCCCAGCAGCACCAGCTTGGCCGCCTTGCAGGCGTACGAGCCAAATTCCACCTGGGACATGAGGTAGCAGAAGTGCGCCGCTGGCAGGCAGCCCCGGCTCGCTGCACAATGGAGGATCACACAATGCTGGGTGAACAAACAGCGCTAAACAGACCTCACTCACAACAACGGGTTGCAATGAGTGAACGCACTCCAGTGAAATGCGTACAACAACCACTCGGGTCAACTGGCCACTGTCCCCAGCCCAGCCTTCGGGGAAGGGCAAGTTTTATTCCGCACTCCTCCCTCGCCAAGCTGCATCCACCGAGTAAACTCAAAGCCTCTCTCTAGGGTGCCTTGATGCATGTGCACTCCGCTGAAGACATCGACAGCCGCCGTTACACCACAGCTGGGTAGCATGCGAAGGCGGCGCACGGATACTTTCAGAAACATGCACATGTTCGCAAGCTCTGTAAAGCAAAAGCTTTCTTAGTGGGACCGATGGCGTCTTGCCAAAAAACTAATGCATTCCCCCATAGACCGACTGGTCGACTGGAAAACTCAAGATCTCTGGACACACGGCGCATGCGTGAAACCGGTCTTACATTGTGCCAAAACGGTTACTCGAAAATTGCAAAAAATGAATGGTTCTATACAGGACAACGCACACATTGATCATGAAGAAGGAGCACAATGGTTCACCTTTATCTCATAAACCATGTATCGGTATACATTTAGATTGTTTGTAGATACTACGTCTACTTAGTGTGCAAAAACCGTCGCATGGGTTCGTTCTTCGTTTACGATTTAGGTCTTCGAATATTTGACGATCGATTGGACGCACTTTGAGCGAAGGTTTTGGCGCACTTTCGGCGTTACAAAGAGAGCTTTTGCGCTTCTCTCAACTTTCTTTAGATTTTTTTCCTGAAGTTTGGACAGCACTGAGTGCTGTTACTGCCTAAATGCTTATTAAGGGACCGAAGTACTCCCCATAAGCTGATGCCCTGTGCATGTGGTATGCGCTGGATGCTGACATAGACTTCGTTATGTTCAAAAAGAATAATCTTCCTTAGGCAGGAAATGGCAGGTTTTTGGCAAGTCTAATAAACCCTTACCCATTTCCCTTGTGAGCTCTGCATTCCAAATATGCTAATGATCATTTAAAGAACTTATATATACATACCAGCAGCAGTACATCTACCTTAACGCACAAATTTCAGTGCTGCGAAGCTCCCTAAGCCCAATGATGGTGGCTTATTTTAAAACGTTTACACAAGGGCAAGAGAAAAACAAGTTGATGGATGATGCCTGCAAGTATCACCTGTGCTGCACACTATGTCCTCATGGCAATGCCAGGCGTGGCCCCGGAGCAGAGCCTTAATGGCCTGCACAGCTCACAGCCAACAAACCAGTGCGCATCGGAAGGGCCCTCACCAAGCACGTCGCCCAGGGTGGTGATGCTCCGAGCGTCCACCTCAGGCCGGGAGGACGGGTTCGACAGGATCATGGCCAGGTGTGGCCTCCAGTCCCCCCACTTGGCGTCCGCTATGCACTGCACACAACCAAAACCACCCAGGGCAGCTTACTAAGACAAGGCCACTGTGGCACAGCCAGCACTGGCGCTCACTCCCTATCCACTCGCAAAACTCTTGCAACCCACAGGAGGAGAATCTGGGCGCGGGAGGAGAAGGGACACTGCTGCCCCCCCCCAAAAAAAAAACAAAGAAAAGTTTCCTTTTCATGTCAAAGGGCAGCAGTTGGAATCAAGCTCAAGTCGTAGCCACCCAAAATAAAATTTGCACTTTTAAACACAACTTGGCAGCTTTTTCTCTTACAAAGTGCAACGCGGCTTCCAAGTGTTTGATATTTGCACTAAGGGGATGCAGAGTACAACAGAAATTGCGACAGTGCATGCAACACTTGTTAAAAAAAATGTTCACGTCAACTCAGTATTCTGCTTTTAGTATTCGTTTTTTGAAAGTCGCGTGAAGACACTGGGATGAGGGTACAACATTTGATAGCTTCATTTGATAGCCACTTGACCTGTCCTCAGGGACAATCCCCCAGATTGGTGGGCGTTTAGTTTAATCCTGCAGATATAGCGGCGCAGCAAAACGTTTGCAGCTGACTCGGGTGACATTCACTTCAAAGGCATTCGAGAGGCAGGTGGAGCACAGGTATCGTACCTTGCAGTATATTGTGCCCACATGCTAGAGCGTTAAAATGTGCTCGCACAATAAATGCACCCTCACATTGGTTCCCGTCTGCAGAAAGAACGCAGCCCCCCCCCTCCCCTTCCAACCCCAAAAATGTAGCGAGAATGCTCAGACTATGGCCGGGTTGCTAGCAGTTGTCAAAAGGATCCCCGCACATTCCAGTCCCCGCGAATGCAGTGCCAACTATTTTATCAGGTGCAACATCAGGCGCAAAAAAGAAAAGGTCAAAACTGTTGAAGATGACTGCTCACAGCTGCAAGCAAACAAATGGTACTGTGTGTGCAAGATATTCAGCCCAACGAACATAACAAAGTTGGTGGAACCTCTCTTGCAGCATTCGCTGCTCTCGCGATACAAAACGAGAAAATGGGCTGGCATGAGGCAACGGATAAAATAAAGCCACGGCTGCAGACGTGCATTTAGTCGTAATGACGACAAAAGGAATTCCCGCCTCTCCTTCGCCCCTGTACCATCCCTGCCCTGTAAAGCGACCCAACCAGTCCGCACTAGACTACAACACGGCCGCTGCTCTGAGGGGACTGCCCCGAGCCAGAAGAGCACTACTCACAGTGACGGCAGCCGGCTGGCGGCCGGAGAGGTGCTGGTACAGCGTCTGCAGGGGGTCGTTGATGGCCAGGGCATTGGTGAAGCAGGTCATGATGCTCGCGTACGTGCGCGTGTCCATCTTGGCCGCCAGGGAGAGTGCGTGGCCCCACAGGCCGCACTTGACCGCCCAGTCCAGGGCATCCTGCGCGGGGGAAGCTGCCCTGTCGGCCCTGTGCGCCTCCTTTGGAAAACTGCCGCTCAAGATTACCGTTTTACGGCTAACACCGTTTTCTTTATTGTTCCTCCAAAAATAACTAATTACCTCTGATTAACTTGTGAACTCATTGACTGACTCAAAAAATGATGACATATTTGAAATCAGTGGGGGAAAAGCAGCAAGACTGACAAGTTTTACAGAGTTTACTTAGAAATTAAGAAATTGTTTTAACACCCATGTCCCCTGCTAAAGGTACATTGAAGACAAAACCGAAGTTGGTCTAAATAGATGGATTGAAATCCACAGAAAACGAATATGCCAGTCTCTGGGTCAGTACCTTGAAAATAATCGCGCAAAAATAAAAAAAATGAAGCAATCGGCCACCCAGCAGAGATGGCGTCAATAGCGACTGAGCGGGTTTGTTATAAGTCACGTGACAAACAACAGAACGAGAACCGCACACACAAGCTCTCAAAGAAACACATAAAATCTCTCTTCGTACGTTCACTTTCATAAGTCATAAACAATTATAAATGTACAGGTATAATTCAAGCCATGCCGACAATCGCAAGCTGCCAAGCCACGGCGCCGGTGGTGGTTGCAATGGTTATTGCAGGTTCGGCAAAATCACATCTGTTATCTCCTTGTTTACATCATGGCGGCAAGTAGCACGTCTGCCTTCCACAGTGCCGCTCTTCTGTGGACAGTAGTTTGCATCTGATAGAACAAGTTTTTTTGCTCTTTCGTATAGCGCTGTCTGCCCGAACGGAGTTTTGCACCCAGGCCAGAAGCGGCCAAAGCTGTGTGCGTGTTGCGGTCGCGTTCGCTTCGCAATGCAGTTCGACGGCATGCTCCTGTGGGTGGAACTGTGCTGACTAAGTTGGAATTATCACTAGCAATGATTACACCAGGAACCGGGCACGTAGAGTGTGTGCGAGTTTTTTTAAAAACCTTCTCGGCGTCCGCCGGAGTGAAATGACTTGTTCGCCCCCGTAAATCGCAAGAAGCGAGTGCTACCCTTTCGACAAACAGGAGGCAATCGATCGCCTGTTAATTTTGCGCTTTGGCCTCGAAGTGCATGCCGTGACAATGTGTATGTTTGAAATCATTTCTTGATTGTCTTGAAGTCGAATAAAATGTGTGTCAGACCGGGTCTTTTGATTAAGGGCATTGTGTGCTGCTATGCTTCCACTACAGTGCGTACTTAGGTTAAATGATATTTGTATGGTCTTATGCACGTTTTTCATTCCCTACTGGCCTCAAGGTGTTTAGTTAGTAGTGGTCTGGGCGCTTGTAAAAGCTCTAGGCACACTTCTGGTAGATGGGCTAATAGGGAGCTCGCTTCGCAAAACATTCAACAGATGGCGCAAAAGCGTTACCATATCATGATGAAAAAAAATTTAGCACTGCATGATGTTACAAGTTAAACTAACAGATGGCGCCATGTTATTAAGCTGAGTGCGTCGAAGCGACTAAAACCCGACTATCTATAGCGAGAATGCACATCAAAAGGGCGCCCCTCTCGCCATTCTCCCTGACTGCTAGACATTTTGTAGGTAAAGTAAAAGGCCGTGCGGCACGTTCACATTGTTTAACCACCATCTCACGTCCCGTACGGCACCAAGATTGACGCACAGAGTGTAGCAGGTAATGGAAGTGTGGGGTGGGCAAGTTGTTTTGTCTTATGTTGTTCTGTCATGACCAGTGGCTCCTGCGGCCGCGATGGCTCGCTTGGCCGGTTTTAGTTTCCTGCTAGACCACACCGCTGTCTCGCTCGCTTCCGGCTACCGTTGACGTCACGCAAAACATCATGAAATGGCGGGAGGAATGAAATGCATTTTTCAATTGCTAATTTCTCTGCAATTAAAGCATCTTTCGTCACCGAATAAATGCTGAGACGGCCTTGGGGCAGTTGAACTTCTGTCTCAGCCTAACTTGCTATTTGCTAAAGAAATGTTGAGACGAGGAGGCGAGGCGGTGTAAAAGATGGATAAAATGCCGGTTTATTCCCACCAGGGTCTGTCGTATGAAGCGTACCACATGCACCCGAGTGTTGTATCATCAGGGTTTTTAATGCATTATTTCTATGGGGAGTTTGCCGTCACAAGAAGCGGGTCACCATAAGACCGGGGGACGTACCAGGGTTCCACAGTAGGTGATTTTTCTTTTCTTTTTTTGCGAGTTACAACGAAGTCCGCTTGAACGAAATATTTCCAATTCTCCGTCAGCTAGCCATAGAAGTCAATGCAACAAAGTCCTCGCCACAACGAACCATTTGTTTGGCTTGCTTTCGCCTCAACGAAATTTTCGCTCATTGTGGCTGGGTTTGAACATTTGTTTCACTATAAAATAAGCATAACGCCAGCTATCTGCAACTTTTTAGCATTTAAGGCGCTTAGTTTCTCCGAAAACGTGCGCTGCGAGCCCACACCACCACCCAAAACAAAAACAAACTCTAGGTGGACGCCATTGTTTGCTGGTGATAACGATGTGGCTGGCCGTCTTTACACGAGGCGCAGGCCCAGCAGGCCCGGTTCGCCAAGCCGGAGCTACAGCCAATCCGTATCCAGTTTAAATCGCGCGAATGTGTTCTGCTGCTGGCGCGGCGCTGTCATGTATGCGTTGTGAGCAGCTGTCATTGCAGTTTTCCTTCTACAATTCTTCAAAGTCAAACGCAAAAATAATGTTTTCTTGTTCAGTCTTGCACCCGCGCAGCCTATGTTAGACACGAGCGTGTGCTGACGATAAAATGCAAGCGCACGCGGCTTGCCTGCCAAGGTCAGTTGCCGCTGTGCCTAGTGAGAGGATAACTACATGGAGGATAAGATAACGGCACCTCTCCTGCCTGCCACAAGCGAGAGGGGGGCTTCCGACAGCCTAGCAGTGCTAGTAATAAGCTTGGTAGATATGCCTTGTTGTGCGATAATATGTTTCGTGACTGCATTTCTTCAAACCCCCTCCCGTAAGGCGCTCTTTACGTGCAGGCAAAAACACACCACCATTCATACGTTTCTTATCCAAATAAGCACGGCGTAATTGCGCATCAATCTTTTCGTAAACATTGCATTATGCTGTCAATGATGCGGATAATATACGGAACTATTTTTTTCTCCTTCCGGTGTGTGTTGGGGCAGATTTCGCCTCAACGAATTTCTGCTTCAACTAAATTTTTCGCGCGTCCCGTCAATTTCGTTGTAGCGGGATTCGACTGTAACTGAGTTTAACTGCATTTGCACGCCCATACCATCACAGCACTGCCGGGCTGGCTGTCAACTTTGCTGATGGCAAACTATGCAAGTACATGAAAGACTGGGGACAAAACTCAAAGGCAGCTCAGTGCGCTCCCTTCAAGCACACGCTGCAACGGAAGACACGCTATGAGAGAGAAGCGGCAGGGTCGACCATTTATTTCAGCGCAAACAAGCGCTACGAAAGGTGCCACCCTTTAGTAAAAACCCAAGGGGGCTCACCTTCTTGTGGCCAAAGAGCAGAAACTCTCGGAACTTGGCGAGTGCGCGGCTCGAGCCCGTGGCCCCGAGCTGCGCCCGGTCGGTGACCACGATGCCCTCGTCGGGCGAGGGGCTGCTGCCATCCTCACCCCCCTCGGGCGAGGTCACCTCGCTCCCTTCTTCGCCCCCGGGCCGGTTCACGGGGGCGGCCGGCTCCACGTCCCCCCGGCCACGCAGCAGCAGCTCAGCAATGTCCGAGCCGGACACAAACTGCAACCCCAGGAAGGCGCTGTGCTTGGGTGTGCAGACAACGAAAGCCCCCCGAGGGGCCCAAGGGCGGCACGTACCCCATTCTGCCGAAGCATGAGCACGAGCAGCTCCCACAGCAGGATGTGCGACGACCGGTCAGGCAGGCTGGGGTTCGCAGAGAAGGACTCGATCTTCTGTGTGCAGAACTGGATCACGTCGTTCTTGTGCGTCTCGGACCTGCACATTTCCCGTCAGCTGCTGCGCAGTCCCACCAACCCAGGGGGCGGCTCACCTGATCAGGGGTCCCGGGAATGCTTGCAGCTGGCGGAATTGCGGGTCCTTCTGGAACAAGTGCTGCGCGACGAGAGAGAGAGAGAGAGAGAGAGACGAGCTGACTCGTGCGCTGCTTTACAAGCATGCCAGACGCATACCTTGAGGCTGTGCAGCTCAATGGGTGGGGGCAGGCTGTCGCCACTGACAGCGGGCACCAGCTTCAGCAGCCCACTGACCCCACAGAAGCGGGCCAGGGGGTGCGGCCGCGAGAACTTCTTCACCTCTTCCGGCTCGGGCACCACTGCGCGGGGGGAGGAGGGCCACTGGCCGCACCACACACACTCCAAAGCAGGGCTGCAACCGCTGCTCACTTGCCTTCATACACATGCGCACGGCTACTTATCAACTAGGCTGCACAACCAACTCAGTTTCACCAACAAGTTTCTGCGGCGGCGTGTATATCGGTTCCAGGCGTCAAAGTCACTGGCGAGGCGTCACTGCTTCATCTTTTTTCCTCGATATCTCGATTATTTGTTATAAGTTCGCGATAAAGTTGGTGTCACTGTTACCGGGACAAAGCAGTCTTTTTAATGAACCAAGCGTGTATTCTGCCTCCAAGGGCCCTTTGATAGAATTTGCGCTTCAGGCTTCCGGCTGCAAGTAGGTCTTGGTTATACCGAGGGTCGGCACGTAAAGGGTCAGATGCATGCGACTGTCACATAAAAGGTGCATTAATTCGACACAAACAGCGACTAAATGCACATGTGTTGGACACAGCAAGCACATTTAGTGACTGACCGCTCACTGAAGCACCACTGACTGACCACACAGTGAAGAAGCAGTCATGACTGACTGCTCACCTGACCGCACACTGAAGCATTTGTGATACAAACATGCCTTCCCGGCAGTTCCGGGCCAAGGCACCGAGAAAGGAATGTGTTCCGCAGTGCATGCAACATGCCTGCTATGGGTAGGCTGGCTACTCGAACCTTGCAAAAAGCAAAATGTGGCACCAGCGAGGTAAAAATGCAAAGCCAACAGGTCACTTGCTTTTCATTCCAATGTTCCGAAATGCTTAAAACTGGCATGGCTCTTCGCATTACAGCGGGCAGTTGAACGGTTAGCGCACCCCGTCCAGTGATGACAATAGCTACGTTCATTGTCGACGCATAAAACCAAGGTTACGTGGCCATTAGCAAAGACTTGAAAATGACAACCTCAGCTCAAGCAAACCTGAACCTTCTGATACACCATGAGCACAGCACTGAGGTATCCTAGCACACACTGGGATGGCTGCCGCAGAAACACTGCGCGTACTCGGAATGCTGTTGCCATGGGCTGTACTTCAGCAAAATCATGCCCGCCTTTTCACCATCTCTCCTGCCATCCCACCTCTAGTGTTACCGTGTCTACTCAGATCTTCTAACACACATTCGCGAAAAGACGCTCATGGGTGCGAGAACTTCACTCATTATCGTGCTAGGACAGCTTTTTTCACTCGCTGTATAGCAAAGCACTAATAAAATCGCCCTCTCAAACTCAAACAACAAAAAAAATTGGTCGCGTGCCTGCTCCTTTTGTTGCAAATGTCGTCAAAAGACGATAGTCTTTGTAGACATTTGCCAAGGAAATGCCCCCTTTGCTTTCCCGCTCACCCCTCATGCTGTTCCTGTTCCGTCGCGCTCATCCCAAGGTAAACACACTAAAGGTTTGCTCAAGGCGATTTGAATTTACTGCGTTCCACTGCAACAGGCCGGGTTCCTCGATGCCAGCGCTGCAGTATGGCGCAGACACGCGCGAATTGAGGGGGCCGACTTCAAGGTTTATAGAACCGCGTTGCCGTGCTCCACGTGCGTTCCAAGCAGAACGTGGAACCTAGCTAGTAAAACATTTCGTTGCTGTTGCCGCGTGATTTCTCATATGCCGCCAAGAGGTGGTGCGGGCAACAGCAGGCGGCGGTTTTCCGAAGTAGATGTAGAATATCATTTGCTATCGAAAAACCAAGCATCCATGAATTTTTTAATAAAGGAACACTGTAAATATCCCTTGTATACTAATTTCCTGTCTTATATTTGCGTAATGTATTGTTCTTGTTCAACAAAGTTGACAAGTATGAACGTATAAACCAGGCTTCGACCTTTACATTTGGCTGTGAATATATAAGACTATTGCGCAGTATCCATTTCACTTTGGTCGGGTGGCTGAATCGAGTTACAGACAGACAGACAGACAGACGGACAGACCAAAATTTCTGGGTTTAAGTAGCCCAAGAAAGACTATCATCTTTAAAAAGAAGAAAAAGAAGTTTAGTGAGAGGCTGTAACAGAGCGGCAACCCTCTTTAGAAAGGGGCACACTGCACGGTAATCCCCGATTATACATGTCCCCCGGTTTTACGACCACCCGCTTTTTACCACACAACGTTGCTACGTCGCCTCGCAGCCAGGGGGCAAGAACAAGCCTTCCCCCTCCCCCCGCCCCTGCTCCTCCTCACCCAGGAGCTTTCCCCCTTTCCCCCATGCCTTTTAAGAGCGGTGTGCGCACTTCGTGGGGGACCAAGAGAAGGGATCACGAGGGAGGTGTGGGCCTTCCGTCCCCTCGTCCCCAATTGTTCGGGATGGAGCCTTTTACCCCGCTTGGACGCGCCGCTAAGCCTATTTGGCCTACCTTGCTGGCAGCTCCCGTGTAGCCCCCGGCCACTGCCGCCCGCTTGGGCCGGGCCCTGAGGCGTGTTGGTACAATGTAGTTCTTGGGCCTATCGCAGCGATCAATATGCGCTGTACCGCTCGGCCAATAAACCTGGTTCGTCCTGGCCCTTTGGAGCCTGCTGTCGCTTTGTCAGTAAGTCAAACCTGCCGTGGCGTCCCTCAAGATGCCGCCAACTGCTTGGGGCATTTTGCAGTGTAGCCATTAAACCCCTCTCAATCCCACATTGGCGCCCAATACAATATTGACACTGCGACAGAACAGGCCCTTTGTTTGCCTTCATCGCTGTGCTATTTCCCACGAGGCGAGCTGTTTGGCTTTTGAGCACAACGTTTTTTGTCGTAACGTGCTCTGGCCAGCCGTCGCTGCCCGCAAACAGAGGCAATTATCACCCGACCCGCGCCAGCTTCGCCTTTGTTCTGTACCATCTGAAAGGAGCAGCTATGCCACGCCTGCTAACTCGATGCATGATTTGAACTTGAAGCAGGGCCATGTGCCCACTACGTTGGATATGGGAACATTTCCTCTGATGACGTTAGCCTGCGGCTACTGTATTTCCACGTCCAGATTTGTTGCGGTCTTGGCAGTTTTTGCCTTTTCCCCTCTCAATTTGCTCGGCCGCACTGGCCTCCTTCCCATCTTATCTCGTGTGCACGAGGCACAGGGCTGGTGGGCTAGCGCCGAATGGCATGGGGGTTGTGTGGCAAGTGGCTGCGGGCTAGCACAGGTGCCGCAGAAAGGCGGGGGGGGGGGGGGGGGGGGGGGGCACACAATAGCTTTTTTTTGGGGGGGGGGAAGTTAGGAGTTCGCAAATTAAGCGAGAACATGCTAAATGTAGTCATTTAAATAAGTTCTTTGCCCACCTGTCGTGTGAGACTGTCTAATAGGGTGTCATTTACAAGTACCCCAACCATACGACACCCCGGCCATACAACGCTTTTACCCAGTCCCTTGGAAGCCGTATTATCGTGGTTTCACTGTTACGTAAATGTTAGCCGGCTATTAGTCCTCTGTGGGGCAGAAAGTAACATTTACTCGCCATCTAAAAAGGGGCACTGCTATCTGCCAGAGCTTGTTTTTGATTTTCATTGGCACAGGAAGCACTCGAGCCCCTCACACCAGCTGCGTGCAACCTTTGCGCACCGCAGATAACACGCCTGCACCCTCCAATCAGCCAAAGGATGTTACTGCCGCCCCAAGGGCATCTTATCTTTCCTGCGCGCCGCATTGCTGTAGAGTGTAATACTTTGCATGCAGTAGGCACCTCCTTTCTAGGTGAGAAAATAAACCTAGTTTTTCTTTTTCTTTTGAAGTTGCACCATCTTTGAAGCTGTGCTTCAAGCGCATATGTGCCGATAACGATGAGCAATCACTAGCGTCCTTTCGGCCAGTACTCGATTAAATCGCCCATGCGACTTTGGGACGCATTATCTGGGAAAAAAAAGGTGGTGCTTATCAGGACCGTTTTACTGGGTTAACCGCGATCAAGAGAAGCCACCCACTATGGTCCAGGCGGGTGGACTCGGTGTCCAGGATGCTGGGGTCGCAGTCATCCTCCGTGTTGCTAGCAAAGCTCTCGTCTCGGGCCGACGAGCGGCCGGAGTGCACGCTGTGCCGCTCCGCGAGGTGCGCTGGGTGGCCACCCAGCCGGCTGTAGTACGCGTCCACCTGCTGCTTGTAGCTGCGGCAGAAACAGGGGAGGAAGGGGTCTCTGCACTACGGCAGTTCCTCGGCAGTTCCCCGGAATGATAGGCAACACCACCTCGAGCAATCGGGAGCACGGGTGTGATGTAAATATTTTCCCTTTAATGCAGCAGCTACTATCACAATTCAATATTTTTTTTCGGTAAACAAGCTATTATGGAAGATGGTCCTTTTCACAGGCTTGTCTTTTCACAAACTCCTGCTACATAAACAAATGCTGCAGAGGTATAGGATAAAAAGTATCGAACAAGATGAGAATGACAATACATATGTTCTACTGAAAAAGTTGTTTATGGCCCAAAGTGATTGAAAGGGGCTGTCAAGGCTTTGCACGCTTCCTCTCTTCTTCCCTGTTACCCACTATGGTAAGGATGTCCTGTTTCTAATAAACTTGACATTTCCATCATTTTTTTGACCCTGCACTTGCGCTGCCACGCACTCGCTTCGTTCACACTTGGGTGCATCTTTTTGCGGCCACTTCAGTGCAGTGCATAAAGGGGCTCCACTGCACGTAGAATTTCTCAACTTTAGAAGGTTACGGTAAATGCAAGCCTAATCAAACATAAAAAAAAAGTTGACACATTATATAACACTGAGTCCCCTCGCACACACACACACACAACAAGCAAGCAGTCACTGCCCTCTCCAACTCCTGCCTGCACCAATCAGGATAACAACAAGCCCTGCTCTGAAAGTTGAAGAGGGAGAGGGCTACACCGCTGCTGCTGCGTAACAAGACAGCCTCTTTCTGTTCGCTCCGTGAGGGACTGCAGCTCTCACTCAACTGTATATTGTAGTTTAAATCTATTCAAAAATCTCTGCCGCCAGTGGTGCTTGCCTCACAGAGACTAGCCAAGAGTGGCCACCTGTCATAAAACGCACACAAAAACACGCGAGAGCACTCTGGCATGCCTAAGGAAACCCTGGCCACTCACGCAGGATTGGTGCGGTACAGCTCGTCGTGGTAGCCGTAGCCAAAGCCCGAGCCAGGAGCCATGCCATACACTGTGCCCGGAGCAATGCCGTAGCGATGGTAGTAGTTGTAGTAGTCCCTCTGGTAAGCACTGTAACTGTGGCCGCCTGTGCGAGACAAGAACAAGAGTGCCCGTCACTCTGTGCGACCAAGACAGCCAAGCGGGAAGCTGGTGAGGTGCACAGCAATCGCAGAGCCAGATTTGGACCGAAAAATTAGTCTACACCTGACTCGTGTCGAAATCAGGTACTAGCAGCGCTCTTGTGAATCGTCACAAATGCAGCTGTCATGACCAAGTAAAGGCCTCAAGCATCGCAGCACAATTCTTGAACAGCCACTGCGGAGCGCAGAATGCATCCCAAAAGCTCACTAAAGTGTAAAAGCAAGTTGGCTTATGGCAGTAGGTTAATGTGTCATGAACACAAATTACTATAGCCCTCACAGCAGCAGCCACTGCAGCTGCTGCTGTGAGATGTTTGAGTGGTGCCCCCTGGCTCTGACGTCAGCTTAGGGACTCGCACCGCCGTCGTCTGCTACACTCCGCTTGTGAGGGGCAGCAGTGCCTGGGCTAGAAATCGCCCGCTTTGATGCTGTAGTGCATTAAAAAGCGTATTTCTAGAAATTCTAGTAAGGCACCGCCCACCAAAGTGGACGGTGCCTTAGTTGTTTATTGTTATATCCGATATATTGTTATACGCGGTGTCATTATAAGTGGACTCGACTGTATTACCACACACCCAAGGAGCCAATCCTTGTAGCCTCAATTCTTTTCCTAGATGCCATGGCATCCTCCCCGCAGTATTTTTGCATTACCAGCTGACATTCTGGTCATATTCCTTCTTTAACATCCCCACCAAGAGCAACTTTCCCCGCAACAGAGCCCTTGTGGAGCGTCTCGCTCCTCCTTTCCCCCCCACAATGCTCCCAAGACGAGACAAGCCGGCCACGAAGACGGCTCACCTGCCGACCCGGGCCGCTTCTGCCGATGTGTGTAGCCCTTGCGGGAGTCCGGAGAGGAGCTGTCCGACTCACTGTGCCGGGATGCTGGCCGTCTCTGGTCCCCCCGCCCATCCTGAGACACGCGGCTGGACGGTCGCACTCGGTCACTGTAACGGTCGCTGTGGCGGTCGTCGTACCGGTAGTCGTGCCTGCGTGGCAATGTTCTGTTTGTGTCCAAAACAGTACCAAAAATGTTGGGTTGTTTGACCGCATCAAGAATGCAGTCTGCGCAGAGCCAACAAAATGCACACAACAAAGGTCCGTACGTTGGCACAGTGTGCTTGTGCGTTGCTTCCTCTGCTCACTGTCATGCCCCCCCTATTGAAGGACCAGGCCCACAGGCCCAACAGTGTCAAACTGGCTCGACAAAGCCAATTACCCTATTTTTGCGTGCATAACTCGCCTCGACATACAACCCGCACCCTACATTACATCCCGAGAAAGACACAGACACAAAAAAATATCCCGGGACATTACCTACAAACTTACCTCGACACATAACATGCACCCCATGTTGCTTCCCAAGACAGACACACCATACCCACACCATTGACCGCATAATACTCAATCTTCATTAAAAAAAAAAAGATAGAAAAAGCGTGCAATTATGTCATGTTTATTCAGGTAACAAGCACGTTTTCTAACTTGACGCAAAGAGCGGTACACACCCAGGTGGTTACTCTCACCTGCCACCCGCGTACCGGTCTCCCCTACGGTCTGAACGGCGCTCCCTCCACTCGTCGTCACTCTCATGGCCCCTCAGCGAATCCCAGCGGCCAGAATGGCGTTCACTCCTCCGCTCGCCCTTGCGGTAGTCGTCCCGGAACTCCTCCCGCCGGTCCCCTCTGCGGTCCTCGTAGTAGTCGTCTCTGCTGTCGTGGTCGTAGTCCCGCCGCTTCCGGTCCTCAGGGGCGCCACTCCTCCCTTTCCTGTACTCCTCGGGGTCCCCTCCCTTGCCGGCCGGGCGGTCGTAGTAGCGGTCCCTCCGGCGTTCCGGGTCCCTCCGGCGTTCTGGGTCCTCCCGGCCCTTCGCTACCCGCCTGCCGTCCTGGTCAAAGCCGTCCCTGCCGCCCGTCCAGTCCTCGTCATCGCCGCTGTGCCGCGCCCTGGCCGACCTGGACGCCTTTGGCTGCTCCCTGCTGTCGTCCCTGGCGTCCGGCTTCCCTCGTCGGGGTTCTTCGTGCCGTGCACGTGGCTCGCCCCTGTCGTTTGGTCCCCCTTCATGCTGCTTGCCGTGTGCCGGAGCGCCGCTGGTGGCCTCATAGTGGGGCGAAGGGCGGGACACGGCTGGGGCACTGGGCCGCACCGCTGGCAAGCTCTCCAGGTCTTCAGCAGCCGCGCGGGTGGCCATCATGGCGGGCTGGAACCGAAAGGAGTGCCTCGATCAGCAGCAGCCAAGAAAAAGGCGACAGTGGCAAATCCTGCCTCGCCTTGTGTGGCTTGTCACTAGCAGCATCACAGGATTTGCACACACTGCTGTAATGTCAGGCAAACTCTATTGTAATAAAAGGCAAAGGTCTTCACTAGTTGAAAATACTGGCTACTAACTACCAATCAGGGGTGCGACAGCCCAAATTAGATTTAGAGCAATTTTTGGAACAAGCAAATTTTGGTTTTGGCGCTGGAAAATCCAAATTTGGAGCGGGCTACGGTATAAAGATACATTCATTTTGTAATGCAAAATCTCAAGAGCAGTTTAATGCAAAAGTTGTGCAAACAATTTAAAATGGGTTCAGACATCCTTTAGCTGCAGTGGACAAGGTCCTGCAAACCTGAACAACGAATTCTGCAGAAAGCTACAAGGCGTAGTGTATTTGTGCCAATCTGCCAATCATGTTCATCTAAATGCTTAAAGAATTTACCAGATCAAGCAACAAACAAAAAAGAGAGAATGAAATAAAAAGTGTCACCGATACTTTTATTTGTACTCAAAACCCTTATAAATGACCAGCCCCCCACCGACGACAGGTGGGCGCGGTTGCTCCATATCCTTCAATATACTGTGAGAGAGCAAGTGAAAATACGAGCTACTAGAAAGATTCGACAGGTGGCGCAAACAGTCCAGGCATAATTTAATGCGTGCCGCATGGTCACTCATACCGACCGAGTACAGCGCGCGGAGCGACCAAGCCCCCCAGCAATGAAGGGTGGGCGCCGTTGCTCTGTACTCTTCAATATACCGTCGTAGAGAGTATCGAGTGAAAATACGAGCTACTAGAAATATTCAACAGATGGCGCGAACAGTCCAGGTGCACCCGCTTTACGCTTTGGCGCGAATTTTTGAACACACAATGGAGAATGTACCGGTACGTCAGTGACACTGCAGAGGGGAAATGCGAAAACGTACCGGTATGTCAGTGACAGCGAAAGGTTAAAAAGATGAATAGAGTTATTGAAAAACAATGAAAGGCAAGTCAGTGATCGCAATTTCTGTGCAGTGCTATGGGACACCGACGCGTTGACGGCACTTGTGGCTGATGCAACCAAAACAGCAACTTTCAGGAGCTGGCCGAACTGCTCAAGGGACTCGTCTTTCTCGAGCTCCGAAAGAAATTATTCACAATAGAAAAAGAGTTCTAGGCCCGTGCATCATGATTTCTGGACATTTGCTCTTTGCAGTGAACACAATCTGAAGCGTATTCAAGAACATTAATCCAAAGAACAGGTACCAAACTTTCGCAAGCATTTTTCTCATTTTGGCAATTTTGGAGGTTGTCGCATTTTACTCACATAGGGCCTCCACGATTTACCAGTCCTGGGCGTCCGCAGGCAGTCCAAACTGCGCTCGGGCCGGAAGACCCACAGGAACGCATAGGAAAATCGAGCGTCGGATCGCGCCTCAGGCAGTCCGCGGACGATCCGGGACTGATAATCGAGGAGGCCCATAGTTTCGTGCACTTAAAATTGCCATATTGCTATGAAACTTGGCACACACACTCTTCAATGTATGCAGAGTGCAATTATCTATCGGAATTTATGATATATATTTATTACCAGGGTAAAAAATATGAAATAATTTTTCAAGAGCCACTTACATACAGCTGCCTGGCACTTCTACTCATTTTTTATTATGAAAACGTTTTTCTTGTAACTTTAGGCTCTTAAGTGCACAATGTGGTTCATAACTAGTACAATGAGCTACTGCACAATGCTGTACATAAAAATTTTAATGTTGAAAAAGTGCGAGTAAAAAACCCTTTGTTTTGCTACAGTAAAGCCCGCTTATATCGAACACGGATATATCGAATTATTGCCTATATCGAACCCTTGTATAATTCTGGTAAAAATTACATGCATTTAAAACTTTTTATATCGAACGCGATTTTGCTCATAACGAGTATATCGAATTCTCCCGCACAGGATTTTTCGCTCTCCTTTGGCATGCGGCAGGCTTTCCCGCAATACATCGGCGCACAGCGGTGGCGCGTCTCCAAACCGGCCGTGGCAGAGTGGACTGTTGAGGAAAGACGAAGACGAGCTTGTATAGGACATTATCACCATCATCGGTTAGAGAGGAAGAAGTGGGAATAAAGCATTCTGAGCGGTGCCATGGCCTGGGGCCCAGTTCCTCAACATTTGGTGCCGTGAAACCCGGGAGGAACGGCCCAGTTGACTGCATGACGGCGCAGCGCCTCTCCGAGGCTAGCGAGGCCTGGGAAACTCCTCAGTGGGATACTTCGTGATTCCGACATCTTGGAGGCCTTGCCCTTGGGCGGCGCCCACCATGGCCGGCTGCTCGACGCTCCACTCCACCCACACTGAACCCGGAGACAACCCACGAGCAGACCTGACCTGATGTGGCGCAGTCTTCGAGGACGCTAGGCCTGGGGTCCCCTGGAAGCTACCCAATTCTGCGAGCATCGTCATCGAACGCTGTCTGCCGCTCGGGCTCGTGTCTAGGACACCCCGTTGCCTGCGTTCGCGCCGTCTGCCATAGAGGAGCTTCGCCGCCACCGTGACACTGTGAGGGAAGCCGCCACAAGGGGCGTAGCTGCCATTCAATTGCTACTTCAGGATCCCCTCTCATCGACCTGCCAGATCCGCTCGCACCTGCACACCGTCGACAGCAGGTACGAGGAGTTGAAGTCCCTCGATAAGCGCATATATGAGGAGACCATTGATTTGGACGACCTTGAGGCCGATTTATTCGATAGCTACGAGTACGATGAAAAGGTCGTCACGATCTGTACACTGGTGTGCTTCGCCAGACCCTCCGCTGTTCCTCCGCCAATTGCTGCTCGGAGCACCGGAGCGCCCAGCGATTGCTCCGCCGTCATCAGGCACTGCAAGACCGCGGTGCCCTCCGGTGACAGCGGGATGACCGCGCAGGCTGACAAGGTGGCGAACGTTCCCGCGGCGTGTGAGCCGTGAGTTTCTGACCGTCGGAACGTCCTCACAGCTGCCGACGAGTCTGATCCTCCAGAGAAACCAGCGGAGAGCACGACCGATTCTATTGAGGCACAACTGGGTGCACCCAGCGGCCCGACCAACGGTGACTGCGTCGTCGTCCAGGACGGCCACGGAACCGACCTCTCCAAGGACCCCACGACCACGATGTACGGTGATGCCGACCCGTCCAGCGTGATGCTCCTCGACGCTTCAGACATCGCTGCCGCTCGTCGGGGTTCCTTGCTGAGAGAGCACGTGGTTGTTAAGTGTCACAAGTGCGCCCCGTTCCCACTTGTACGACGATGGCCGTGTTGCTCCCGGCGCTGGCTTCTTCGGTGGCATCTCCGCTGGAGTCAGCGCTTCCTGGTATCCCCGACTCTGATCGGCGCACCGGCCTTCCGAGTTGGATCGCACGAACTGTCAGGTGACCCTGGTTGCGGCGAGATCGTGAACGGCAACCGGGGAGCTTCAACTGCCACGCTTGGCGGCCCCCTAGGAAGCTCCAGGAAGCCACATCATCCGCTGCCACGATCATCGCTCCTGAGGCATGGGGTTGCAGTTCGCGATCGCGATGTGTGCACACGACGAGCGGTCACGTGTGAGCAGCTACCATCCCTGCCGCCCGGCACTGGCTACGTGCGTGCCTGCCACGGGCACAGGACTGGGTTCGTCAGTCTGAGGCTACAGCCCGAGCAGGGTGAGTTCCCCTACGATCCTGGCGGCTACGGCGAACCGGGAGAACAGGACGGTTACTAACGCACCGGGGTCAGCAATGACCTGCTTGCTCACCAACTCTTCCTCACCATCAGCCACGCCACAATGTTCAATGAGTATGGCGAAGAGGAGCTTGCCGCCGTAAAGGAAGCTTGCAGGGGCAAGCTAGACCAAGTGTTCAAAACTACTATGCACCCTTACCGACAAAAAGGGCGTCTGAACCACGAGGGATCCCAATCAATCCGGCATTGCAAAGAACCTTGACCCAAGATCGCCCGCTATCTAGCTCCTACCCCGGAACCGAGGGTTGTTGGACTTTCCTTGCCAGGGCGGAACAAAACCGGTACAAGGAAGCTACATCACTCCTCAAAGCACCGGTGGAAAAGGAAGCAACTCACAACCGGAGACCGATGGCTCAACGAATCACAACGATGAGGCTGAACTGGCTGTTATTTATTTTTGTGCTATTTCCTGCGCGTGTTCCGTGCATGTGTGTGTGTGTGAGTATGAGTCATTGTCGCGGGCGGGAGGATGTTGAGGAAAGACGAAGACGAGCTTGTATAGGACATTATCACCATCATCGGTTAGAGAGGAAGAAGTGGGAATAAAGCGTTCTGAGCGGTGCCATGGCCTGGGGCCCAGTTCCTCAACATGGACCAGGTCCACACATGCATGCCGTTGGAGCTGAAAGCGCCACATTGGGCACTGCGGGCTGCAGTGTCATTGATCTTCATGTCCGCGCCACTCGCTGCGCGCACTTGCTCGGTTCGCTGGGTTCGCCGTTATTCGCTTGTAGCCATGCTTGTCTCCGCTCTGCCGAAGATGCCGAGGACTCCGTACCGCTTCCGAGCACGAGCGAAGCCATCGCTGCCGTGGCCCTGCTACGGCGATACTGCAGTGCCATTGAGGGCAGCGGTCTTGTGCTTGTCGACTGTTTAGATACCGTAGAGCAAGCAGTCACCAGCAACGCGTTGCGCTCCAAGAAGCAGACTACACTCACGCAGTTCTTCCGGCCAAATAAATTCTTGTTTTCTTTCCGAGAAAGTGTTGTTGTATCAATAGTGAACTGCAGGGTGGCAAGAGCTCAGCGTTAGCTCGTGACTCCGTCGGCAAGATTGCTCTCATAAAGATTTTTTTTTGCTTCACTTTCTACATAGAATTTTTGCTATTTCGAACTATTTTACAATCTTCGCGTTGTTCGATATAAGCGGGCTTTACTGTATTGCATATATAATAAAGAACTAAGGAGGCTACATAAAATTTAATTGCAGTTTTGAAATCTACAAGGAAAGATCTCTCTAATTTGAAAAATAAAGAAAAAGTGTTTTCGAGTATCATCTCCGAGCCCTACAGCAGCACCAACAGTGCTATGCTTCACATGCTTCCTAGCAGATAGCTGGAGGTGCATAAGACCCGTTCAAACTTGCGACTGGCGCGACAGCCACGCTCGGTGTTTACACTTGCTCATGACACATGTGACGGAGGCGATGTATTTTTGCTTTTCTTGTTATCGTCTCTCACTTACCGTATTTACTCGCATAATCCTCGCACTTTTTTTTTCGGAAAAGTCAATGCAAAGTTAGGGGTGCAAGAATTATGCGGGGAAAAAAAAAAAAATCCGGTGCACAGTGTTGCCAATTTGCCTTATGCCAATCCCGCTAAATGTAGCGGTTGTTTTTTGTATAGGTAATCTCAGTGTTGCCAACAGCAGCTATTTCTTTTTGTTTTATTATTTACAACGTAAACAGTCTCCCGTCAATCAGCAATCATGAAATTGCCGCCTTTGCTTTCTGGCGCGCGCCTTATCTCGTCGTCGTATGTGCGTGCCCTACTCCAGTAACGCACGTTGAAGTCGGTGACGCCGAAGCGCCTGCCTGCGGCACGGTTGCCGTGTTCGATCGCGTACTCTTTCGCTTTCGATTTGAAAGCGGCAGTGTAGCTGGCGTTCCTCCCCATGGCGAAGCGGCACCAAGCACAAAACAATTAGATCAAAAAGTTCTCAAAACGGCAGCGAGCTATCCACCACTGACGCGAGTGACTCACTGACTGCTGCCGCTCAACGGCAGGACCACGACGGTGACACGACGACACCACGACACGACAGCGGGCTGCGCGAACACCGTCTAGTTGCGCGCACGCGAAACATGCGCGAAACCGGCTCAAGGACAGTGTGAGTAGCGTTATAGTGTACTCTAGTACACTATAGTAACGTGTTAGGGCGCCTGTTAAGGAGTAGCCATGCAGGTTGTTAGGGCGCCTGGATGGCCTTGGATACACAGCGCTCTCCGCCGAACGGAGAGGCGGCGGGGGAGGGCGCGCGTTGGAGAGCGCGTGCACCATGTGGGTTTCGCGAGCAGGCAACTTTCGCCGCTGCAAAGTTGGGGGTGCGAGGATTATGCGAGGAACCAAAAAATTCAAGTTTTGGTGGCTCACATTAGGGGTGCGAGGATTACGCGAGTGCGAGGATTACGCGAGTAAATACGGTAGAACGAGACTTCACGGGAGTTTCAGATTCGGCATTGTGGAAGTTGTTCATATTTTTGTTATTTATGCGACCCTTGTCGTAGAGGACAGCGGTCTCTCATTATGTCGATCAGCATTTTTAGCAAGAACATCTCGGCAGTCACTTTCAGAGAACGCGCTGTAGCCATCTACAATGCCGATTTGTGTGTTCGTGCTTTGGCATGATATGACAACAGGAAATCTCGCCTCCTCCTTCCACATGAAGAGCAGCAGTGGCGACAAAAATTGGTCAAAACCAACCCCTCTTCTCGAGCAATGAAAGCAATGCCCGGTGGCTAGAGCGACAGAAATCGCGTCGCTTTTGGTAGCTCCAGTTGCCAGTGTAAAAGGACCTTTATCAAAGCTGGGTTGTCGGTGATGAGGAGCATTAGTGCTCTCGTTGGTGCCCGCTATCACGCCACTTCCCTTTCCCCTTAATAGTACAGGGGTATCATGCCAAAACTAAAGTCCCCCCACTCTTTAGAGCAGTCTTACCTTAGTTCTGGCATAGGTACAGTGAACTAAAATAGCCGGCACTGTGTATGAAGGCGGTCTGTGCAACTGGATTGGATTGGATGATGTTGTGGAGAGGGGGGCAATCGCGGAAGCCCGCGAGGGCCGGAGAGGAGGCGCCGTTCCCCTCGCTCCGCAGCCAGGGCACGTCATGGGTCACGCGGAAACCCGGCCGTCCAATGGGGCGGCAGGGCGGTGAACATGACGTCATTCGGGAGGTGAGAAGAGAGGCGCAGGGAGAGCGCGCGCGACTCGGGAGGCGACGACCACCGGAACAGGAGCAGGGCGAAACCGGCTCATCTCAGCGAGCATCGACGAACATCGTCACCGGTAAGGTGGCTTTATCACCGGTAGCGCCTGAGTCAACCGACTCGGCCGCTCAAGCAACGCTGGACCCGTCGACGACGCCGAAGACGGGAGCGCGAGGGTGGTTTGGAGAATAAACCACCCCAGAGGATTGCCGCCTGTTGTCCTTGCCTCTTGCCTGCCTTCCCACGCCGGCGCTGTCCACACGGCAGCCGCGTGCGGAGGATCGTCCAAGTTAGACCCACGCCACAATGTACAAACCTCAGGTTGCCAACACGTTCTTTATTATTCCCTAGAGTTAGCGAAACTAAGAAATTTTGCACATAGACGGGCATTTTGGTGCAACGTGGTGCAATTTAAATGAATTTAATGGCTTTAGTACAGCTTGGCTCAAAAATATGAAATTGTATCAAAACGGCGCAACTGGCCAAGCTGTTGCACCCCTGACCAATCAATAATCATACTGCCTATTTCAAGCCCGTTTCCACAGGAGTACCACAGGGATGCATCTTAGGACCCTTATTATTTTGCAATACTATATGTTAATGATTTGTTCAATATTGATAGCACTACAAATATTATAATATATGCTGATGACACAACCATGCATAGTAGCACGAAAAACCAAACTGATGTGTTTTGTATGGCCAACGAATTTCTTAATGCTGTCCCGCTAGAGCAAAGCAAATTTGCCTAAAATTAATGCTAGTAAAACTAAAGCAGTCCTGTTTAGAGCAAGAAACCGTACAATTGACTGCCAGCACCCACTACAACTACATAATTCCAACATTGAAATAGTACCTACGATGAACATCTTGGAGTAGTGTTTGAGGAACACGTGTCGTGGAATGCTCATGTTGGCCTAGTCTTATCAAAAATTTGTCGCTTTACTGGTGTTCCCTCTAAATGCAGTTTTGTCTACCAAAAAGTGTGAAGCTTGCAGTAATATATCAGACCACGTTTTTATCCCATTTACAGTATTGTCACTTGGTATGTGACAATACTGTAAACACACGCAAATATCACACGCAACAGACGCAAGTATCACAAAACTTTGCGGACCCCAATAAGAAGCAGTTCGCATCATTATGAACGCAGGATATGACAGCCACAGCCCCCTTTTTTCTTTTGAAGATATGAAATTATTACCAATGACCCATTTTTATAAAACCTTGCTGCTCAAACACTACGAAACCAATGCAAACAGAAATTACAATGTACTATGCAACACTTACAAACTTGTGCTAAAGATCTACCCATGCAACATCTGCCTATTTGACCGCTGGGAAGCACCCAAGAATGAACAAATTACAGTGAACACACACTGCACCGTCAACTGCCATTTCGTTCAAATGATGTGCCATGTATACAAGACTGCTAATACAGTTGAACCTCGATATAACGAACCTCGATTTAACGAAATTCACGATATAACGAATTTTTTCAAGTTTTCTATCAAAATTTTGCTAAATGCATGTATTATTATCTCGATCTTACGAAGTAATTTCGTGTGGCGCTTCCGATTTAACGAAGTCGCGGCAAGAAAGGAAGAACGAAATTTCGGTCGAAGCACGTTTTATTTTGCCTCTCAGAGCCTACATTGAAAACATTCAGTGCTCGCATTAACTCTTAAACAGCAAAAATGAAAGAAAAGCGGTGAAATCTGTGGTTGACAATTCAAAGCGATGAAAGAAGCTGCTCAAACCGCTAGTGGTCATAGACGGTCGAATAGTGCGGCCACCATTTTGACGTCTCCGTCGTTGCCTACGCCAGCGCCCTCTATGCTTAGGCTGCCAAAGCCTACTTAAAGCTTTTTTTCTACGCGTCCTTCCTCACGGTGCTGCTGCTCTAGGTTGTGCTCGCTGATAACCACATTAATATTTTGTTCGTGCATCATTAGGTGAGTCTTGTAAGCACCGTGAGCACTCCAAGGAAAAGAAAAGTGTTCTGAACAAGAGCCTGAGGAAGTGTCGGTGAAACCGACGGTAGACCGACGGCCACCGAAGTTATGGATGTCTTCGACGTTCTGCGGAGGCACGCAGGCGCACGCGGATGTATAAGAGCAAGCCTTGTTAGCGCTGTCAGCATACGAGGTCAAGAAACGCTAAGCACTGCTTACGGACTTCTTCACTACGGCTTAAACATCAAGTGCAGGTGGCAATAAATTGCTCTCTTTGAACGTGGTCATCTTTGTTTCACCTGTGTTTATTAGACAGCTGCGGTGTGGAGAAATCGGTTTCTTTAGGGCTCAGCGGGCATAAAAGTAATTGCTTAATCGAATTTTGCCGGAAGATACCTAATGTAAGCTTTCAGTTTCCGCTTTAGCGGGAGCACGTAAGCGCTGCTACACACAGTCCGTCCGCATGTACTCTGCTCGACTCAAAATCATGGCAATCTCGAGTGTCGTGGTTGCATCCCGCGCCCATACTGCAGAGTTTTTGTACATGAAAAAGGTCTTTAGAAAGTTTCATAGCAGCCTTCCGCTGTTGGCCCGCCGCACCCCTCAAGGCCGCGCCTAAGCCTACCACTGAACAGACGAAAAGATGCGTAACTTCGAACCAGCACCTCGCCGGGGTGAAGTTCACGGGGCATAGACGCGGGTTCAATTGACTAACAGCGGCGTTTACTATCGACTGAAATGAAAAAAATAAAAAGTGGAAACCTAGTCTGCTATCACATTTAATGAGGCGTTGCGGAAAAAGCACCGGTTTTACGACGACACATGAACTACCGTCGGCTATCCGAATTACATAGCCGAAGTGCTGAAACTCTCAATTCACACAATTTTCGCGGCCAGTTTTAGTACAAATTTCGCTTTAAGTGAAGAGGTATCTACATAGCAGTTGTTTCTGGGTGATGGGCAAGACTTTGAAACCTCAATAACTGGTTGAATGAACTGTAAAATCGAAACCTCGATTTTACAAAATTCTCGATTTAACGAAATTTCCGCCCGCAAGTACGACTTCGTTATATCGAGGTTTAACTGTATACCATGTTTCACGCAAGTGAATTTTATGTTGTACCACGTATGCAAGAGTGCTAATCCACCATCTGTTACATGTAGGTGAATTGCATATGTTGAAGCATATGTTGTCATTGCACCTGCTCTGTACAAGGGCCGTGGAGCCCGTCCAGCCTGTTCTGGGGCTCTTGGTGTCGGAGTAAACGGATTAGATGCGATCTGATCTGCACTGGCCTGGCCACTAAGTGAGCACCACATGCACGTGAGACAGTGCCACCTGAAGATATTATTTGGAGCAGGCGAGTGTTATTACCACACACACAACCGTTGATGGCCTTTAGATAGAGTACCCCGGTCCCTTGCACCCCCCTTACTTCGACAGCCACATTTAAGCACCCTTAGTTGGGGGGCTCTTACCCAAGTCAAAACCAATTACGAGGAGACAATTAGGTTAATCCCGCAGGCCCCTCTTCTCGAGCCAAATAGAGCTGCCCGTCTAGGAGAGATCCTTGGCACACCAGACACCAGGAGGAGCCTTTGCTGGCCTGGAGACGCACACCTCTGCCAGTGCCTGTCCTCGTGCATTCAGAAGCCGACGAAACAAAAAGCCAGAACCCACAAGGCCTGCGCCCAGTGCCAAGTGGCAAAGGAACTGGCGCCACCACGCTACCTCTGGGCGGGTGGTGCTCCCCGAGGGCTCGGTCCTCTCTGGCAGCGCAGACTCCGACAGCGGGGGGCTGGATGCCAGCAGCACGGGGGCCTGCGCCTGCCCCCCCCCATTTCCACGAGTCAGTGGGCCTTTGCAAGCAGCGAGCACTCTTGGAGCAAGCAGCACACAGCCGATACAGCACATCGAGGCTGGCCTCCCAAGCATTTGGCTTTCACATGGCTCTCCCTCACTAGCAGCTTCAGATAGCGGGGGCAAGGATCGTTGTGGTGCCACTTCCTTCTGCTACACTGACACCTCAGGGCAAAAGGTGGGGCAGGTTTGAACTAGGCGCAGGAAAGGGCTACAGAATTTCGGGCAACGCACAAACTTTTAACAAAACACTTTTCTAAGGTCCCCTTGACAAAACGCAAACATTGAATGGGGCACAGAGCGAGCTCGTCCCTGGTGCACCACTTGGCAAGGTGAAATGACGCGAGATTTACAGCCACCAAGGCTCTATGCAAAGGGTTCAATGGCCCATCATTTTTCTTCTTATCATTTGGGGGCAAAATTCGAGGGAAATGGGGATTTTATTCACGCCCTATCAAAAATTGGGGTTTTTCTTTTCACTGGCAGGTACAGCAACCGCCGAGGCTCTGCGCATTGCCCCGGCGTCGCCTAGCGGTGTGGCCCTCTTCTGGTGTTTGATTCGTGCAGCGAAATCCTCTGCAGGCGCGCACACTCAGCAGCAGGCCTCCTTGGCTCCCCCGGTGGCCTTTCAGGGCTGCCGCATTGAAACAAACCGCAGGGTGTGGAGAACTTTTACGAGCGAACAGCTCCGGCCCTCCCTGTGCAGAGGTGTTGGGTACTGGGGCCTACTTGCCCGGCAGGTCCCTGCCGAGGTCCCGCAACCCCCACTCACCCTGGTGGGCACGCTGCTGCTGGAGGGGGCCACCTCCCTGCCCAGCGGGCTCTGACGCATGAGGGGCAGGGCTGCGCACGGGGGGGAGCCGGCTGCTGCTGGCTGCTCCGAGACCGCCTCCCCACTGCTGGGGGCCCTGGGCAGGGGCGCACACTGGTGATGACGACGATAAGAGGTGGTCCGAACGCCAAGCTCTCTCTGCTCCAAAGCCAATTTATCCACAATCTAAATCCCTCACCCCAAACGCAAATGCACAGCCAACACTATACCTGGCCAGTGCCCTCAAATGGGTTCAAGGGCTGCCCTTGAACCCATTTGAGGGCACTGGCCAGGTAATGATGGCGATGCCCTGGGCATCGCCATCATTAAAGTCCAAACTCGGAACAAAACAAATGAATCCCTCATCACGAGATTGCACTTTGATTCGACTTGGTTAGCAGGGGAAGAAAGCTTCGCATTTCAACCATCTTTGTCATTAGACAAAGGGCCTTTGATTTTTTAAGTTACATAGGTGGTCCACAGTTGCAGACATACCGTATTTATTCGAATCTAAGCCGATAGTTTTTTTGAAATACTGATATATCAAACTCCAGGGTCGGCTTAGATTCGAGGATTTTGAAATACGCGCCAATTTCCAAGTAAAGTGGCGCGCAGCTAGCGCCACCCAGAAAAGAAAGTATTGTAGCCATTACTAGACGAGCCAGTAGCCACTTAAGGGCCATAGGCCGCCATTTTAAATTGTGCGGACCCTTTTCTGTGGGACAGTGGCCTGCGTGCGGTGTGGCGTTTGGTTTTGATAGCGCAAAAAGAAGCGGTGCCATTATAGTGCCGCTTTTAAAAGAAAAGTTGTTTTAGCTGCGGAGTTGTCGCCGAACGTTCAAGCCGGGCGGGACTTCGGCGTGGATGAAAAAAATGTCCGTCGTTGGAGGACGCAACGGGAGAGGATTTTGCGTCCTCCAACGATCGCCCAGAAGTTGCCCGGTGATTTTGAAGAGAAACTGATTGAGTTCCAGCACCGCATCTTCATGTTCAATAAACGTGTTTTCTTTTTGTGAACGCTGACCCTGCCTTTTTGTTCGGCCTACATTCGAGGTAAGTTTTTTTTTTTTTTCGCGCCTTCGGACTTTCGGGGGTCGGCTTAGAATCGGGGCCGGCCTAGATTCGAATAAATACGGTACTACTATTTGTAGCAATCCCCTGGACATACATTAGACACCAGACATTGCACCTAGTACACACCACCACAAAGAACGCACTAGAAACCAGAATCCTCTACACAGACTTCACAGCACAGGAGACGGGTGGTTCGAAATTTTTGCCCTGACAGTGCGTTTACGTACTCACCATCACAATGTTGGCACCTAGTGATGAGAGAAAAGTACTTTCAAAGTACCGACGCAGTGCGAGAATGATTTGTTTTTGCAGTCATTCCTGGTACAATGACCCTTCCATTATTTCGCACAGCCAGTTATTACGCCGAGTGCAGCGCAATTAATGCAGCCCCAAAGACAAAGTACAAGTTTGTTACATACCAAAGATTGCCCCATTAGAATAACACTAATACCACTTTCAACGCAGACTTCATTCCGCAAACCATGCCCTTTGATTTGCTTGCTAATATTTTGTGACCAGTGTCTGGCCACACCTGGCTATCTTGTCTTGTCTTTTAAGCGAAGCACGCATTACCTTCTTTGTATGCTGCACCGGAAATCTCGTTTCAATGGGAAAAGTGTTGCTTTGCGGTCACTATCCCAGACTGTTCATGATAATTTGAAAATGTTCTCGATCTAAGACGATTTTGCTAGAAGCAAGAGCACGACAGATAAACGTGGTGGAAGGCAAATGCCACGGCATTTGATTCGCAAACACTCATCTGTGCACATAACTTTGTCGACTGATTCTTTGCCACTCGTGTTTTCTTGAAGTTAAATGCGCAGCACAAGTTCACCCCAATAATCATTAATTTCTACAGGAACCTCACTTTGTACTTCACTGTGTGAGAACATAATTAGGAAAACAGAGAACTTTTCTGCACTAGAGTTATGACGCATCATGGGCTGCTTGTTGCATTTGGCTGAGGCTGAGAAAATGAAACACAGGTTAAACAGGAGCTACACGCCTGCAGGACGAGCAATATGTGCACGAAATTTAGTGCATATTCTTTTTACGGTGGTAAGTATGGTAAGGTAAACGATGGAAGTTACAAACAAACCCGTAAACATAGGAGCACTGCAAGTGGCACTGCGTCGGGCGACATAGCCCAACCCAGCCGTCAGGCGCATTGGACTTGTTTGACACAACATTGCCTGACTGGTATATTTTGCATCTTGGGGAACAGCGCGAAACGACGGGGACACAAAGAAAGAAGTGGACAGGACAAGTGCCGACTATGAACTCATTTTAATGGATGGACGTTTAACTACATATGCATACACAATCTCCCTCCCCCACACCACGTGCCAACATCAGCCAATGACATAATAAATAATAATAATAATAATAATAATAATAATAATAATAATAATAATATAAAGGCAGCGATATAATAAAGGCATAATAAAGGCAACGACATAATAAAGGCAGTGCTTGTCCTGTTCACTTCTTTCTTTGTGTCCCCGTCGTTTCATGCTGTTCCCCAAGATGCAAGTGCATCAACTAGCCCAAATTGCCACCTTGACTGGTATAATCAACACTGCCACTTACATTACCATCTGTGGAGTCATGCCCAATGTTTCAGGAAGCCATTAGGATAAACTGTAAATGCCCATACGGGTTTCTGAAACGTAACATGAGCCACAGCTGACCACTAAGGAACTAAGCGTGTATTGGCATGGCCTCCCGCCAGCCTCAGTGCACCCGGATGGTACTCTCCCTTCTGGGTGCCTGTTGGCCGCCCAGTGCAAGTACCAAGGGTGCCCCTCCCGACCCCTGCTCACCCCAGGCGCGAGGAGGGCCGGTCGATGGGTGGGGCAGCCGGTGCCAGGGTGACCAGGGGCTGCATATCGGGTGCATCAAGCAGCGTGAGGCCCGCTCCGACGGAGTCCACGGCCCCCGGCGCGGACAGCAGGGGAGCCACAGAGGTGGTCCGCCGCAGAGACGGACGCCCGTCCGGAGGCAGCAGCTCCAGATTGTCTGGCGCACCCCCGTTCTGCTGCTGTTGCTGCTGCAGCAGCGCTGTGGACAGAGCACCACTCGCTGGGGAAACCACGGTCGCTTCGGGTGCGGGCAATACTAATTACTCGCTACAAGGAACACACTCTGGACCCTGCCACTGTTCACCAGCAGCAGTAACTTGACCGTTTAACTAGGCCAAGCGCACCTTGGCAGTCCCTGGGCAGTCCAACACTGCGCTGGCAACAAAAATTCCAGGGGCAAGGGTGCTCTGAAGCAGTACGCAGGAGCAGTCCCTAAGGGCAAGCAAAAGGCCCAGAACACGGCGGAACAGCCACTGTCCTGCTGCCCTCTCCTGCCCTCCCCCACCCGCTAGCCTCTCTACGTGCTGCTGGCCTGTGTTGGTCTAGTTCCTGTGAAGCAGCGCTTCACAAGAGCTATACCAACCATTTACACGGGTTTGTACAGCCTTCGCAAGGTGGCAATCCTACACCTTCACATTCAGGGTCCCAAGAACGCCTAGTTGCTCGGCCGATTCGTGGTGCAGCGCACGCCGGCAGACACTGCTCCATTGGAAAACAGCTGATGTGTCAGGCAATGTTATACAGGCGGCATTGCCTCAGCTCACAGTATTCATACACAAAACAGCATCATCATCGTTGTCGTTATCATCATCATCATCATCACAACAACACCGTGACCGCTAGTGACAAGATGCGCACAAACAGCTGCAAGGCACATCAGATGTCAGCAAGCTACAGAATCAAAGCACAGTGAGGCAACAGCAGGGGGGCTTCGTACAAAGCGAGTGAAGAAGAATGCGTGCCAGCAGAGGCCCAGGTGGTGCTCCCCTCAGTTAGGGCTGGTAGCCACTCACAGTGAACAAGAGCACAGTCCCACATACTACCACACTGCCCAAGCGGAGGGGCCTAGAAGCACCGAAACTTGGCACAGGTGGGTGTCGTTTTTTTCCGTTTCCTTCACTACCTTTTTTTCTGTTTCCTTCTGTTTCCTTCACCCACCAGCCACGGTGGCGGGAAACTAAGGCCACCAATGTGGCCAGGGGATATAAAGGGTGAATTAAGACCAACAAGCCCCACCCACCCCCCTCCCTTCCAGCCCCAGTAGGCAAGCCCCTCCAGTGTTGTCACAATGTCAGCCTCTCAACATGGCCTGTAAGAGCACACTTTAACCGTTCATTACTTAGAGCTCACCAGTGACCAGACCATGCTGAAAGCCTCAGAAAACTTGCCAAGAGCTGCACTTGGCCATTTCGTATTCAACAGATTACGTAAAAACCGGCAACCCCCCAAGGCCTTCCCTCAAGCCTCAAGAGCCAGCCAGGCCTCACACGCCTACGCGAACAGGGCTCGCACCCCTCCATCCAACCGACCAGAGTGAAACAGCAGCAGCAATAGAGAAAAGGCTCCACCGGCACGCTTCTACCGGGCATGCACAACAGGCCAAATCCTTCCCGCTGGCTCCGACTGCACGATGGCCTCCCCGAGCGGGCCAGGCCACCCCCAACCGCCAAATGCACGGAATGTGGAGAGTAGCCACCCCTCGCGACACTTGAGGGCGCGCACCTTGCTCGGCAGGCCGCACGGCCCACACACATGCCGACCCCCTGCGGGGTGACCCTCCACCTCGGTCCTCCTGCCAAGTAGGTCCTTGTCAGCAACCGGACCCCGTTTCGCGGCCGCCGAAGGGGCAAAACGCCCCCGGGTGCCTCGAGCGCCCGCAGAAAAGGCCGCCAAATTACCAAAAAGGATCCACTTGGACGAAGGCTTTCGAAACCGAGCACAAACAGCAGAGCTGTACGGATAGCCTACGGAGCAAAGTTAAGTGACACGGTAATGCCAACCCTCCCGACAGGGCCAACAGAGTGCGCACGAGATGGTAGGCGACAGCCGCTAGGTGGAGTGCACGTTAGTGGGGCCTCGGAAGAAGGGCTGCGCAAACGGTGCAGGGGGGCTGGCATGCCACAGCCATTAGTGCGAGGCTCCACCCTCCGCATGCCTGGGGACGGGCCAGGAGGGGCAGGCAGGCATACACACAGACCTGCTCAATGCTAGGGGGAAAAAGTGCGCGCAAAAGTGGCCCGCCAAACGGCAAACAAGCACGTCCCCCTCACTGCCAACCACACCCCCGTCTGACATAAGAGAACGCAACGTACCATGCCACAAATACCATAACAATTGGTAGATAACCCGTAGGTAATCTGTGGAAAGAACACAAACAAGGCCAGTCACTAAATCGGGAAGACGACAGTGGCTTCCTCTCAAGCCTGTGCAGACAAGAGACGGGTGAACAACAGCAGTGAACGTCTCCCCCCACATGCCCCCAGAACACAACACTCGCTAGATGTCAACCCGCATCGACACAACCGCACATGCAGAATTTCAACACAAAACCGTGCCAAGTAGAGGCAGTCAATAAACGGTTACAGTGGTGCTACGGTATGCACTGCAGTTCCAACCAGGGGGGATGCACAGGCGTGGGGCAGCTGGCATACTCTCACAGTTGCAGTGTGTGTGGTTCTCTTCCAGACAGTAATTTAGAGCCACGCACCAAGGAGCACAGCACGGCTCTATTGGGGAATGGGGGCAGCGGAGTCTTGGAGCAGTGCTACGCATCAACAGCAGGCAGACCACCACAAAACAAGACCTCAATTACGCTTATGCCTGGTGGCACACAGCTGCAGTGTGTGATGTCCACCCCTAGGGCTGCCACATCTGTCACGTCAGTTTGCGCGACGCAGAACGTTAATTAAACGTGGTCACAGGCTGCGTGGATACCAAATCACCATTACTAGTGTACAACTGATCATAACAAAAAAATGACAAAAATGATGAGACCCGCCGGGGCTCAAGGAAGCCACACCAGAAATTGAGAACTGCCTGTGGAGAGGTGTTGAAATCGCTGCTGAAACTCGTCTCGCAGTTTGACGGTGGGCACATGGGAAGAGGCACACCCGAGATTGACAACGTCCGTGTCCTTAGGACTCGCGGGTTGGAAAGTAGTCCGGGTCCCCCTCGTTTGACGAGTGCCCCCCACCGAAGGCTACAAGTGGACTTTGGGAGGTCGTTGAAGACTACTCGGATATAATTTTGCATCTTCCTCAAAGTTAGAGGGGCCGTGAAGACAAAATGCAACTTTGTTCAATTAGAAAGATCTCGTCTGCAGTAGCTCACTCAGCTCCACGCCAGTCAATAGAGACGTTTATTTGAAAAAGTGCTAGAAATAATAAAAAGCCTTCATATTTCACGCTACAGTGGTACAATGCAGGCCAGCCCTAGAAAGGTAGCAGGTCAGCCTTCAAGTGATTAGACGAACCAGAACTAGGGTAGGCCCCACTACAATCGCCGGTCACGCTTTGTGACGGTGCCTCTGGTCGGCAGCTGCCCGCTGCACAACCAACACTCCATGATGTCACAGAAAGGTGACCGAGGGGACAGAGAGGGGAGTGGCCACTGCTTCATTCGTTTTCTTCAATTAAGGGGGCACATGGGTCTTTGGGAGCAAAAAAATTGCCCAAAAAGGCATTTTTCTAGGTATCACTTTTTCCTTAGTTTGCACAGTTTTTCCCCTTAAAAGTTGGTACTTGAACAGTACCAGGTATTTATAAAAGCCGTACAAGCCTGATTTCAATGGGGAAAAAAAATCCATAATTTTCTCTTTTCCCCACGAGTGGTATTGCAGCAATAGGAAATTCTCGAGAGGTACATCCCAGCATGTAGACCAGCAGAAAGATCATTTCTTTCACAGTGCAAAGCTGAATGGTTAAACCATCCAATATTGGGAGCAGATTTTGCATTTTGTTTTCAGTGGTTATTTAATTAGCATTATTTTTAATTGGTTACCAGGAGTACTTCAAACCTTGAAGTTAGAATTGATGTACATTTGTATGTGGTTGCAAACTGCTTCACACATTCCATTCTGCACAACTTCTAGTATCTATTCATGCCTTGCTGGTAATTTTTCATTGATTCGTTCTTTTTCCATTGTTCTAAGAACAATCAAGGAAGATTTTTAGTTATTTCAGAAACTAAATGCCTTACATTGAAACTAACTGGATGTTTGAAATCAGCTAAAAAAAAACTGAACAAGCCTATAAAGTTTCATGAAGATTTGTTGGAAAGCAAAAAGAAAGTTTCTAAGACCAGTGTGCCCCCTTAATATCTCAATGAGCTTGCCATAAAATCGGCACTGCTGTTATCGGGACAAATCAGTGTTTCTAATGAACCAAACTTGCATTGTGTCTGCGTGGCGGCCTCCTTAATGTCAAAGCTGATATTCTGGTGACGTTATCAAAACTAGACGGGCACTATGAGCCTTGTATTTGACATTTCCACATCTGGCCTGCTTTGGTTCTCATCAAATCCCTTTCAGGGACCTGAAACATCTCGTGGCCTCCATTGTCCACCAAACGGGCAGTACCCTCGGTCGAGCCAGCCTTGCGTGGGTTAACAGGGATTCCTGCATTTGCAGTCAACCGACAAGAGTGCCGGAAGAAGCACCAGCATCAGTGGTGTTCATCGGCACCGAATTGGAGAAGTTCCCTCAAAGCCGCTGGATTGAACGGCCCACTGAGTGTTATCTGCAGCGTCCCCACTCTCATCGACAGTGATTGCAAACAACTTTTACAGCAAAGGGGCGGTAAATACCAGCTTGGCCCGAATCTTTGGTGTTCACTGTCAAAGTAGGGAAACGAACTCCGACGGTAATCCTGCGACCAAGACATGACTCGCGTGAACGTCTGCACTTGGCCCGTTTGTTGAATTCTTTTTAGCACTCGGCAGATGGGCAGGCAGAGCCCGGAGAATGCTCGTAGGAAAATTGCCCACAGAGCACCCACGAATGTCTTGGAGGCCCAGGTGAGCGCTAACAACAAAGCTGCTCTTACACCGTCCTCACCTGTTTCGGTTGTGTTCCGACAAAAATTCTGCCCCTTTAGAAGCGACGCTCTGAGCTGCAGCACAACTTGCTCGCATATTCACGGGCTGCATTCCTTGGGCCCATTCTGAAGGCACACTAGGACCGCCCCAGTGCCTCTGTTGCACCAGAAAGTAGGCCAGAGCTACTGCAACAAACACCCACACCCTCGAAGGCAGACGAGTATCGGGAGAATCCAGTCTGCATATCTCGAAGCCTGCACTCACAGCGAGGCCAGCAGTGGAACTGTGCCGCTCCCACTGTGGCCCTTTGCACAGATGGGGACCCCAAGCCCAGCCCCCGCTTGTTTGGCACAGCAAGACCGAAAGGCAGTTTCATTTGGCGATGCCAGCCGCGAGCGTACGCTCCTCGGAGCACAGCCGTGCCAAAACCATGGTGGGCCACACACGGCCTGTGGTCACAGTGCACGCAACTCTCACGTGGCTGGCACCTCAGTTCAGACACGGGATGGCGAAAACACTACTGCGGCAGTATTCTCGTAATTGTCCATTTTGAAAAAAACGCCCGCTTTATTGTGGCGTACTTCCAGTTGCAGGCGGGCCTTGGGTTGACTTTTGTGCAGCTGTTCTTGCAAGCACATTCTAAACGACTAAACCTATTTTAAACTATCTCTTATGCGTTTATTGTTCCGCCAGCGAACCAACAACAATGCGAAGAAAAATCGCCTGCTCCAAATTGTCCGCTCCGAGTGGCTCCGAGAAGCTGCAGCTCATAGCTCCACCGTGCTTGCATAGCGTCACATCTGGGTGTTCGCTTTTAGCCAATGAGGGATTGTTCAAAACGGACACTTTTGAAACGGACACAGAACGGACAAAACACGAGAATACTGCCCCTGCACCACAGCCAGCGCTTCTACCTCATCTGGCGCTTCTATTTCGCCCCGAGCATACGCACGCAGCCACAACACGTGCACCACCCATTCGTGGCCTGAATCGGCGGATAAAGCCACAAAGAAAAAAACAAGATGCGAGTCCCACTGCCCACAGTTCCTCTGTGGAACACATGCACGAGGAAAGACCGCAAAGAACTGCGTCGAAACTGGCCACCGCCCGAGTTTGCTCCCTGGAACTACCAGGAAAGACGGCTCCTCAAGGTGCATGCGGACCCATGCAGCTCGATCCCGGCACAGCAGCACACCCCACTTACCTGAGTCGGAGGCCGATCCCTGCCGGACGGGCGGCTTGAAGGCGCCCCCCTGGCGTGCCCGGATCACCGCTTTCTTCGACAAGGCAGGGGCGCTGCACTCGGGCGGGGGGTCCCCCCCACCCTCTTCCTGGGATGACGGTGCCACCTGCACAAACACGGCCCCACCAGGCATCGTTGGCTGCTGCGCACACTGAGTGCGCTACCCAGTGGTCTCCTCGCAGCGCTCTCTCGGCAAGTCCGCCGGCCGGGCAGAAACGATTCAAATCCAAATTCCGGCAGCGTTACGTGCCACAGCTACACCTGGGAGCCCCTAGGGTGCACCAAATGTGCACTAAAATCTCGACACGTATGCGTTTGTTTTTTCACATCTATCGTAGCAAAAATTTCGCACCACTTGACGCTAGTCAATTGCGCAAGACAAGTGAAACGTGCACAACACAGACCAATCATGGTAGCACATGTGGTTCAAACCAGTTCCCTTATTGGTGCACTTGTCCTGCCACCTACTGATCTTCCCTTGGCCATTTGTGCTCCTCCTTCATTGCTTCTTAAACGCTAACATTTTCGCCTGTCTGCCCTTCTGCATGTCAATCAATGCAGCCACCCGGCCACAAAATAAGTGAATTATTGAACGATGATGATGACTAGGGTTTAACGCGCCGACGCAACGCAGGCGATGAGGCGCGCCGTAGTGGAGGGCTCCAGATTAATTTTGACCACCTGGGGATCTTTATCGTGCGCCGAAATCTTGTACACACAGGCGTTTCTGCTTTTCGCCTCCATCAGAAAAGCGGCCGCCGCGGCCGGGAATCGAACCCGCGACCTCGTGCTCAGCAGCGCAACGCCTTAGCCACTGAGCCACCGCGGCGGGTGAATTATTGAACGAGACGTTTATATATGCAAAACATCTTGAAACTACTGGATATGGTCGCATACCCCATATTTCTCAACATTGTTCAGCAAGAAAAAAACATCAGTCGTATTTGGAGTAAAACATTAATACATAACTGATACTAGCACTATTCTTTAATTTAACTCTTTCGTTACCATGGGAAATTGACCTATTTTGAGGGGTCTAACAAAAAATTTTTTCTGTGCTATACATATTGGTTAGGCACACACTGCAGGGACACAAAATGCAGATGATTCAGCCTCAAATATTTCATTTGGGTACCTTGTGACCTCCAGACATTTAGTCCCAAGAATACCTAGTGACCGGGGAGCCGGAGAACATGGAAGAAATGGCGACACAAAAAGCTAGTTCTATACTCGGTGACAACTTAAGAACGGCACCGGAAGTTGCCGCTGTGCCTTATCACCGTAGCCGGATGTTTCTCCGCGCGGCGCAAGTAGGGCGTTACTGGGAATATTTTGAACATGGCGTGAGCCGTTGCCATGATTTTTTGGACTTAATATGCTTATAAATGACTCCAGTGACGACAAACAAACTGCGTGAGACAAGGCAGACGATATCACGCATTCATAGCAAACCCCTTTCAAAGTGCGCGCACTGACGTCACGGGTCCGGCGCTTTGGTGGAGTGATACACTACATGAGGTGGTGCCGTTCTTGAGTTGTAACCGAGTATAGCAAAGTTTGTTCGTGCACAGAGCCTACCACAACACAAAGTTAAAGCCCTGCTCGCCGTTTGTAAGACTGTGCAGCAGCTTGTAATCCAAGCAGTAGCGTCTGATGTGGAAAAAAAAAACTGAAATAAAGACCACACCGCTATTTTTAAAGGGGCTTTAAATAGGCTTCTGAAGGTCGCCGTTTCAATCGTGCAATCACTAGAGAACCCCTTTTGTGCCTTATTGACAGTGCTTTGCCATTTAATGTAATAGAAATCTACGCCTCAGGTGTCTACCCCTTACTACACTTACCGCTAACTATTGTACATAATAATTTGCAGACTTACTTTTTCTGATACTTTTTTTTTTTTAACTTCCTCACGTTCCTTGAACTGTCTGTAATGTTTGCTAATGCTTAGAATTTCTTCCTCTACTCATTGAATCGCATGGGGTCCCAATACAGTGCCAAACTGCGGGACTTCTCTCTGTACAATGTTTTCCACACACTGTATATTTTGCTACGAATAATAAACTGAAACTGAAACACGAGTCGAAATGGTGACCTCCCACGGAATGGGCAAGACCTACCTCTCGTGGTTCAGCAGCCAATGGCACAGGCTCAGGCAGCACTTCCTGGTTGACAGGCTCTGTGGATTGAGGGAGAGGGGCCGCATGTGGTCACCCCCAGCCAACCAGCACCAGGGGAGTCACTACAGCCACAGCACGACATGCCAACAGATCCCCTCGTGGTTTCTACTCTTGACAATACGTTGTGCGCCCAAGCAGTGAGAGAGCTCGCCTTTTCCCAGTGCCGTTTCTTTTGAACGGGGAGAGCGAGAATCGGGTGAGGAGAGAATTACAAAGAAGCCCTGGCAAGGCACGTCACGCTGCTTGGCACGCTTTGTGCTGGTCCACAGCAGGCCTGCACACTGAGCGAGTGATGCCGCCCACTCACCGTCACTGCCAGGTGGCGGGAGGGGCAAGCTCGTATTGGCATCGCTTCCTTCTTGGCCGTCGAGCTGCGTGTCGACAACAAAGCCCGTGGAAGTGGACAGATCCTCCCCGACCTGTGGCGCAGGAGGGTGCAGCCCCCCTGCAGGCTCTCTCCGGTCGTCCCCGTCTTGGAAGAACATGGACACCGTGCCGCCGTCCATGTCTCCCGAGGGCTGTTGCAACTCCACACCGCCTGCGAGAGAAGGAGGAGAGGGAACGTGGGGAAACTCGAGCCCAGCAGGAGACGCGAGTTCTGCCCTGGACACGGCATCTGACAATGGGTGAGCCAAAGGGAGGCTGTAGCTGGACAGGCGTGCTTTGTCCTGCAGCGAGGCTCCTCCAGGCTGCATCTCAGACAGCCAGAACCATTGATTGTAGGGTTTAACGCGCCGACGCAACGCAGGCGATGAGGTGCGCCATAGTGGAGAGCTTCGGATTAATTTTGACCACCTGGGGGTCTTTAACGAGTGCCGAAATCTTATACACATGGGCGTTTGTGCTTTTCGCTCCATCAGATAAGCGGCCCCCGCGGCCAGACAGTCAGAATCTGTCCTAAACTACATACCAAAGATGCGACTGTTTCTTAGGCCCATTTAAATGCAATTAAAAGATGGCTTACACGCCCATTTCTGAGTGCAGTGAACAGTGGCTTCACCAAGAAAAGAACAGAAGAGAGTAGAATATCCTCTCCAAGTGGTGAAAAACGTGCGCCTCAACCAACTAAAGGAAACGCACGGCCAGTTATTTACTTGAGCTTGCCATCCTGAAAGGCTGAAAATGTTTCTTCCCTCATCCTGTAAGTGGCACAACAAAAAGCATGCCTTATGCGAGGCTTCTTTGCACAGATGCTTTGCATTCAGGACATTATTGCGCTGCAAGTGCTGCAACGGCTACGTCCATGTCGACCCCGCTTTCCCAAGCCAGAAAATATTCCTTAGCAGTCATACCTTTTCACGCACAAACAAAGGTTGTGACAGGGTTAGCACACTTATCTAAACGGCGTGAGAAAATGAGACGACAGGCAGTCATGTTACGATTGCGAGCTATTTCAGTTTGTAATTACCAGATAAGTGTCAGTGGGGTGCTTCCTTTATATTTTCCCTCAATGTCGGCAGCTGTGAATCATCAATTACCTTCAGACATATGCAGGCAGAACTCACTCCCAGGGGAGTTGTCATGGGCCAGTGGCAAAATAAACACAAGTTTGAAACACTACATGACCTCAAAGTGGGTGGCACACTGACTGTTGGTTAGACTGATTGTAGCTACCCTTGGGCTATGAGGCGCACTGTAGTGGAGGGCTCCGGATTAACGTTGACCACCTGGGGATCTCTAACATGCACCGCAACCTCGACAGACGGGGATGCATTTTCGCTTCTCGCCTCGATCAGAAAGGCAGCCACCACGGCCGGGATCAAACCCAGGTCCTTGGGCTTGGGAGCACAAAGTGGCGAGTCGCCGAGCCATTGCAGTGAGACACTCTTGATCAGAATTTACAGCAAAGCTTAAGGGGGGGCACTGCTCTTAAAATAGCTTCCTTTAATTGTTAAGTAAACTCTGTGAAACTTGTCAGTCTTGCTGCTTTTGTCCCACTGATTTCAAATACAGAATTATTTTTGGGTCAGTCAAGTAGTTACCAAGATAATTACGAGATGATTAGTCATTTTTGGAGGAACAATAGACAAAACGGTGTTAGCCATAAAACTAATCTTTATATTCTCCAGTACTATGAACCCTGGGTAGTACAATAAGGGAACCAGTCTCTTGATGCACCACTTGACACTAATTTTACGGCTCATTAAAGTTTAGTGGCACCAGTGGCAAGTAACCATTTCGAATGCCCATTCCAAACACCACTTAGCAACTGAGCCAATCACAGAGCCAATCACAGAAATTCAAAAGGAGCCATCTAATATCCTATTTTAACCACAGTTAGAAGGGGGGAACACTGGCCTCAGAAACTTTCTTGGGCTACTTGGACGCAGAAATTTTGGTCCGTGTCTGTGTCCCTTGATTCGATTTGATTGATTGTGGGGTTTACGCGCCGACGCAACGCAGGCGATGAGGCGTGCCGTAGTGGAGGGCTCCGGATTAATTTTGACCACCTGGGGATCTTTAACGTGCGCCGAAATCTCGTACACACAGGCGTTTTTGCTTTTCGCCTCCATCAGAAAAGCGGCCGCCGCGGCCGGGAATCGAACCCGCGACCTCGTGCTCAGCAGCACAACGCCTTAGCCACTGAGCCACCGCGGCGGGTTGTGTCCCTTGATTCAGCCTCCTGGCCAGAGTTAATGCAGGTGTTGAACAAGACGGTTATATACACAATGCCATTTGAGGCTTTTTTTTTTTTTTTTTTTTTTTGAAATAAGCCAGATCCACCTAACGCGAATTTTGAAAAAGCGGAAGTTTGTTACCGGACCTAAATGCAACGCTGTCAAAACTATTATATGATATATTTTACATGTCAGCTAAGGAAAGATTATTGCCAAAAGCAATTAAAAATTATGCGGTGAATATGAGCAATATCGAATGATAAGTTTGGATTTGGCTCATATTGAACTGAAACACTCAAGTTGATGCGGCATTGTTATGAAAACTTTAACTCTTTCGGGACCGCTCCATAGGCCATCGATCACATATGATCGATGGTTTCACGAGCCTGCAGAATACAAATTTTCGCTCGATGGAACACCTAGCGACATCTAGGAGATAGTTTGAAAACTATAGTTTTCTCTTTTGTGAAGTTTCTTTTTTTATCGCCAGGCGGCAACGCATCAGATATTTTATTCTGACGGGCAGTGGTTTCGAATGTAAACAAACATGGCGTCATACTCGCGCGAGCGCGATAAGAAATCCGCCTTATCTCGTCTCGCATATCTTCGCCTTCTACTGTGGATTTTAACGATGAGAGTGGCAGTGAAGAGTCGGAATGCGGCTTTAGAGATCGGATTTCAGCTCGAGTGAGGATTCAGGTGCCGATCAGCTTGGAACATCAAATCGCGCTCAAAGGTGGGTGTTGGTTTCGGTTTCAATTGTCTCTGGAGTAGGTATGTGCGCTTAAAATATGTTCCGGCTGGTTTATATTTGTTCGCTAGGGTGTTAACTACCTATGGTGGTGATCTCCTGCCACCATCTCAGAAAGGGATCAAGTTTTCGCCGAGACGAAATCCCGGCGTGCAGCTGGGTGATGACGTAGCCATGGCCCTAGTGCCAAAGAGATCACGCACAAAACAAAAAACCAGTTACACCTAGCCGCATCAAACTTTCGCGATGAAGAAACAAAGCATTGTGTTAGATTTTGTATATCCTAAAATAATTTTATTCTTTTTTAATATTTTTATATTTACGCTTTTTTCTATATTTTTCTGTAGTTTTTTTTTACAAAGTTCTCACTTCAAGATTTTTTCATGGTTCTATCGTCAGTGTTGAAGTAAAACTTGGTATTGTATGTCAAAGAACATATAATTAGCTGCATTTTGGTATATGCTAAGGTAGGATGGTGCCTTTGCTTTATGTAATAAAAAATTTGTAGCGAGACCTCACTTTTTCATCACTTTTTCGGGTGGTCCCGAAAGAGTTAAATTGATTTTCGAGAATTGGTGTACAAGTTTTGGCGGAAAATGCATTACACATATGCAACAGGGCTTCAAGAACTGTAGAGCTACACATGGAGAGCAAGTGAGTCCTCTTGGCATTATGAGCAGCTATTTCAAATTCTTCTCAAGGATAATTTTCTTGGGCACGCCTGAAGGCACTCACAAAGTAAGCCAACTTTTCATTGCCTTGCCATGAATTTCCAAAACGCTTCACAACGAGGCTTCTCATTCTTTTTCCCCTTAATGAAGTGGTTCTTACTCTCAGAAGTGGGGAGGGAGTGATTTGCCATAGCGTGCAAGCGAAGGCTATTTAGTTAACTCTTTCACGACGGCGCCATAGGCAATCGGAAGCCGGCGTCCGATGATTTTAAATCTCCCGCAAAATCTGAAACCCGCGCTCCACAGACAACTATCGCCATCTGGTGTGTTCATTGGCAACTTCTCTTTCAATTTCGGTTTCGTTTGTTTATGTGTCTCGTGTGGTGGCGGCGTAGCAAGAGAAATTTGAACCGAAGGGGGGGGGGGAGGAGGAGGAAAAATGGCGTTGCGTTCGCGCAGCGCTCCGCACAGTCGGACTGCTGTAGCAAGCACTTCGGCAGCTCCTGCTGTCGATTTTTCTGATTCCAGCAGCAGTGAGGGGTCAAGCAATGATGTGGGATCTTCAGATTTCAGTTAGGACGACGAAGCTCCGGTTCAGGTGCCTCGCACTTTAACAAGCGCTGGCAGGTAATTTCTTTGTGACTCCGCGCTGTATTTATAAACAAAACATGCTTCTTATCTGACGACTGCGGTTTTGATTTTGTGTTTAGGGTCTCGAGAACGTATGGCCGGGATATTTTGCCAAATGCACCGCGCCGTATCGCGCTATCACCTTCAAGATAACCTGGCGCTCGTGTCAGATTAGCGCTGCAGGGTTCAGGTGCGACGCTTGTCGAGAGCGCTCGATTTTTTTTTCTTGTTTTTTACCACCGAACTGATAAGAATTTTGTGCGAGGACACAGAAGAGTATACCGTAATTACCCGATTCTAACGCGCACCCGATTTTCCTGACAAAAAAACTAAAAACTTGCACCTCCGATTGTAACGCGCACGAAACTGGGTGAGCAAAAAAAAAAAAAACCAATGCGAGAGAAACGGGTGATTTATCTTCCGAAGTAATCTCACTCATCTCACTCCTCGTCGCTCTCCGCTGACCACAACATCTCGTCCTGGGTGCCCTCAAGCACGTTCGCGATGCCACACTTCTGAACTAACGTTCAACCATGGTCGATGGGATCGTGGCTCACGCCTCACACGCCCATCCCGCAAGCTTCTCCAGAGGCGCACGCTTCAGCCGACCGCTGGTTTTGAACGCGTGAGAGCCGCTGCTGCCATTGCTGTTATCAAGCGCGCAAGTGGAACAATTTGACGATTTGTGTGAACGCCGATAGAAAAGCCTAGGCGCGTATGCTTCCTGCGTCCGAAAAATCATTGCTAAAAGCTTTAGCGCCATGTTGACTTGGCGATGGCGATGGGTGGGACGAAATTTCCGCTGTTTCGGTTTCGGTTTCGTATCCGATTCTAACGCGCATGCGATTTTTCGACCTATTTTTCCGGAAAAAAAGTGCGCGTTAAAATCGGGTAAATACGGTACTTGGATGCACGTTTTACAGAGACTCACTCACCCTTGAGTGCCCTCGCGGCGTGGCACAGCCGTCAGTTGCGCTAGGTTTACGGGCCCTCAAAAATCCAAAACTTGGTGTACACTGTTGATTTATATATTGAATCATAGCCAAGGAACGTAGGAACAATTTGTATATCTTAAAATACCTGAAATAATTTTTAGTTTCGGTAAAAGTGCCGATTTGTGTTTTCCGTATACTTTTCTTGGGGGATTTTTTCTTATTACTTGACGAAGAAACTGTAAGTAATTGTACCTTGAACAAAACTGCTGCTTTGTGTTTGGAAGAGCAATCTATAAGCTACAATTTCATGCATTGCAAGGCTACGTGGGTCCAGTAGCTTAAGAGAAAAAAAACGTTTTGTGGAAGCACCTACAATCGGCCGTTTTTCCGCCGTAACGAAAGAGTTAAGTGCTAAAATTTTAACTATGTTAGTAAAAAAATAAATATAACCACAGTTATATTTAGAGACCGTAGGGACACGGGAGACAAGATGACGTCATTGTTTCATATCTCTGCTTCAATTCGTTCTCGTCTAATTCCGTTCACTTCATCATTGACATCTGGAAACAGATGCTTCACCGATCTCCTAATTACTCTCCGAGTTCATAATAATCCAGCTCCGAAATGAAAAAAAAAAAAAAAAAAGAAACCTTCCAAAAACACCCATGAAACAGTGTGAACAGTCAAGCCAAATGCGAACTCTTATTGGGCAAATGGATTTGGCTTATTTTGATCCATGAAACAGAAAAATGTGGCTCATTTTCGATACAAACTACGATCTGCGTACACATTTGCAGCACGCCATCTCACGCATTTTCTTGCCACCCCTTTTTAGGGTAAAGGTATCAAGTTTTTCTTGTCACCGCAGTTTTATCTGACTTAGTTGCGGTTTCTGGATCTGACTCGTTTAAAAAAAAAATGCCTAATTTCTAAACATATAAATCTGGTGGCAATGTGCACAAAACACTACGCATATCTGAGGCAAAGCATCAATACATAAGTGACATTTGCAGTGTTCCTTTATTAAAAATACATGGATGCTTGATTTTTGTGATGGCAAATGAAACACAACCGCCACTGCAGAAAAAATTGGGCGTAGAAAAAAAAAAACGCCACGCGAGCGCACCGCTTTGGTACTGGCGGCGTAACCTGGCAGTGGCCCCGGCTACGCACTTCCGTGTGCTTCCCAGGGCCAGTGCCAGGTGGCGACACCAGAGTCGTCAGAAGTATCTTTACCGGTTCCGCGATTCGCGTCTCCTTTCTCCATTACCCCGCAAGAAGACTAAACTGTACTTAGTCATGCATTACTGCATAAATTGTGTGCGCAGTGCATATAGCTCTGAAAATAATGGTGCCAGATCATGCGGTTTACCACCCTTCAGCGACCACAGAAGGCTATCGTCTTTCTACGACCTTTGTAGCGAAGCAAGCAGATACGTGTCCTATTCTTTTTTCTTTTTTTGCTTTCCAACAAATTTTCATGAAACTTAATGGGCTTGTTCGGTTCTCTTTTACTTTTTTTTAGCCAATCACTTAGTTTTGATAGTTTTGTTTTGTGGGAAAATTGTGGGAAAATTAGTTTTGGAGAATTAAAAAAAATGTTTTGAAGAAAATTACAAAAAATATAGCAAAAAATTACCATCAGGGCATGAATAGATACTAGAAATTGTGGAGAATGCAATGTTGGTAGCAGTTGGTAGCAACCACATGCAAGTTTGCATCAATTCTGACTCCTGGATTTAAAGTACGTCTGCTAACCAATTATAAACAACACTAATTAAACAATTACTGAAACGTGAAATGCGAAATTTGTTTCCCTTATTGAAGGTTTAAACATTCAGCTTCACGCTGCAAAAGAATCTTTCTAGTCGTACTACAGGCTGGGATGCACAGTTGGGGACAAATGAAACGTGAACACGAAAAACTGAACTAGAACACACAAATAGCACGATTTTTTTACATGCAAGTGAAATTGTCGCGCGGCTTCATAACAATAACAAAGGTTGAAAATGTGTCTTTCCAAATATGCCACTAGCTTCTTGCGACTTACAGGGCCGAACAAGTCACTTCACTCCGACGCAAGCTGAGAAGGCTTTTATGGCGCACACTGTGCACACCCGGTGCGGGGTCGCATCGTTGATTGCAAAAAATAGCTCTGAACATGGCAGTCCACCCTCAGACGCAGATCGTCGCATTTCAGCGCTAGGCAACCGCGCCTGCAAAGCACGCACGCACGCACACAGTCCAACCTTGATATAACGAACCACGTAATTTCTTTTAACTTCAAGTGTATGCACACAATGTATTTTCAACCTCTGCGTAATTAGTTCTATTTGCCGAAATTTCGATGTAACAAAGTTTTGGTTGTAGAAGTAGATTTTCGGGTGAGCAAGTGCTCAAACGGGGTCTTGATAAAACGTGAACGGCGATACAGGCCGCCCAATGCCGTGGATGCAGTGAGCCACGGAGTTTGTGAGCCAGCGTACTGCCTACAAGCTCCTTGCCTACAAACTGCATATGGCACCTTGTGTGGTGGAGTTGGCAAGTCTGAGAAGTATGGTTTACAGAATGGCCAAAGAATACCTGCACCGCCGCCGCTCTGTCCTTTGTTCGTGTTCGCTCGTGCTTGTTGGGTTTCGTCATTCCACCGTTCCAGCAAGCGCGCGACGAAACATTTGTAGGTCACCATAAGCATTGGTCGCTATGAGCCCTGCACATTTTTTTCACACCCGTGTCTGCGATTCCATGCCGGCGACGGCTTCTGCCTCAGCCACAAAGCAGCACGCACCGTGCACAGCAGTGGGAGGAGCCTGACAACTTGCATCAATGGGGAGGCGCACGCCCTATGGTGGGAGCTTCGAAGGGCTCGGGCCAGCTCTGCCAGACAGAATTAGGGTTACCACACCCCAGCGGATATTTTATAGGCGCTTTCCTAAGCGGCACCAGAGTACTTCAATGCGTTCCTGGTCACGAAACTCCGCAAGGAGGTCTATTCAGGGACAAAAGCTGCCGCTAGGATCCCCCCTGTCAATGAGAAGGCTGCGCCGACCTTCCGCGCCGCTTGCTCTTTCTCCATCGGCAACACGCCTAAATTCTTCTGCTCTTCATTTCCCCACGTAAAAAAGCGAGCAAACTATGCCTATTTTTGTGTCAGTTATTTTTGTGTAGCTTAGCTGCTAGATAGAGGCAAGACACGTGTGTTACGAACGCATGTTGCAGTGTTCGTTAGTTGTGATTGGCAACTAACGTGAAGCGGAGCACTCAAATAGATACTGTTGCAACTGTTGCTTTTAATCATTGGTTACAAGCTTGTGGTATTTCCTGTTTTGTTATTACAGTAGCTCGAACGTATTTTATTACTACACCATTGCATAGGCCATGTGACCACTCGACACTCACACCCAGCTTGCGTGTAACAGCTGCAGACCATGGTTAGCGCTAAGTGCGGCAGTTGGGCAGAACCATAGCTAAGTGTGCCCATGTAACTACAGTATTAGCTGCTGCTGCCATTATCCCAGTTCTCAGGCATGCAAACTTCACCTGCTAGCACGGCTTTTACCTTCCCCTGCATTCCCTTTGAGCCAAGGCAGTGCACCCCCTATGGCACTTGGGCACCACCCTGCCACCCACCCTGGTCCTGGGGGCACTCCGGTGCAGGCGGGGTGGACGACACAACCGCGTCCTCCACCGACGCTTCCCAGCCGTCCTGGTCCTGGAGGCCTTGGTAGAGGGGAGCCTGGTCAGGGTACAGCGGGGGCTCGACCGGGTCCCCCTGGGTGCCGGCCCCCTGCCAGTGGGCGTCGACCGGAGCCGCCCACCCTTCAGCCGCCGCAGTCCCCACTTGCCACTGCTGCCAGCACAAAGGAGGTCCCCCGTTCATCACACAATGCACAGAACACAAGGCACCACGTACAAATGCCCACGAGCCTCTTTGTAACCAAGCTATACGGCAGCTTTCAATTGACAGTTGCCTAGACAGTCAATGCACCACCTGATAGACAATTGGTTCAAAAGGCCTCCGGAAGGCCATTGAAACGGCCGTGTAGCACTGTGTGTCAGCAGTAAGTGGCCTACTCTTTGAGGTGAAATTTCAAACGGCTTAATTATGGGGGGGATGATGACATAGCATTACAGGATTGGAGAGAGACACATAGAAGCACTGAGAATGTCATCAGGGTTACACAGACGAGGGGAAACTATGGAGCATCAAGTTCACGCACCCCGAGCGAGAGTCGAAAATGGGAATTCCACCGCACACATTAGTACGCGTGAAGAGCCGCGGTGCCTCGGGGTGGCTCACGCCCCTGGGGATAACACTGGGCGTTCCCATAATCATTGTCTGCACTTGCCGCTGGTGTGCTTGCCGTGCTGTCATGTGCTACGAGGCTTTCTTCTCTGCTTGTTGCCAGTGCATTCTTTGCTTTTCTCTCGCTTGCAAAAATTCTAAGACGACTTTGAACTGGCTTTCACCCAAGAAAATCAGCTTTCGAGTACCTTGCTGTCGTTGACTGGGACCGTTTACATCGACAATACAAGGCTCCGTACCAAATGTCAATTACGGCTTGCTTAATCTGGACTAGTGATCATTCTTCCAAAGTACAAATGCATACATCTGAATTCACTTTGTATAGTACCATAGTACACCAGTAAAGTACACAACTTTACTGGTTATAGGACAGTGCACTACACAGCTTGCCTATAGGGTCCTTCCACGTCAAATGTCCCAGAGTGTTCGCTAAAACATCTCCGATTACACAACAAAAATTCACGGGTGATCCCTTCCCTACACTAATCGTTCTCGTTGCCAATTTTTGGCGAAAAATTACTTTTCTGTCTCTTACAGCAATTTTGAAACTGGCAGCGGTGACAAAAACCTACATTGCAAAAAAAAATTTGCAAAAATAAAATATTATACGGAGCACAGTGAAATAACCCCAGGTGACAGAAAAAAAAAGCACACTTCCTTGCTACATCGCACTGACAGTTGCTAGTGCGTTCGAAAATGGGCTTCGCAGTGGAGCAAGGCGGCGTTTCTAAGCAATTTTCACACATTTCTTTTTATGGGGGGGGGGGGGGGGGGGAGGGACTGCAAGGTGTACCTATACCTACTGTTACGAAAGGGACGCGCGAAGAGAAGACAGACTGGAGGCCACCGTTCCGAGCTGCTACTTCTTCCTTCTCACTTTGTTCCTCGTTCTCTTCCACACTTTCTACACCTACAACCAAGACAGGAAAGCGGCTGCACCTGGGGGTTGCAGTAGCTCGGCTCATGGGTCCACCAAAGCCAAGACACCATTACCACCGATAGGGATGGAAGCTGCCAGGTGTCAAACGCTTCTGGCTTATGTGCACTTTAACTGAAAGCATGGCCACAGACCATGCTCGTTCATTGTTGCGCGGGGGAGGATGCTGTGGAATAAGTAGACATGCCTGGCTTGCGCCCCACTATCATCATCACGAGTTTGACAAACACCAGCATCGAAATCTCCACAGAGAGAGTGCGTGACTGCACTGGCACAGCTTCGTAACAATGCAAGTGGAATCACGGCTCGCCCCCAGCCTCTACCTCCACGAATGCTGCCCCGGCTGCCTGTGCACGAGTGGGCAGCCAATGCACCGGGGCCGCCACGGACAAATCACAGTTACAACAGGCAGCGAATGTCGCTGCTGCAGCTTGGCCGCCGCTAAGCACGGTGGGCAAGCCGGGCTCTACTTTTGCTTCACTTCAAAGCCCAAGAGGGGTGCCATTTCATTGCAAACACTCCCAAATTGCTTCCTCTTGGCCCCCGTTCCAGCTCTCGAGGGCTCTCGCACAACTGCGGCTCTTTCCCACACATGCCACATTCCCCAGCAGACTCATGAATTGGCTGAGGCAAAGCACTGTACTGTAAAGCGCGGAAACTGTTACATTGCCTCCTACCAAACATTGTTTCTGTTCTACCGCACACAGAACGACACTCAAGTGCCACCGAACAGTCACTGCTATCACTGGTAATCATCATAATGGGCAAAAGAAGGCTGTTTTCAAAGCAGGCGGCGGTTTTTACCCAGCATTCACTTAACCAAATGCACAGGTGCAGAGCGCACACCAACCGATTCTGCACAAGGATTGACATTAGGGCAAGGTGGTATTGTTTAGGCTTCTTCAACGGCACCAGAGTGGGCACAGACATGGGGGAAAAAAAGCGCCATCCTGTCCTTGTCTTTCCCTCATCCCTAAGCCTACTACGCTGCCGTCGAAAATGACGCCTCACAACCCGCAGGGACACCTTTGCATCCCGCCCCCGAGGCTCGGCTTTCCTCTCTTCTGGAGATCTTGGTGGTTGGTGTAGGGGGGAGAGGAGGGTCCTCCCCTGCCGCCCCTCTTGTCCTCCCACTGCCAGGGCCAGGCTGGCAGCGCAAGGGGAGGGGGGCAGCAGGGGGGGAGGAGGGGGGAGAGGTCTACTAGCAATCTGCACACAAATGACGGGTCCCCTCAGGCACAATCACCCACGCAACGCGCCGGCGATCTCTCACGGGCCTCATTTTAAAGAACTGGGGGAAAGTCCACCAATATGTACTGTCAGGCCCACTTGCTATGACCGATGAGGAGGAAGATGAGCGCTGCAATAAGCGGATTGTATTTTTTTATTTAACAAGCTAAAACTGTCCGCAGCTATAGTGGGCTGGATTGAACAACTCAACTTGTCGAAACAGTTCAATAATTTTCTTCAGCCAGTATTGAGGAGACACTATTTTTTTCTATCTGCCTTTGAAAGGACCTCCAACTTGATAGGCAGAATGTTCAACCTGGCAATTCGATCTGTCCACGCTGGGCCACCCAGCACTGAGAGGACGCTCAAGACTGCGGTGGAGGACGCGAGGGGCAGGTCACTCGCACCCTCCTTGCTTCCACACAAAGCCCCACAGATGCCGCTCGACAGCCGCCATCATTAACAGCCAGAACGCAATTATCACGACGAGCTTAGGGTGCCACCATTACGTGAGCAAGCACAACACTGAATTGGTGCCCCCTTTATATCTTTCGAGGCCTGATTTTGGAATTACTTTTTTTTTGCAAACCTGGCTGCGTGTTCGGCGCAGCACAAGTTTCGTGCAGCATAGCCAAAAAATAAATTCTGTACACTTTCCGTGAGTAGCAGAGCAGCCGTTCTCAGCAGAAACACAATAACAGTTTGTAAAGAAGGAACAGTTTCCTCAGCACTCACCCAGTGGCTGTACGCCTGCTCTGGTGCCCACTGGCCACCTTCCCACGAGGTGGGCGCCGGGTACTGCTGCGGGACCTGACCACCCACCCCGGTGGGGGGTGGGGCCACCATTCCCTCAGGGGGCCAGGAGGGAGCTGCCTCCTGGCTCCAGGGCTGCTGCTGCTGCTGCACGGCAACGCCCCCAGTCACCGCCTCTTCACCCAGGGGCTGCTGCTGCTGCAACAGGCCTCAGGTCAGGCCACCATGGTGGCTTCCACCCACAGAAAACGCGCCGAAAGAGCGCCTAAACTCGACCGCCACCATCCAGCAGTACTCCCCCTGCACTCGGGTATAACTTGAGAACAACAATGCTAGTTGCCCCCGCGCCTCATTACCAGGCTGTCGGAACGGAACGAAAACCAGAACAGAAAAACGAAAAAAAAAAAAGGTATTGTTCGGCCAGAACAAATACAAAACGTAACTGAGCAAAACCGAAAAAGTTTGTTTCAGTGTGTGTGCGTGCGTGCCTGCATGTGCGCGCATTCCCACAACACCCAGCGTACCAAATTTGATACGCGGTGTTTGAGAAGCCAGAAAGTGATGATAAATTATCTTTTTTGATACCCTGACGGAGTTTTCTCATGTGAGTAGTTAAGACAGGCGCCACAAGGGGTTTCAAGGGGTTTGCTGGCAGCTCGAGAAAAACGGTGGCCGCACCCGGGAGCTCGCGCGGTGCCATCCCAGCAGCGCCATTTTACTCGAACAGTGAGTATTACCCCCTTTTTGTCCTCCACTTGGCCATTTTCTTCAGAAAATGATGCCCAACCAAAATAATCTCTTTGTTGTAGTAGCGTTGCTTCAAATTCTGTTGTACCATATTTGGTACAGTGGGCCTTCATTGATGGCACAATTTTCGTACCGCTTTTGGTACCAGTTTTAATACAACTTTCAACCGTAAACATTTTAACTGCTTGCTATTCTTTTGTTTTTCTTTTTTACAGAAACAAATTGGACCACATTGTCGCCGGCTCAGATGTCTGCGATTTTTACCTCGTCGGAGAGTGACGATAAAGATTACATACCCCTAGCTGTCGAGAACACCTTCAAGACAAGGGATGACGACCGCGCAGACAAAAAATGGCGGAAGGGACTGCGCAAAAGCAGTTGTACAAACCACCCATCCAACAGGCATAACACTATGACGGCAACGCCAAAATCCACGATGACGTCCCCTGCCCGCAATTGTTGGTGTGTAAAACAGTTTTACAGGGGAATTCACCAGCATAACTATCAGGCATCACTAACAAGTACACCATTCGCTCCAGACATATACCATGCCATCTTCATCTGCTTCAGGGACGCGTGGAATGTCCACAGGCGCCAGAGCCATCGGTTGAAGGAGCGGCGAGCGGCCACTAAGCTGAGGACCTTCATTGCCAGCCTATCAGAAAGCCTGATCTCCACAGAAAAAGCGCCAAGAGGACAGTCTGCCTTTGCATTCTGTGAAGCAGACGAAGGTCCCACCGAGTCAGCTCCAGGATGACATTCGAAGAGATGGGGCTGGGCACCTTCCCCTTGTGACGAGCAAGCGACTTCGATGCAGGAGCTGCGCACCAAGCGCTAGCACGCTTAGCACAACCAGGAGCGCGAAATGCTACGCAGCTCTGTGCTTGAACGAGCAACGCGACTGCTTCTTCGAATACCACCAGCCAAATGACTGCAGCTGGCAAGGAGGCAGCGGAAGAGCATACTGTACCCACCTGGTGATGGGCGTTCCAGTAGCCTTCACCCGAGACTGGCCCCCCATAATGGACTGCCGAGCCAGCAGTGCTGCCGCCACTGGCCACTGGTGCGGGCGCTGACGACCAGCCCTCCTGGGGGGGGAAGCAGCACAGAGGAGGCAACAGCCGGGCTGAGTTGAAGCGCCAGGGGATTCGCTCCGCACAAGCCTCAAGGTTCCTCTGATGTGAACCGAGGCCTAGGCAGGCTCAGAAGACAACTAGAGACGCAGCAGATGCACCGAGAGGAAGGTCTAGCCAGTAAAGCACCATCTTTTGACAGCCCATTTAATCATGAATGCACAGACTGGCGTAACTTGAGAAAGTGTCACAGATGCTACGAAACAAGAGACACTTACACAAAAGAGTGTACAGATGCACATTTAAACGAGCCTAAGGAGTGAGCTTGTGGGACTAAGGGAAGACTTTATTGAGTAGCTTCTTGCATTACACAGTGATGAAACTATTTCAAAAGACAACTGCTGTGTTAGACACACTGCCACAAAAGCCTATCAGTACACCACACAAACCTGTACTTAATACGCACCCACATATTTGAGGCAAAAAAAAGGGAGAGGAAAATGTGATCCCCAGGCAGCCCCTAGGACAGCACTTGAGTGTCTACCAAGTTGACATTTTCAAATTCCAGAAGTTTTCCAGGTTTTTGCAACTAGGGCACCACTGAGCAGGGAACATTTCACAGACCAGGCGGGGAGAGATCAGCTCCCTCCCATTGCGCAACTGCTGCACACAAGCATCCACGGCATGCCCTGGTGGACAGCAGTACCTGTGGCTGTTGCAGGTGCGCCGCCACGGGGTACTGCGCCGGCTGGTAGGCACCATCCCACTGCTGCGGCATCCTGCAACACACCCGACACGCATGAGCATCCCGTCAGCCCCGCAGCGCCGACACATTTGCAGGGCATGCCTGGTCCCAGTCCTGTAGAGGCTGCGAGCAGGAGCGTGCACCACTGCTTTGGAGGCGTCTACAGACGGTCCCCCTGGTTCAAGACAACCTCGCAGGGCCCGCTCCAGCCCACAACTTCTAGCTGGCAAATAAACCATGGCCCCTTTCAGCACAGTGACAAGAGGGGCTGGTTGGCCACTCAAAAAGGCAGCGGTGGAATGCTGCCTTTATGCTTCCCCACTCTTTCGGTGAGCTACAAGAGAGGTGCAAACTGCACAGTCCCTGTCTACACTGTTTGCTCGGGTGGCAGAAATCCCTGTTGACCAAAGCTCATGCTGGAGCTGACCCAAAGCAGTGCAGTGCTCTGCCAACAGCTTAAACTGAAGGGTAGCTCTTGACCCGCCTCCATGCACCCAGCGCGCAAACAGACCTGCCTCCAAATGTAACTGGGCAAGCAGCGGTGAGAGCTTCTCAGCCTCTCCCGCTCCACATTACCCTTTGCTCGGGGCCGAGGCTGCAACACTGCACTGCCACTTTCCCATCACACGCTCAGAGTGGCCCTCAAACAGCAGTCCAGCAGAAGACTGGCATCCAGTTTGATGTGATGAGATGCACAATGCGCACATCGCACCACCACTGATCAGGTGAAAGAAGAGCGCTCACTGTTTGCACGTACAGCAGGCCAGGGCAATAGCTGTCCCAGGCGCGCCAAGCAAATGCGTACCGCTTTCTCACTCGCACTTGGAACCACGGGGGGGGGGTTCATCCCAACAAAACAATGTCGCATGCAAGCTGCCGTACTTCAGCGATACTGGTATTCCCTCCTTTTATGGGAAGAAAAACACACTTTTTGACGTGCCACAACTAAGAGGAGGCCATTCTCTGGGACAATCAGCCACCGAAAAGAGCAGAGAGACGCTTTCTCACACATCAGTGGTCGCCGTGGGCAAGCCGGTGGCTGCTGGCTGGTTGGCTTCTGCTGGCTTGCCTGCACAAAAGGCAGGAAGAGAGGGGACGTTAGCACTGTGCAGCAGGCCTTCAACGCCTGTGCGGGACAGACCATCGCACAGTAAGCAGGCATCAAGAGGGGCTGCTCTGTATGGCCCGAGAGCACACCACAAGCACAAACGCACACACACACAGCGGTCGGTGCATTTGTGGCCCAGCATCTCTCTGCACACCCTTCGTTTGTCTGCATCTTCTTACAACCCTTTCAACCACCAAATCACTAGCCAATGTATATATGCTATACAAGTGAACGGGCTATCATAGATGAACAAGCAAACTGAGGTCAAGAATCCTGGAATACCGCCAGGTTGCATCAGTAAAGGTACAGTCGCATCAGTTAGATACAAGGTAAACTTACAACATGGGACTCGCGAATCTCGCAGCCGTTGATGGGTTCGAAAACCCGATTACAAAATTGAAAATAAGCATCAAGTGTCCGTCCCCCTAATCAGCAGATGGTTGCAAGCTTTAGAATAAACGACGTCACAATGTATTCACACACATGAGCACTACTATGAAAAAGCAGCTACAACTGTGATGTTGCTAATGCTACACGCCATCTGGAACCCACCTGCTGTGGCCAGCAATCCACAGGACAAACTGAATGGCTCTTACGAATTCAATCCAACGGCCCCCAGCTCTCACGAAAAGGAACCTTCCTGAGTTACCACTTCTAAAGCGTGTAAGCACGCCTTTCATGTCAGGCCCCTTCACCCAGGTGTACACATAGACCACTTCCTTGCTCAATTCCTCCTCCCCCACCGTCTGTAGTGTCAGGCAGTGGTGCATCAGTTTGCAGCTCACCCTGATGAAGGACACGACACTGGCTGGCACATAAATAAACCGAGACTGTTTTTCCATGTGTTCCTCGTTTATTTATTCCACGTGCCTAGACATATTGCGTGTCACGGTTACGGTTATTCCAAACGGTTACGCAATTACGGTGTCACCCGGCTGAACTCAACGAAGGAACACAGGTGATGACGAGGTGACTTTTTTCCACTTGAATTTTATCTGCCACACAGCTTCCCAAAACTGCAAATCCAAATACTGGGCCCCAGGACATCTCAGTTGGCACAGGTCCTAGGCTCAAGTCCTGGACCCAGACCGTTGTGTCCTGTTGCCAAGTTTTTGAGAGGGTACACACAAAGGCGAGCGCGTGAACGCTCACTGCCCGCTGCAGCTGCCCCAGCAAGGAACTGCCACGTTTCTCAAAGCAGGCGTCAAAGGGGTACTCAAAACATCCATGTTTTCGTATCGTGCATCTGGAGGAATACAATGCCTGCACAAAACAGACTTTTGCCCAAGCAGGTGTCTTCCTCACTGGCCCTAGCATGTCCTGTACCCTAAATATTGCAAGGGCACTCCTCCAATGTGAACAGCAAGCCTTCTTTCGAAAAGGCATAGAAAACTGTCGGTTTCCAAAAATAAATGCTTAGCTAAACTGAAGCAAGCAGAATAGCTTGGCCAACAGATGCAGCGGTAAAACTTAGGTAGACAGACAAAGCTTGCCACGAATACCTTTCATGCTGCTTAGCTGAACGCCATTATCCAATTTGAAAACTGCAAAAGCCAATTTTACCACAACTGCAGCTTATCAGACTTGCGCCATCTCCGCGGTTTCATAAGTTGCCTTGAAAGTAACGTTTTGTAAAACTGCAATCAAATCTCACATTTTCATGCACGCCCAAAGTTTCAACAGATGCCACAAATCAAGAGTAGTGCCTACTGCAGCGTAAGCCTCAACGAAGCTAGCGCAGTAACCATGCCAGTCACGTTAAGGTACACCTAAGCAGATTGACTGTACTAGGTACGTTAATGATTTCCCTAGAAATTACAATCAAAACCTCAGCTTACACCAACTCAAACCTGCCTCCACTGCCACTAAAATGGGAGAAACCTGTATTTATGCACATCTGCATGCGCTAACTGGATGAAGTGGCCTCCCTAATATCACTGAGCGTGACAAACTCCCAGAGTGAACCTTGGACCATTCACAGCATCACACAAACACAAGCAATGCATTGCACTTTTGCGCCATGTCGAGAAGAAAGCAACCGGCTTCTCCGGGATTGCCCCTAATGCGAATTTTTCTTGGCTGCTCAAAGCCATACTCAAGAAAGTGCTAGCTAGAAATGACGGGGCACGCTCTGAAGCTTCCTCGCCATGAGTGTCCCTGTGTACCGCCATTTCTTCAGCAAAGTACAGTGCAAGCCCCTTCCATGCAGTACATGGAACACTGAGGAGTCGCACAATGGCCCCTGCCTAGACGCTCCACGTGCACGAAGGCGGTCCGCACCCGTACCGCTATACGTCAGAGGGTGAGCATCCACACTGTCTGCTTAGACACTGTCGGGCGAACAGGGCAGTGAACGGGGCCAGTTGGCAATTAGGAGCGGTTTCGTAACTGTCACGCTTCACACCTGCGCTGTACGAAAGCTTTCCGACTACTTTGGGCACAAGTTCGCCCCATACACAGACAATGGAATGGACAATGCACTCTAAGGCCTTCCAAGCAGACGTGCAGCACAGGTAGGCAGGAACAAAGATCAGAGAATGGACAACTATCAACACATGCTCCCACAAATTGCACTGCAGTGTGGCTGGACACCCTGCAGTGTGTCAACTGATTGTCAGATTGTAGGGTTTAACGCGCTGACGCAATGCAGGCGATGAGGCGCGCCGTAGTGGAGGGCTATGGATTAATTTTGACCAACGGGGGATCTTTAACGTGCACTGAAATCTCGTACACACGGACGTTTTTGCTTTTCACCTCCATCAGAAAATCGGCCGCCGTGGCCGGGAATCGAGCCCACATCTTCGTGCTCAGCAGCACAACGCCCTTAGCCACTGAGCCACCGCGGTGGGTGCAGTGTGTCAAGGAATCAGCTTTCTAAGAAGGCGGGAAGTTTTCATACATGGGAGCTTCACACCGTTTTTTTTTTTCAAGCCCACAGCCACTCTTTCCCTCCGCCAGAAAAACAGTGGCGTGCACTAGCTTCACCGTGGCCGGCTGCAATTCGGCTTTCCTGGCCCTAACACCAGGGCAAGGCATGTGTTGTCAAAACACTGGGCCAAAATATTTCGGCTCGAGCACTGCAATACCATTTGTTCCTTGTGCAGTGGGGAGATAGAACGCCTCCCTAGGATTCCCCACTCGTTCCGTCCAGTGCAATGGTGGTGGGGAATGAAACGGCTGGGATTGCTGGGGACAACACGCTCCGCCACAAACTCTCACCGGTCCCATGCACAAGCCAGCACACTGTCGCCACCACTTGGCTACGCTGACCATTCCCCAGTGCGCAACAGCAGTCTTGCCATATCATAGCACTGAGCCTGGATTGCTCATCTTAAATCTGACGCAAACTAATTTTGCAATGAAAACACACAAGCTATACATAAGAGCTGCAACCAGCATCATCACTGAGCAGCATGGCGCACACGCTTTTTCCTACTGTTGCACTAAAGGCGCCCATAACGTGCACAAGCGCTTTTGTTTCTCCTCTAATCAAACGTAAATTAACGAAACCTTGCGCTTAGGCCCGAGTCCCCTCCTCAATGTTTCAATTTTGTGCACGCGACACTGCCTCGCTGCACTTGGAGGCGTTCCGCCGCTGGTCTGAAAACATCCCGCGACACTTTTCTTACCGCGCACACCAGTGGCGACGAGTACAACTTATGCACGGATCCGCCCAGCCCTGGAAGCTAGGTGCGTATTTCGAAACAAAAATGGAAGGGTGGAGGGGTCACAGCTACAACCGAGTGGAAAGGAGAGAAATCGGCCAGCTTACAGCCCCGCGAACGATTAACGCACGCATGGCGCACTGAATGAATGAACTCTAGAGCCGCCCGTCACGCAAGCCGGGGCCTGACACTAAGGTCTAAACTAGCACTGCGGATCGCAACTAAGCGAAACACCCCGCTAACAAACTTCGCACGGGCAAGTCAGGGTGAACAAAACGACTGGCCACTATCTCCCCAGGCTGCCAGACACGGTTTGAAGAAGAGAGTTGCGAAGGTCTTACCTTTCGGATACCTGTGCTGTAACATACGCCGGCTCATCGTGCGCTGGTCCGGATTTCTTCGGGCGGCGAAGGGAAGGTCAGGTGTTGGGGAAAAGAACAAAAATGCGGCGTCACCACACGCAGACCACTTTTAGGCGCCTGCGCGATTCACAAGGCTCTCGGAGGAAAGCCGACGATACCATCGGCCCGAACATGACCCCGCGACGACACGCATACACCAACCGGTTGCGTGTCGCTGCGGAGTGCCGGCCACCGCGAGCGCAAAGACGCCTGCACGGGTCATCCGCAGGACACGCACAGTGTGCTTCGAGATCGACTGCTCACCGCGTCAATACTTTCCCGTAATACAAACGCGAAGAAAAGTACGACCAAGACGGCCGAGCTCGAGTGCCGTAAGCTCTCACCGTGTGTCCCCCAGAGGGGTGACGACGCCCGGGTCGGGGCACTAATGCTGCGACGGCACTGGTGCCCACCCCGCGCGCGTTGTCATTTCCTCGTCGCAAATTGATCGATACTCATTTTTAAGCGTTCCGTAGTTGAGCGACTAGGTCTTAGGCTTAGGCAGCAGCTGTAGTGTGGAAAACATATGTCACTTCCGTTGACGACGTGTACCAGCCGCATTGCCCGCAGTGACGGGGGCCAGCTTCTGGCTCCGCTCAGCCTTCGCACCGTCGGTTACGCTTGCACGGCGAACACTTGGCTCCCGGCTAACGTAGCGGATCAGCACGATTGAACTAACGTGCACTAAACGGACAAGAAGTGACCTACATACCAGTAACACCGACCGGCCAGCAGTCCATCCATACTCATAGGCGCCCGTCGCGACGGTGCAACGCCGATGGTTCGTGTTAGTACGAGAAGGAACTGATAGATGGCACGGTAGTCACAAAAAATAGTAAACGAAAACTGGAACGTACACCTGCAAGTGCTTTGCCAAGTCAGTTAAATAAAACATGCATTGGTTAAGTGGTCAAAACTACGGCCATTGAAAGCGTATTAGTGCATACAGTCGAAGCACAAACATATCAAGGCAGAAGGCGCGGTACTCCGATTGGTCGGTTTAAATGACGTGATATAAAAAATACAAAATCAAACATTTTTTTAGTGGTTTTTCGGGGTTTGTTCGATTCACCTGCACCACGTGCATCAGTTCAGGCGGTGCAGCACTTCGCCACTTACAACTGCGCCGTTCGCTACACCGGTGGTGCCGGTGGGTGCAGGACGTTCAGCAGAAGCAGACCTGCACCGGCACTGCACTGTGAGCTGGGGCGGTATTGGGGCTCTTCGATTTACCGTCTCGGACTCACCGCGGATAGCCCGCGGGTAGTCCGAGTATTCCCCGAAGCCATAGGAATGCATGGGAAAATCGAATGCCGGACTGCTTCTCGGGGAGTCCGCGGTGAGTCTGGACTGTAAATCGAAGAGCCCCATTATTGGGTGTTCTCGAGTTCGCCGTTTTGAAAACGTCCGCACAAGAAAGAAATACTAGTTTGTTTGTTTTTTGTTATGATGTCCATTTCGCGTGCGTTTTATGCTGACATACATCCCGTTGTAGGCGGACTTTGGGATGACTTTTGCGCAACTGTTTTTGCCAACAAGTTTTAAACAGCTAAACCTATTTTAAACTATATTTTATGTGTTTATCTGAACGAGTATTTTGAAAGCCTCACATTGTAAGATTTTTATATGACGAAGTTTAAATTTTTCACAGCAAGGGCCGGGACGAATGTCGGAAGAAGGCAGCTGCCAGCTGATCCTGAGGCAGTGGCGCCGTGCATAGCGAAAGGTAAAGCGTTAACAATGCTGTTGGCGTCTCCTGGCGTCGTCTCGTGATGGTGCTAAAACACCGGGAAACTCGTTCACGCCTCGCGCTAAAACGTAACGCGTACTAAAAAAAACACCAGGATACTCGTTTGCGCCTCGCGCTGGAGCGCTTCGTAACGCGTGCTAAAAAAACACCGGGACACTCGTTTACGCCTTGCGCTAGAGAGCTTCGTGCTTCAAAGACAAGAGATTTTTACAGCAAAGTCCCAACGGTTTTATCTCCGTTGGAAAACACGCCAAAGCGCCAAGAATACATTATACACGCATGCTTCGCCCCTCCCCAGGTTTCACTTTAGCGGAGGTAGCCCGGGATTTAGCGGAGGTAGCCCGGGAAAAACAAGGACGGCTAAAAAATATGGTACACTTTTCCCGCTTGGATCCCCACGATTTTTATGTCCATGACAATGACCATGTATCAACCGGCACAGCTAGTCTTCACCTTCACCAGCGGCTTCCGGTAACTGCTATAATCTGAAAGCCGTGAACATCATCCAGCTGCACTCCCTGCACCGTCGGTAAATCGAAGAGGGAAGTGCAGGCGCCGCGTGCTGCACTCGAAAATCGAAGAGTGAGTGCTGCACTATCTGAAGGAGTGCAGCGAGTGCAGCCAAATCGAAGACACCTTATAGCTCTATTCGATACAGACGCGATTCTGTGCAACGCCTGCACCGGTGCACGATGCGTTGCAGCCAACAGGTCTCTTCGATTTGGCTTGCACTGGCTGCACTAGTTCCGAAAAGTGCCGCAGCGGTGCCGGCCGGTGTCGCGCGCGTGCAGCGCCGGTTCAGGAAGTGCAGGTGCAGCCACGACACTAGCGCGCACCGGATACAACCATAACGAGGACACAAGTGTAGGCCTGCAGCAGCAGCCGGGAGACGCGAACGTGAGCTTTGTGCATCGCGAGCATGGATCGGCTGTCAGACATGGCACTTTTCGAAGCTGCCGCGCAACTCGCGCAGCTGCGCTACTCCGCCAGCGACGGCAGGGAGTATAGTGATCCGTGCAGTGACTCTGACGACGAGTTCGCCACCGTGTGCATTTCCGTGGCGTGCGCGTTGGTACGCGAAGACGCCAATCGTGCGTCTGGCTACGAGCGTGTTGTCAGCAGATACAACGAACAAGAATTCAAGAGGCTGTTCAGGCTGTCGAGGGAGACGTTTGATTGCCTGAGCTCAAGGTTCAGCGCTTCGGCCTACTATCCGAGCGCAGTGCAAGGCCGGCAACAAATATCAGCTCAGAGTACGTGCCTCATTGCGCTTGTGTACAGTGCTCAGCGAATGAAACGCGATACTCGGAGCGTGTGGCTGCCGGTGCTTGTTGCGCCACAGGTGAGCGCTTGTGAAAGCGAGCTGACGCATTGTGGTATACGGTGAGGGTGAGAGCGTTCGTGACGCACGCTGACTGCATCCGGGAGACAGCCCGTCAGTGTGTGGTTCTTGGCGGCGCCATAGGGGTGCTACATGCCATGGCTTCAAAACGCTGCGCCTGCGTGCTGCGCCGCGCCGCGCGAAGCTGGGCGAGCTGGCACCACGCGAGTTATAAAGAATTTGAATACGCATTTATCGCGATGTGTTATCGTGGCGCGCATGGCACCCAGGCGCAGCGTTTTGAAGCCATGGCATGTAGCACCCCTATGGCGCCGCCAAGAACCACACACTGAAGAGCTGTCTCCCGGATGCAGTCAGCGTGCGTCACGAATGCTCTCACCCTCACCGTATACCACAATGCGTCAGCTCGCTTTCACAAGCGCTCACCTGTGGCGCAACAAGCACCGGCAGCCACGCGCTCCCAGTATCGCGTTTCAATCGCTGAGCACTGTACATACATCGGCTCGCAAGTGTCGATGTACGCGATCGGAGACAAGTTCAACGTGACGGAGTCGTCGGTGCATGCCTGTGTCACAGGGGTCATTCACTTCCTCCACTCAATTAGCGCTGAAGCCATCGGCTGGCCAAGTAGCGTGGAGGAAGTGACGCGCATCAAGGCCGGGTTTCTAGCCAAGAGCGGTGGAAAGGGCCTTCGAAATGCCATTGGCTGCATCGACGGGTCGCACATCGAAATACCGACGCCAAGTGAATCGGCCAAGTCGTATTTCAACCGCAAGAAGTGGCCTTTTATCATCTTGCAAGGCATCTGCGACGATAGAAACAAGTTCCGAAACGTTTTCATCGGGTTCCCGGGCTCGGCGCACGACGCCCACGTCCTGAGAGAGCCCCTTCTTCGAACGCGCAGCCGTCGAGTGCGGGGAAAGCTACATTCTTGGGGACAGCGCGTACCCCTTGATGCCGTGGCTCATGACCCCATTCAGGGACAACGGGTGCACATTTCCCACGTGGAAAAGTAACTTTAATAGGCGACATAGCCAGCAGAGTGGCCATTGAGAACGCCTTCAGCCTCCTGAAACAGCGTTTTAGGAGGCTGTACTTTGTAGACGCCAGAACTGTTGAGCAGTCCTGCTGCATTGTAATGGCTGCGTGCGTTCTGCACAACTTCTGCAACGACGACAGACTTCCTGCAGGAGCTGACGTCATTGCACCGTTCGACTTCGACTGCAACCAACGAGGCTACGCTCAGGCTTTGAGAGATTGCATTGCTAAAGAGCAGTGCTAATTGTGGACACCCTTGCCCTGCCAACGCAAAGTCGACATGAAAGTGCCTTGTGTTACCACATATCCGACATCACGGAAACTGCTATGTTGTTGAACTGCATCCACTGTGAAAGGCTGGGAACTATCTGAAAAAGGGTGGTGTTCACATCATGTGCAAACCATGTGCATAGAGAACATTCGCATGAAAACAGAGTTGGCACTGCTAGAAGAAACATTTGCATGAAATTAAAAAGTGTGCAGTCCTGACACGCCGTCTTTATTGTTTGTTTCACTTGTCCTTTGTCGCAAGCAGATCTATGAGGCGGTCGAATCTCTGCATTCACTCCTCGTGGCGCTTTGCCTTCGCCTCTTGCCACTGCTGGCGGGCTTTATGGCCTTTTCCCTGGCCTCCTCTTGCTTCGCTTTGGCCTCCCCCATCTTTTGGAGCGTCTCCAAGAGGGGACCAAGCTGCGACCTGCTATGTCGCACTCTCTTCGGTACAGGGCCCCCCTTGTTGTGCACCGACAAGTCCTCAGGAGGTCCATCTCCTCCACCCTCAAGGTCCTTCGGCTGCAGTGCTGGCCCTGGTGAAGTTGTGGATAAACGTCACGCCAACAGACAGCACTTTGCTTACACAATGCAATTTTCACTTACCCTGGGTGGGTTCCCTCCTGGTAGGATTGCCTTCCCAGGCTCCAAAAGGATCCTTGGGTTTATGCTATGTTCCTTCTCTAGAACTGCGGCAAGCTCCCTGTAAGAACATTTCAATGGTTAAACAGGTTCATGGTGTCTCGAGGTGACTCGGGGTATGAGGGATGCCAGAACTGTTGAATAGTTCAATAAATAATTCCAACTTACTCCTCGTGTGCGCAACTTGTGGGGGCACGGCCAGTGGAAGTGTTGAAGTGTTATTTTTATTTTTGGCTTATATGATCGGTACAAACTCTTCCATTTATTTTCCACTTGGGTGGCCGTCATATTGCATAGGAACTCTTTGTTAATGAGCTCGGTTATTTTAATCCAGAGCTGTTTTTTTGTCCTAAACACAAAAGAAAAGCACAGCTGAAGTAATGTATGGGTAAAGTAAAGTAACACTTGACTGACACGAGTCGCATTAGGGGTGCACAACGTTTTATCTATAACTTAGTAAACATGCGCTGCTATTAAGTGCCGTTCTATCAGGATATTTGTATTTCAGCTGTCACATATTTGAAGCAGGAGGAAAAGATTTTTAAATTGCTTGGAACTAGAAATTCGAGCGACAATGCCAGCGCCCCTGTACAGTTCATTAGCAGCTACTGCGTTCAGAGATTAGCGCGGGGAGAAATTATGGCATACTGAATGTAATTCTGCACACAAAGGATAACATACCAGAGTGTTCTGGTCTTTCCCACCAAGTCCTTGAGCGCGGTGTACTGGGCGATGTAGAACTTCATTTTCCGGGCGCTCCACAGTTCCCCCTCATTTTCAGCCAGTGCGGCTGCACCGGCTGCACCATCATCGCCGTCACTGCAGGCGGAAGTCGGCAGTAGCGCCGGAGGGGGCAAATTCTCATCGCCGGCTGCCGTGAACCGCAACGTTACGTGCTGCCCGCCTGCAAAAGTACACACCAGCATGTATAAAGTCGGCACAGCCTTTGAGAAATCACAAACTGCGACCCAAAGCAACGCGACGAGGCCGACATGGCTACGACCAAAAATAAAACCGCTCTTGAACGCTACACGCGTTTATCGCCGGCATGCAACAACGCTTACCGGACGCCTCGTACAGGTAGCAGCCGCTGTCGCCCTGCATGGGTGACCCGTCCGGGCTGTGAAGGAGGTACACGTCCTTCTCCACGCCGTCAAACGACGCGCAGCGTCGTCTGCTACGCGTTGGGCGGCCCGTACGCCATGCTGCACTATTCCGGCACCTCCTTTTCGGCGAGTGCACGGCGACCGAGAACTAGTGCCGAGGTGGGCCTGCACTGTACTTGCACCTTGGCAAAACGAGGAAGGAAGTGCAGAGGGCGCGCGCGGCACCGGCAAAACGAGGACGACGGTGCTGCACCCCTTGAACTGGTGCAGCTAGTGCAGCCAAATCGAAGAGACCTAACGTTTTTGTTGCAGCGCAGGAATGGTGCCGTGCACCGCGTCGCTCGATTTCTCATGGTGCAGCCGCGGTGCAGAAAACTGCTGCACCTGCTACGGAGCTACGGAGGAGGTGCAGCGGTTCAGTGCCGTGAGCGTTGGGGCGTTGCGGGTTAGCAGGCGGCTACAGGCAGTTGCGGCGACCGCGTGAAAATGTACGTCGAACTCGAAGATACGCGGGACGAACTTCGCGTCTCGCCGCTGATGCGTACGGCGCAACCCAGATGGCCGTGAACAGTAGACGACGACAGGCGAGGAAGATTAGCAGACGACTGTGCCTGCACCTTGCTCGATTGCTAGGAGGAATGCTCGATTGTAAACACGCAGAAGCGCTGCTGACGGTGATGCGCGGCACCGCGGAACCACGCCGCTGCACTGCACCGGCACCACAGAACTTTCTCTACAACGTCCCAGAAGAGGGAGGATGCAACGTTGCCGTGCACCGCTTCTGAATCGAATATAAAGGAAGTGACGAAAAGGGTCTTTGCCACGTGATTTTTAAATGTGACGTCACGACTTTGAGTACCAGTCAACAAGAGCCAGAGTTAGGCTAGATAAATCCTCCCTGTTCTGTGGCTAGATGGAACAGTAGCCAGAGCCAACAGGCGGCAGCCATTGAGCCGGTCGACAGTGCGACAGCTTCCGTGTTTATTAGGTCGCCATGAAAATTCAAGAGATCGCGCCCATGACAGAAGTGCTCAAAGAGAAGTGCGCCGCGCCGTGCGGACGCCCAGTCATCGCGGAGCCCTGTGACGTGCCCATGCGGGTGCCCGTTCCGGTCCAGGTGACGCACTACAGCGGCCCGACGAAGTTGTCCCTGCGCTACCGTCTGCCCGACGCCTGCAGTGCGCTCGACCGCTTCCACGTCGGCCCGGGAAAGCGTCACCTGTACGAGGCCTCGATCGGCATGCCCTGCCTGGTGTGCACGGACAGCAGCACGGGACTGGCCCTCCGGGCTCTGGTGACCGACGTGCAACGCAGTCAGGGGATACCGGTGATGCTGGAAGTGCTGTTCGTCGACAGCGGCCAATGGGGCGTCGTAGGACTGGACGCGGTGTACGCGATGGACGCAGACGCGGCAGCCGAGCCGCACCTTGCGGTGTCCTGCTGCATCCGGGGCGTGACGCCGACGGCGGCGAGCTCGCGCCACGACCTGCAGGAGCTGTCCAAGGACGGCCAGCCGCTGTACGAGGCCCTCTTCTGCGAGGTGACGGACGCGGGGGTGTACGTGGTCGAGCTCCGCGCCAGGCTGCCCCGAAAGAGAGCGGGGCCGACGAAGGTCGACGTGGCCGAGTTCCTGGTCCGCAACGGCTACGCGGAGCGATTCGGCTACCTGGGGGGTTCGCTGCCAGCGAGCACAGGCGGCGCGTGCCAAGTCGAGTACCCCGAGAGCGACAAGCCGTCGCTGTCGCTTCTGCCCGTCCACGAAGAGCCCGCCACGGAGGACATTTTTTTGCCAGAGAGCGAGTCGAAATCAGCGGGCGCTCCGAAAGAGAACTCCTTCGACATGAAGGTGACGTTTACCTGCACTCCCGACCACTTTTACGGGCAGAAAACCTCCACGGCGAGAAAACTCACCGAAGTGCACAGGATTGTACGCACATGCACTACGAGGCTGGAACCCGAGTCCAAAGCCAGAAAAGGGACGTACCAGATTTACCGCGAGTCACCTCAAGACACCGGATCTAGAGTACGCGTTGAAGACGTGCTCGAGCCCGACAGGTGCAAAGTGTTCATGATAGACTATGGCAATCGAAAAACCGTGAATAGCTCGTGCCTGTACAAGGCCGACCCGAGGCTCTTCTGTATCGAGCCACTGGCGCTGAGGTTTCAGCTGGTGGGAACCGCACCGCGGAGGCAGTGGACAGAGGCAGCCGTCAAGCATTTTCTCGAGCTGACGCACGGCGACGCTCCGCTGACAGCAGTAGTGGTGGGGACAAAGAGCAGCCGCGACGAGTTCAACGACACAATCCACATGGTCAAGCTCCTCAGCAAAGTGCACGGCAGTGTGGCCGCAAGCTTGGGCCAGCCAAGGGCACCGTTCGACCCCATGCGGCAGGACTACGAGAGTCCGCTCAACAGCTACAGCGTGAACACGGACGACCCCGGCGTAGCCGCGTCAAACTTTGCCGTGGGCAGGGGCCACCGCGTGTGCAAGTTCTTCTCCTCGCGGGGCTCCTGCAGGGAAGGGGACCGGTGCACCTACAGCCACGTGGTGGCCGAGCCCGGCTCAGCGCTCCTGCACGTGCAGGAGCCCGCCACCAACTCCATGCAGCTGCTGCAGCCGCCCGAGGTGGGCAGCTGGGTGCTGGGGCAGGTGTCCGCATGCGCGGGCCCCCGCTGCTTCTACCTGGTGCTCCCCCACGGCCGCCGATCCCTGGCCAGGCTCCTGGACGAGGGCGGGGGTGGCCCACGGGAGACGCTGGACTCCCTCATGCAGGACCTGCAGGCCCTGTGCAGCCAGACCAGCAGCTTCCGGGAGAACCGGCTCGTGGTGCGCGCCGAGGGCGAGATGGTCGCTGCCCAAAGCAGCAGGGACGGCCGCTGGTACCGGGCCCTGGTGGTGTCTGCCGAGGAGGGCGACCTGCTCACCGTCTTCTTCGTGGACTTTGGCTTCTCCGAGTGCGTGCAGCTCAAGCAAGTGAAGAGCCTCGACCCACGCTTCACGCACCTGCCTCTGCAGGCGCTCGAAGCATGCCTCCTGCCCGAGGACCTCGAGCCCATGTCGACTCAGGAGGCTTGCAAGGCCTTTGAGGAGTGTGTGAGCGGCAGGGACCTCATGGTTGAGGTTGTACGCATCGTGCAAGACTTGCTGTACGTCCGGCTCTTCTTCATGCAGGACGGCAGTCTGTGCAGTGTTCACGACTACCTGAAGCACTGGCAGCCACAGGGTGCTGACCCGCTGTAGATGTGTTTAACTGCTTACTTTCATGGGTATTTATCTCACAAATGCAGTTGTTAGTGCAAAAACGACATTTCATCTGCAAGCTAGTTTTTTTTACCAACTTTCATTAGTTTTCAGGTCTGGTATATATTTCACATGCTCAGTTGTTAGTGCAAAAATGTGTCTTCACCGAGCTACCTTGTTGAGCTTTATACCAAAGTTATTTTAAGAGTTAAGGTGACTCGGTGCAGGTCTTTCCGTTTTGTTGTGCTGAAATGCATGCAGTTTGTTTGGCTTTTCTCATCCATGGGATAGGAAAAGCAAAGGACTAAAAGTGCGAGCTTATCTGTCTTTTGCAAAAATTTCTTCCGATCACTTGGGCTGCAGCTGTTGACCAAGCACACGTGCACAGAGGGTGCACCACTAGCTTGAGCATTCTGCCGGGCTAGTTGCTACATAGTATTTGCAATAAATTCACAATAGAAGTTAGCACAGGACAGACATCACAAGAGAGACAGTCGCGTCGGTCTCTCTGGTGTCTTTCTGGTGTTGTCTGTCCTGTGGTAACTTCTGTTGTGAATAACACAGTTTTGTAGTGATGAAGCAGTAAAGAAGACTGCTAGCTTTCAAACTTGCTAATTTTGAGCAGCCTTTTTTGTCAACATGGCGGTGGCTGTGCCCTTCCAGCACATGCTGCAACCCGAGTGTCATTGCCATGTGCATGCAAAGTGTTATTGAGCTTCTCAAGTTGGCTTCTGCCAAAGAATCTTAGCATGAAGTTTTGTTATTTACTGTGGTTCAAGAGACTAGCTTTAGAGTTGAACCCTGTTGACTCGACGCGCTTACTAATAAAAAGTTACGTCTTTCAACTTTTGGCAATTCGTTTTCTATTCAGGGTTCATAAAAATTGCGAGCTGGTGCACATCACCCAGGATTATTACTCGTGAAATTGCTGCAACGTGAACTGAAGCAAATGCATTTACACATCTGTACGTGTACACGTATGCATGTTCAGGGTGCCCCGACTATCATGCACCAAGATTCTAAAAAAATATGAATGGTGGTACGCGAAGAAAACCTAGTGCACAATATTTCCAGTACAGTGAAGTGGCAACCAGTAATTTTTTTCGTTAATGAGATTTAATTAGGTAGGTGTAATCAATTACCTAACTCGAGAACTACTGTCCCAATCATTAAGGTGTCAATGAGGCACGCGTAGGTACCCCCCCCAAAAAAACATAAATTTGGTACTTTTAGTGACGTTCTAATTGCGTACCTATTTTTTCTGACTGATAAAGAAACCCTGCAAAATATGAAAACTTATGTTTTTACGGTGCTCACACCCATATCATAAAGTAGTGCCCTTGAACATGTTCCCTCTGAGTTAGCCAGAATAAAATAAAGTAAGGAAAGAAAGCAGAAATTGCGACGAATTTCGGGCTTTATTTGCCACATGCACTGCGTGAAACTTGCTGTTGCTTCTCCTTCCATGCCATTATCTAGGTGATTCACTGTCTCTTCAGGCGTGTGACAGGCAAAACAGCTACTTTCAATCAGCTTATCTGCTTTATGATGTGGGTGGGAGCGCCATCACATAGTATTTTTCATATTTCGCGGGGCCTCTTTATCACTCATAAAAAAATGAGTATGCAATTAGTGCATCACTGAAAGTGCCGCAGTTAGATGTCCCTTGTCGGTACCTACAAGACCCTCATTGACAATTCATTGGGGCAGTACTTCTCGAGTTAGATCAGTAACTACATTTACCGAATTAAATGTCATTAATTAAAACTTGAATGATTGACTATGTGGTTTACGTGCCGGCGCTACACAGGTGTTGAGGCATGCCGTAGTGGAGGGCTCCAGATTAATTTTGACCACTTGGAGATCTTTAAAGGGACACTAAAGGCTGAATGAACTTTTGTTTTAACTGAAAGATCATACGTTTCGTAGCTATGTGCTTTTGTTCCATGCACAACAATGCGTTATTTGCTGAGAAATAAGTAAAAACGCTGGCGTTTGTCTCGCCCACTTCCCTTTCATTTTTTTTTCGTGATGCTAGCCATTGCATCACAAAATAGGAGTGAAGGCCCGGTGTGATCTGGAGCGTAAATGCTGGCATCGGTAGTTTTTATGCCAACAAGCCAAGGCGCCGGAGCTCGGTTCTGCGATGCCTTCGCCAATGAAACAGTGTTAAAAGTTACATCATGCTCAGGCCGATAACGCTGTTGTTACGATGGTTACTACGTGCACTCAGCGGCCCTCATCGGTACTTGCCTTGATGCGGCAGTTTGAGGTCCACAGGAATTTTTATTCGTGCTCCTTTTTCGGAGCCAGTGCATGAGCCAAGAGGCGCTTGTTCTCGGGTTCCAGGTGCTCATTCCCCATAAAACGTTGTTCTGTTGTGGGAAACCAAGTGAAGTCATAGTCAAGCGGGCTTTTTGTACATTGGAATTGTGAGAGTGATAACAGTGCATTCAGAGTATGCCGCGGGGAACCTAATATGCTGATAAGCAACGCACTTCATCTAATGTTGCTCAGAAGTTGGTACACCTTCTCCCGTTTTTGGTGCACCTGCAACCATGCCGATGCACAAGGAGGCAAAGATGAGAATCAGGGAACAAACTCGAGTAGATGATATCGGAGTTCAAATAAAGGAAAAGGAATGGACTTGGCCTGGTAATGTACAGTGAGACGAAATGACAACCGATGAACCACCAGGGTAACAGAATGGATACCGAGTGACTGCTCTAGAAGATGGGGAAGGCCAATAACTCAATGGGGGGACGAAATAAGGAAATTCGGGGGCAAACGCAGAAAAGGGGTGAGTGGAGGTCAAAGAGAGAGGCCTTTGTCCTGCCCTGGACCTAAGTAGGCAGTTGTTGGTGATGATGAGACAAGTCATGGCTAAAAAAGCGGCTGGAGCAGTCCAAACTCCAAAGAGCGAGGCTCAATTCGGGTGAATCAATTTGCTGGAACATGCGTCCCGTCTGACAAGGCTAATCGCTTTTTGATTGCGTAATCGCGACTGTTCCTTTTCTTTCCATAACTTGTTACTGACGCATCACTATTATTAGAATTTTGGCGTGCTTCCAATGGGGAGTAAATGCTTTCCCTCCTGTAATTTTATTCACGGCGTCCACTCTGTCAATTGCCTTTCCAAGTATGCAGGGGATACAATTGCTCTTTCGTAAGGAAATAAAAATAGCCCGAATTATTGCGCTATATAGGACGTTAGCAGTGTTTCATTCATAAAGCTTTCATTTTTTTTCGTGATGCTAGCCATTGCATCACAAAATAGGAGTGAAGGCCTGGTGTGGTCTGGAGCGTAAATGCTGGCATTGGTAGTTTTTATGCCAACAAGCCGAGGCGCCCGAGCTTGGTTCTGCGACGCCTGCAGTGGTTAAGTTAATCATGCTCAGGCCGTTACAGGAGCCATGAAGAGAAAACAAAAGTTTGTTTTATTCGAAAGATTAGGTGTTTCATAGTACCCCAAGCGCTTTCCCGGAAGCAAATGATGCTTTATTCACTGAGAAATAAGGCAACTTAAGCCAAAATTTTAAAACTCCCGCTAAAATTGCACATTTCGTCACGTGAACAATGGCGTCATACGAGCCGGTCCATGAAATAGATACTTAGTATGTCGACTCCATATAGCACCCACACGCGGGAGTCGACCGAGACCTAGTAACGTTGACCGAGACGGCGGCCATTTTAAAAATACTAGTAAAACCTAGTGCCCCCGCAGCCCTAGTCATGGAATCGCCTGACCCGGTGAACAAAACTCTCGCCGAGGAGCTCGGGCTTGCATTTAACAACCTCACACCACTTGAACGCTCAATGCTTCTAAGTGCACGAGCGGCAAGAGTTGTGGGATACGCGGTGGACGGGAAAGCGACCATTCCGCGATAGCCACAACAGACGAACGCCCAGCCGTCGGCACCGCTGCCTCGTCAGCCCCGTCGCGACGGACGAATACAGACTGGTACGTATGTGCCGTATTTTCAATTTCAGTAGCAGTATCGCTTATGCCAGTTGGCCGGTATCGTGTATGGAAAGCCGTTCGCTCGAGCTCTCTGCTCCGACCAGAAAGATTCGAGCGTCAATGCGCGGTGTGTACGGCAATTTTTTTCCCCAAGGTCAGAGCGCTTTTGACGAAGCCGGCGACGAGCGCCAGCATGTCCGGGTCCCTGCCGTAATCCCTTCCTGGGAAATGAAGCGAGCACACTCGTACTTCCTTTAGCTCTCTTTCTCCTCCGTTTGCAAAGTTCACAAAACGTAGCCACTTACTTCGCCGAGGTTCGTCGTTGGGCAGCACATGAAAGGAGATCTCACCGGCGGGGATGTCGCACTCCCTCGACGATTTGCCCGTACTACATGGGCATTTCAAAACACAGCCACGAAATTTCATTGTAAAATACTCGAACAAACTGAAGTTTTCAGTGGTTGTAAACTGTAAACGAGCTGGTAACGACAGCAGCAAGCCAACACGACCTCCATACCGAAACCTGTGCGACGAGTGGCACTATCTCGTTGCTGCTCTGTGTTCCTTACTCCCCTTGTTTCTATTTTTACCTTTGCTGGTTGGCGATATGACGGCCAACCTCCTGTGAAGGGATTACGATACCAAGCAAGGTCGCGGCTGTGCGTGCTGGGACGGTTCGTTGGCCCCAAAGAGCCTTGTACCCGAAAATTCGTCTGCGCGACGGTGGCGACGGCGAGATGTCGAGTTCGGCTGGCGGTAGTTTCGTACGCATTGGCATACACGCTTGCGTGTTCGTTCGGAACTTCAACCGTTTACTCCACCGTTCTTTGTCATAAAAAGAATGTGCAGTATGTTTCACGGGCATTTAGCTCGCTATGCAAACTGTAAGCCCTGCCTAACATCGCAGAGCATTCTCGAGTGACATCATAGGTTCTGTTGCGGAAAATGAGCTGGTGGGTCGCATGGTCATTTCCTTTTTTCCTAATTATGTAGCTTATTTGAGGGAAGTTTGCGTTATAAGTGGTGTCGTTATGGTTCTAACGAGGCAATCTTTCGAATGAACCAAACTTGTGTTTTCTCTTCATGGCTCCTTTTAAGGCTGTTGTTACGATGGTGCTTGTTTCAAGGCTTAGTTGAAAAAGGTAGGGCCGACCACGCTGAAATTAAGCCGTTCCACTCCATGTGAGAGCTGTCGGAAGTGCAGAGCAGGGATTCGCCATAATGGGCTGTACCGCCGTTATCCGCTCGCTGCTACCACCCCATGCATTTCAAATTTCCCGCCTTCGCAGTGCTCGCGCGCCCCCCTGTCCGAAACTGCACCAGCGGGAGTTCTGCTCTTTTTGTGTTTGTTTTTCCTCCCGCACGTGCCGGCGTTCCACTGACACTTTTTTTCGCTTATGAACTATCGTAGAAACCAACCCAACGAGCGTTCCTAAGTAAATGAACGCGGGCGCTGCCGGTTAATTGTACCTGCAGTTTTCTTTGCGCTAGACAACGAGGAGAGGTGACAACCGCCAGCGGTTCACGAGTTTCGAACGCTTATGACTGTATAAACTGCTTGGCTTTCGAAGCCTCTGGGTTACGTACGCCGCGACGACAGAACGCCGTGTGGTTCTACTTGGGCCGAGCTACGACGACAAGGCGAGCCCCTAAAGTGCTCTGCACTTAAAAACTGTTGGGACGCCTAAAGCAAACTCGCTGTGGTTTCAGAACCACAAAATGCAAAAAAAGGCGCGTTATATTGGCGCGTCTAAATTTTTATGGGAGATAAATAGGAACCGAGAAAAAGTGTTCTTAAGAATAAAAAAAATATCATTATTGTTATGCCATCATTTTCGTCACCACCATCATCCTCATCGGCTTTTGCCTTGAACCCCTTCACCACCTTCACCTTCAAATACTTCCCCTACGCCAAGAGAATCGTGTTTACATCGTCAGAACAGGTAACGGACGCATGCCCGCTACCAGTCTCCCTGTCATCTGTCGATTTTCTCAGCGTCGCGGAAGTTCACGATCATCGAGCAGTGGGTAGGCCTAGCTTGCCCGGCGCGGGTTCGGCGGGGCCGCCTTTGCTGCGAACTCTTACAACGGCGACCCCACCAACTTTGGATGCTCCGGCGCCACCCGGACAAGGCTACGATGCTGTCGGCACGACACCAACATCCGAGGCACGTCAATCGGTAAGCGAATCGGTTTCCGAGCCAATGGACACTCAATCCGTGGTTCGGGATGAAACACAAGCTGCATCGCACCTCCAAATGAACAACCCGACTACCTCAGTGAACAAGACGCAAGACTTGTCTTCTGAGACATCCGCTTCACCATCAACGTCCACAACCAATAGTGTTGGCCATAAGCGGCCCACAGGAGTCTCCGAAAAGAAATCACCCCCTCGTGATTCTCAAGGGAAGCGTTCTTCCCTGACCATGGACCACCCAGTCGATTTTACACCTGGATCAGTCTGCTGCAAGGCCACGGTTAAGGCTTTAACACCTCAAAGCCTTGCAACCATCCCGAACCGAACCTTACAAGCGAACTTCGACTCCTGCATCGGCACCAAAGGCTTTCGCGGCTACGCTGTCGCCCGAAGTCAAACACGATTGCTGTGTGGCTCCCGACATTGACTGCTGTGGATCGCCTGCAAATGCTCAAGTTCATAACGAGCACACCCGAAGATGTGGTTCCCGTGCAAGTGTACCTAGTTGAAGGATCTGACTTGCAACTCTACGTTGTGTACGGTGTCGACTGCAACGAAGATCAGGCGGTGCTCCAGCGTGAGCTTTACTGCCCTACACATCGTATTATAGCAGCGCGCTACATGGGAAAAAAGGGCTCCTGCCTCGTAACGCTGCAAGGACCTCCTACACCCCCCCGCCTGCTTGTACTACTACGGATGCATTTTGCGACCGCAAGTGTTGTGTACTGTTACAAATGCTTTAGACCTGGCCACATGCACAAGTCTTGCCCTTACTCAAGTCAGGATGGGGAAATGGCTGACAGCAAGGTGTTACGAGTGTCACAGTTTGTTTGAATTATCGGCTGCAAGCGTGAGTCACCGACAAAGGGGGCCTGCTTGAAAGGCGCACGTAGTGGAGGCTTCGCCGCACAGCCGAGGAGTATTGCGGCGGGCTGAGTCGTAACAGCTTCTCCGCCGGGGGTCCGTGATCCCGATGGATACGGGTCTTCAACCGTTGTCCGGAGGGATGCTTTCGGATAGAAGTGCTCGCCAGATGCTCGACTCCAGGCCTTGGCTGTACGACACCGTGCTGGAGCTTCACCCGGGCCGGTCACTGGACGAATAGTGGCCCGCCAAGAACGTCTCTGGCTTGGTCAGGCAAGCAACAGAACACAGGAAGACACAACCGCATCGCCGGCAAGTGCGAAGACAAATCCACACTGAAGCTCTACCAGGCTTTTAGTTGCGATAAAATGCGCTAATAACTAACTACACTAGTTATATTTTAGCCCAGCAGTACTTTAGCCAAGCACACAAACTTGAAAGGTGACATTTCGCGTGATTGGAAATGTCCCACACAAAAAGAAACATAATCGTAAAGGGCGAAACCTGCTTCAGGAAAAATAATGCAAACGAGAAAGTCAGGCGTCTACAGGCCACTTCTCGCGCTGAGAGCTGCGATTTGAGCTCTCGTCATTGCCCTGGGCTTTCCCCTTTTTAAATCGCATCTTAGGTGCGCCCGTTCTCTGAACACTACTGCGACCTGTCGAGAGGACATCGGCCTTCTTTCGAGACGTATCTCGAGCGCGCGGAGAAAACTGCCCTAATTTCCACCGCTCGAGTAAGGCGTGCGCTTTCGTTCTCGGCTGCTCCGAGGTCCGCTGAGACCCGGCGCAAAGCGTGCGAGCGGCGCTGCCACTCGGCAGGCCCGCATAGGAGCTCTTGTCGCACTTTATTGCGACACTGTCGGTAAGCGAACACTAGAGGGTGCTTTCGCTATCCTTTCCGGCTGTTAAGGCTAATCTAGGCACGGGCGGCCCGGTCTCAACAGACGGCTCACCCCTAGGCGACACCGGAATCGCTACGTGCTCGGCTGGCCGTTGCTCGACATCGAGTATCTGAGTTGGAAGTGGAACGCTAGCGACTCGCTCAGTGGCGCCGTGAAAACCGTTCAGTGTCTCGACTGCCAGCTCTGTCCCAGCGTAGCTCGGTTCTGAACTCGCGTCCGGAGAAACACCTTTCGTTTCAACGGACTCGTGTTGCCTCCTTTCGCTAACGTCACGGTTTAGGTTTTCCCGCGGAATGTCGTTAGCCTGCGAACTGCGCGCGTTCGGGTCGACAGCCGTTTTCAAGGCCTCCCGTGAACCTGAGCACTCCAAACATGACGACGCTGACGCATCTCCACTCACAGTAAAGGACTTACACACAGTGTACTCATGCTGCCCTCTGTCATGAGCCTCTGGAAATGCCCCATCCTCGCTATCTGTCTGAGTCTCGCCATTCCTCTCAGAGGTGGCGACACTATCGTTACTTGAGCCCTTTGCAGCGAGCTCAGCCAGGCCTCTCAAGCTTGGACGTTCCCTGTCTTCCCTATAGGCGGCGTAAAAATCGACGCCCCACGTGACCAACCTACGCGCTGTTTTCGACCATCAAGCCCACCAGACGGCGCAGGCAAAATGTTACTTTTGGTATAGAATACAAAACATTCATTCCGTGACTCAAAGAGCCCACAAAGTTCGCTTACAATGTGTTATTTAAAAATACTATAAACAAGTTCCGCATAAAACATCCGTTGAGCAAAAATGTACGCAACTTTTTACGAACAGCCGACTGGTGCACCACCTCGTTTCTGAATTCGCAACCACAAAGCCGCCAATTCAAATTGAAACCGCTGCAACGGCCGACCGTTTCAATGTGCGCGGAGCACCGGTTTCGTGACTGTTATTGCTGTTATGTGTTTTTGCGTCCATCAGTTGTTGAGAGGACTGGCAAAACACGGGAATTGAGTGCTTGTGGAATGACAAATGTGGGAAATTCCGCATCGGAAGGCAGCTGTCGAGGCCAGAATATTCGATTCTTCCAACAGAAGGTGAGTGTTACGCACTCCGCTAGAAAGACGGTGCAAAGGAAACCGTTGTCGCCGTCAATACTTCATTTGTGCCCTTCGTTCGAAATCTTAGCGCAAGTGAACGAGTTGTTATGGCAAAAAAAAAAATGTTGTCACGTAAGCGACGTACAATTGCAGCGATCGAAATGAAATGATGTCCTGGCCTCTGTAAACTTGCGGATGTCAATAAACGATTTGTTCTCACTTGCTGCTCACTGTGGTCTGTGCCAGTCGAGGCCATCTGGTCACGTGGCGTATCACTTCACTAGCCCGGCGCAAGTAAACACGCGACCAGCGTGCCAGCAGGAGCGGCCGGACTCGACGCCCCTTTCGCGCGCGGGAGGAGGAGACTCAGGAGAGTCGAGTCCGGCCGTGGAGCAGCGAGCCGGCGGCCGCCGTGCGAGGGCAGCCATGTTATTAAGGAGCTCAAGCGGCCTGTGCAAAAAGCATCCGCCATGTTTACAAAGCCGTGTTTACAGCGCCATCAAGCGGGCGTACTGGGTAGTTCATGACGCCGCCACTACGCTTTTTCTGGCACTACAGGCAAAGCTAGACCTTTGCTTCTCTAAAATCCTCCCTGTTCTGTGGCTCAGCTGATTCTTTCCTCGGCAGTTTCTCGAAATTGTACCCCTTGTCGCGTAACAGCTGATCCGACCTGTTCGAGAATAGGTACCTGTATTCCGGAAGAAGTTGTGGGGATACTGCCGCCTGCGTGACAAGTTCACCAAAAGGACCTCCGATGCTGACCTTAGCAATCGGCAGGCGCACGTTTCGTGCGGCTACGGCCTGCTTCCCCCAAACACTCTGTCCCGTCAGCTGATCCGGTTCAACGTATGAAGGGTGGATCATGTCTACCGCCGCCGCGGAGTCGCGAAGAACTCGGCATGGTTTACCATTGACCACTAGCTCACGTACGTACGGCTCCAGAAACTGCCTGCTGTCCTCACTCCGATCTAGCACGTGAAAGACGAGTTTTCCCTTCTTGCAACTCGCAGCGAAATGCCCCGTATCGCCGCAGTTGTAACACGCAGCCTGTCTGCGCGCTTCAAAAGATTTCTTTCTGCGCTGCTCCTCAGCGTCTGCGCTCTTTTCCTTTTCGCGGCCAGTTTCACTATCCACAAAAACGACTTTGGAAGCTCCACCGTCTTCCTGGGGAGCTCTGCCTTTCGGCCCTGACTTATCAGGCCTCGGCCTGAACTCTTTTTGGCCGTCTTTCGGCCCCTGCGCACCTCGTCGTGCGACGAACTCGTCGGCTTGCTGAGCTGCATGATCCACAGTATTTACCCCTGGCCTGTCTTGCACCCAAAGTCTCAGGTTTTCTGGTAGACGGCGGTAAAACTGCTCGAGACTGAAGCACTCAACTACCTTGTCGTGCTCTCCGAAAGCCTTTGCTTCTTTGAGCCACTCTTCCACGTTAGCCCTCAGCTTATAGGCGAACTCCGAGTACGACTCGCCCTTAGCTTTCTCGGCTTCACGGAACTTCTGGCGAAACTTCTGACAGCTTGTACTTACGCAGAAGGCTCGACTTGACTTTCTCGTAGTCCTCTGCCTCCTCCTTTGGCAAGCGTGCTATCACGTCGGATGCCTCACCTGGCAAAAGCGTAAGCAGCTTTTGCGGCCATGAGTCTCGGCTAAACGGGGCTCTCTCGCACGTACGCTCGAAGTTGACAAAAAAAGACCGATGTCTTCTCGTACCCTGTAGGGTCGCATTAGGTCACTCATTCGTAACGTAGGTCGCTCAGTCGCCGCAGACTGCACACTTGGCGCGCTGCTGTCACTCTCACGCCTAGATCCTGATGCCTCGATCTCGAGACGCTTCATCTCCAGCTCATGCTGTCGCTCCCGTTCTCGGTTTATTTCCTCGCGTTCCTGTTCTTGTTTCTTCTCCTCGCACCCGCCGCCGTGGCTCAGTGGCTAAGGCGTTGCGCTGCTGAGCACGAGGTCGCGGGTTCGATTCCCGGCCGTGGCGGCCGCTTTTCTGATGGAGGCGAAAAGCAAAAATGCCCGTGTGTACGAGATTTCGACGCACGTTAAAGATCCCCAGGTGCTCAAAATTAATCCGGAGCCCTCCACTACGGCGCGCCTCATCGCCTGCGTTGCGTCGGCGCGTTAAAGCCAACAATCAATCAATCTTCTCCTCGCGTTCCTGTTTCTGCCTCTGGAGCTCCTGTTCTTGTTTTCTTGCCTCGCGTTCCTGTTTCCGCCTCTCGAGCTCCTGTTCTCGCTTTCTTTCCTCGCGTTCCTCACGCTGGCGCTCAGCTTCTCCTGACGTTTAGCGGTCTCCCTGCCATGAATCATCTCAATGCACTCAGATAGCTCGTCGTCGTCAGCCCCAACAGCGAGTATAGCCTGTATCAGCTCTGGCTTTCTCAGCGCTTCCGAAACGTCCAAGCGCAACTCTTTCGCAAGCTCCAACAACTGCGGTTTTTTCCACGCCTTCAAATTCATGGCCGGTCTAGAGTACTGCTTTCCCACTGCTCCAAAAATGTTTTGCGCGATTAACCCACGCGACAAAAACACACGCCCTACCAGCTATCCTCAGAAGCCTGGTAAAACTCAGTGAAGAAAAGTCCCGCACTCACCCTTGACCACCATGAATTCTGCGAAGTCCGAAGCCGCCTTGACGTCCGTGGTGTCGGATCTCGATCGCACCGCTGGCTCCAGGTGTTACAAAGTTGCCATCCGACCACTGCCAACCAGTTGTTGCGTACATTGTCATCCCACCGAATTCCACCAGTTGTTGGGTACGGGAAGGCAGACCCGAGCCGAGCTCCATCGCCTCCGACATACGTTTGGAAGCGTGGTTTGAAGCGAGCAGCCAGTCAATGTTGCAGCCGTGAGGAAGTCCAGAAGCCGTAGGCGAAACATAACTTGTTTACTTCATAGCGAAAGATGAGCCGAAGCCAAAGAACAATGCCCCGACGGGCGAGGTTACAGTGCAGGACTCGAGCTGAGTGACAACATTGATTCACTGCTCAAACAGGAATGAACTACAGCGCTTGGCGGGTCTTATTTATACCCAAAGCGCCGACGGTCGAAACAAGGGTTCCCTCTAGATTGTGTACACGTCACGAACGGCACAGACACACAACACTCTTTCCAGAGTTCCTAAGCAGTTGGTAGTAGCGGCGCACGCTGAGTCCGAGAGAGGGGAGAGAGGAGGTCTCCGCAACAGCTTCTGCGTCCTTGGGACTAGTCTCCGCGTGTTGCGTCGGCCGCCATCGAAGTTTGATCGCCTGATCCAGGCCTGTCACAGCTTGTTTGAATTGTCGGCTGCAAGCGTGAGTCACCGACAAAGGGGGCCTGCTTGAAAGGCGCACGTAGTGGAGGCTTCGCCGCACAGCCGAGGAGTATTGCGGCAGGCTGAGTCGTAACAGTGGCAACAAACCAAATGACCTTCGTCGTCCAGATTCCAGCATTTCCGTGTCTGCCCTCAAACAACGCATCGCCGACACGGATAGCCACCTTCCACCCGGCTCTACCATATACCGACGCCAATATACAAGAAACTGTGATTGCCACTGCCATTCATTGCACTAGCCATCCAGCCCTCAGCAAGACGTCCAGATTTAAGGTCCCGGAACCTCCGTCATCGTTCTGTGCAGAACTTGTAGCCATTAGAGAGGCTCTGATTGCTGTAACAGGAATCACTTTGCAGCCCGGGGCGCGCATCGTAGTTCGCACCGATGCTCTACAAGCAGTCCGCCTATTACTGTTAGTCGTAGCCCTGTGCTGGCTCAGAGTATTCACCAACTTGCGGCAGGAATCGCTCACAAGATTCTGATTGAATGGGTTCAACGGGACCTACTCACAGACCACTGCAAGGCAGACGTAGCAGCCCGACTGGCAGCATCCGTTCCATCTCCGACTTCCCCGTTAGAGCTGGAGGATGCCACTCTCCTGGTGACGAGAAAAGAACACCTCCGGTGCCGCACACGTGTTATCATTACACTGTGTGCTGCCACCCTCCTAGGAGGAGGTTGCGCTCAGGAGGATTCGGGTGGGGGCCTCAATACCGAGGTTCCTTTACAAACCCTGGTTGCCCAGTTTGCCACCGCAGCGACGCGATCGCCGACCTTCACCACTTGCTGTGGTCACTGCGGCACCTTGCGGCGACGGGACTCCGCGTAGACGACGCCTCCGCATATGCCGCATGGATATTGGCGGTGAGCGCGAACACAGGCGGCGCTGCGAAGCGCGCCTCCGTGACGTCAGCTTAGGGATTCTCGCATTTGTCGTCTGCTTCACTCAGGATCGCTCTCCCTGCTGTTCCTTTGCGCTCGGTCAACGTCTGATGCTTGTCCGCACCAGAATTGGCGTGTGGGTAGCTTTTTATCATAATAATAGGCTTAAAATCGCACACACTAGCTTATGGTGTCAATTAAGGTATAGTTTTGGATACCGCTACGGGAGAAACATTGCCGGCGCCACCCCATTCCTTGCGAAGCCGGTCCTATGCGGAGCGCGAAGAGTCGGAGCTAGGCGTCAGCTTCTCATGTAAGCATTCGAACAAAAGGAACAGTCAGCTGCTAATAACCCCGACAATCGCGATAATAGAAGACCAAAACAAATTCTAGGCCTTCAGGGCTGTCGGCTTTGGCAGAAGGCATCACGATTCCCGGTAATCATATGTAAGGTAAAACAGTTTTTGCAACCTTGCCGAACGCTCGAACGCGTTTTGTCACATCACTTTACGTTGTCAAGTCATGAAAGTTTGCCGACATGCTCTATAGACTGCAAAAACTGTAGGTTGAGTTCCAAATAACCCAGTGTGTATATACGCGCGTGCTGATTCTATACCAGGTATCTAACCAGTATGGAGGTTTATTGAGCAAAACGAGTCACGTCTTCGTTAAATTTATAGTAACACATATATGTTTGTTAAGACCTGGAGGGATATTTCGGAACATTTTGCACAGCCATATCTTCCAGACATTCGGATATGCGTTATAGGAAAACTGCACTCAAGAGGAGGAGGAGGAGTAAGGGGAGGAGGGGAAAACTTTGTTTAACAATTAAATCGATCTGGTTAGTGGGCCGGGTCCTCAGTCCAGGACAAGAGAGTAAAAGTAATTTTCTTAAAATCATAGAACGCCATCCCGAGTAGAATAGGATTTGTTCTTCGCGCCTGGAAGGGTTCAATAGCAATAAAGAGCCCCTTGGAATTCTGCTTTGGTTTCGAGTCTTGTAATATATGCAGGCATACTATTTATTACGTTAGTTAGCGAGTATATCATGCCTTCAACACCGTAATCATGTCATCATTGTTCGAGTTGAGAGTCAGTTCGTTATGATAACGATATAATTACGATAGAAATTCGGAGCACAAAAGCCGCCTTCGAGTACTGTGGACCACGTTGTTTAGGGCGCGATCGCGGTGGCGTAGCACAAACCTTCTCATTGTATTTGCATGTGAATAAACAAAGCACGCGGCGGATATGCACCTTCTTGCACGCAGCCGTAATGAAAGCCAATTTGTGAAGAAGGGAATGTATGCCATACAAAATGAAGGAAATATCCACACGACCTTTGTGAGGCTCCCAAACAACCCGAAACCTCCTAATAAGAAGTTGGTGACGGCGCGGAAAAATCAATGCGTTGGGCAGAAAAAAAAAGCGAGAAACATTAATCCGATACAAGACAACAACGAAGAAACAGGAGAAAGCCGCTTTATTTCCTGCTGTGCGATGAGCGTGTAGAGGCCGCTGCTTGGTACGTAGTATTAGACTGTTGAGTCTTCATAGGTGCATCTCAAAAATGCTGCAGGGAAGCCTACGCATTTTGAATACTTATCAAGAAGCTCTGATCGCTGATCCTCACGAATAAGCAAGAAAGGACGAGTTACACACGATCTTCTGACCGATACTCTGAAGAAAGTTGTTCTCTATCTCTTCGTGTGTTGCAAACTTGTGGGGGATACAGCTTCAAATTATTCAGATGCGTCAGAATCTGGCAAAATAACTGAGTCGCTAGAAATACGCTTTTTAACGCACTACAGCTACGAAGCGGGCGATTTCTAGCCCAGGCACTGTTGCCCTTCACAAGCGGAGTGTAGCAGACGACAGCGGCGCGAATCCCTAAGCCGACGTCAGAGCCAGGGGGCGCCACTCAAAGATCTCACCGCCAATATGGGCGCCATCATCGTTCACTCCTTGACTTCATCTGTGAAGCGAACATTTTCATCTAATCACCATCAACTCATACCCCCATATATATGCCCTGTGGCAAAATAAACGTTCATAAAAATACTTCCGAAGAGTATGTTCTAAAGCAATAAAGCATTGCATTATGCATACTACCACCAGAAGGTTTATTGGCTTCGCGACAGCTTCGCTGGATATATCCGCTTTTGCAGGGTTGGGATGGCACCTAATTTTTAATTCATCCAGCTTTCTGCTGGTAAGCGTGACGACTATAGTTTATTTTCCATGGCGGCACTCTCTTTGAACCGCAATGAAGTCAAACAGTGCAAGGACCTAGTCACATTTTAGTGCATCCAGCCAGCAGCAACTTTAAGCGAGCACCAAGCCAACGTTTCCGCGCTGCTTTCCCCTACCGTGTGGTTGCTGCCTCTTTTCTCGCTGCTGCGTTCGTCTCTTCTAAGTGCGCTGACCGTTTAACTTTGAATATGCTGTATTCCTCCCAGCTCAAGTATCTAGCTCAACAGCAGAAGCCACTTGCGTCCTCCCGGATCTCATCATCTGTGGATTTTTGCAAGTACGTAGTTCTGATTCTCACCGCTTGTGGCTATTGCGGCGCGCCACGTGCATCGGACGCGGCACGCGCATGTGGAACATGGCATCTTCGTAGAGAAAACTGCCGCACCGGCAACGTAGCAAAGAATACAGCGATGGCGTATCGGCGCATGAAGTCTGCAACAGAATAACCAGCCACCGTTAAAAGGTGAACAGAGTAGGGCCTCCTTTGTGGGACGTGCAGCCGGAGGTGGTGCTGCCATGGCGGGTACCCCGAGCCCTCATCCCTTGGACGCAAGGTACAGCAGCGTCAAGGAGCTCTGGGGCAAGCTCGATGACGTGTGTCGCGACGTCGAGTCGATCAAGAAGAAGTTCGCTGAAGTCGAGGTCATCCGACATACGGTGAGCACTACCCATGATACAGTCAAGAGCGGAATGAACAAGATGAAGGAAGAGTCTGCAGCGGTCAACAAACGCATCATGGCGAAGATGGAGAAGATACACGATTACCTGACGGGCGAAATCGCCGCCGCCAGGGAGCGGCCCCGTTCGAGCAAGTTCGAGTGGCAGGTGAAGAACTTCTCTAAGTTCAAGGGCGAGATGCGCAGGGCAAAGCTAGTCATTCTTCAGCGACAACTTCTACGTGGGCATCCATGGCTACAAGACGTACCTCGGCGTTCATTTCAACGAGAAGAACGAAAAGGGCAAGGACAGCCTCAGCGTCTACGCGTACATCACCAAGGGCCCTTACATGGCCCGTACGACCGGACGCTGCAGTGGCCCTACATGAGATGTAGCACGTTTGTCGTTGTCGACCAGAAGACCAACATGCACCACAAGATGGCTGAGATCGGGCCCGAGGAGCTCGGTAGCAAGCATGAGCATTGCTTCCAGAGGCCCACGGACGGCCACAACGAGGGAATTGGATTCACGGCCCTGATGCCTCTCGAAGAGCTCGAAGATCTGCAGAAGGGCTACCTAATAAACGACTCTTTCCTGCTCCATTTCATCACCTACGACATATGAGGCAGCTCTCCGCTGGGATGCAGGCGTGCGGCGGCGCATCAGTTAATAATAATAATAATAATAATAATAATAATAATAATAATAATAATAATAATAATAATCTTTATTGCACAGGAGGTGGGTGGAGAGGGGTAAAGAAGTAAGAGAAAGAGACCGTCCTGGTTGGCGTGCTAGGCGTGGCAGAAAGGTGAAAACCCGTACGCAGAGCGCCTGCCAGCCATCCAACCAGGAGGGGGGGGGGGGGGGAGGACAAACACAAAAAGCTAGGCGATCGCGTTTCACGTGCCTTCCAACAGCAGTGCGTTTGTGTGCTCTTCGTCGGCCCATGTGGCAACGTTTTGTGTTACTTTGGATTACTGCTATGGATACCTGACATGACCCTGGAAGGACAGAAGGTGAGCGCCCGCCCTCCCACTTGAAAGAGATGAAATGGCTAGGATGAGGTAAATGCGCCGAATGTCTGGCGCTTTACGTTTGCATTTATTTATCTCGATCGTAGATGTGGCGACGACGTTTCTCGCTTCCGACGGCGCGTTTCGACGAGCGGCGTGCGGCACCACCGCTCACCACCCGTTTCAATTTGGCGCCGCGGCGTCCTGGAAGCAGACGACGCGCCTCCGTTGCTATAGCGACGGGGCGCATGCGCAGAGAGCAGTGGAAGTGCGATCAAGTGCGAAACATCCCCCTCGCGAGGGGCACGATCAAATGCAGAACATTTCCGGGGGCGCACGACGTTAAGTAGTTTGCGTTACGTTAATGTTGTTGCACTTGTGGCAACTGCTGACGAGAGAGCGCTCGTCAGCAGTAATTTTAATGAGTCAACGATATAAGGCGCGTTCCTAGCGTCCCATTCTGTGTCGGCTTTGTGGCGCTGTGGGTAGAGCACCATGTACATTGTGTTCCGACCGCAGGGTCGAGGGATCGAAACCTGGCGCCGGATAGTATTTTCTTTTATATAGTGTAGGGGGAGGGGTGCGGACTACGACTACGGACGTCAACGCGGGTGACATCGTGAGTTACTGAAATGCTCTGCATTTAAAAGAAAAAAGAAAAAGGCGGTTAGCAATAGGCATCACAGACATCTTGCAATGGTTCTGCATAGCGCCCTAGACGCCTCACGGTCCGTGGGGAGGGGTGATCGAGCCCATAGAAGAGCAGAGAGAAAGTCCCGCACTGCTGCTGGGATGAGAGAGTTCTGATGGTGGACAGTCCTCGCATGAATGACTTCAGGTTGGCCGGTTCGCTTATTAACACGAATAGCAGAGGAGATGTAGGCGACTCCTAGGGAGCTGTCCAAGCAGCGGCAGAGAAAGCCGACACGCGCCACAGAACGCCGGTACTGGAGCATTTGCCATCCAAGGTGGTGCAGCCGAGCCTCATATCGCGGAAGGGTGTCGTGGCTGCAGCCTAGACGAGTGAACAACGTGTTTGGGTGGCCCGGCGCTGAACGCCCTCTAGCCTGTTGGTCAGGTGAAGCTGATAGGGGTTCCACACGGAGGAGCTATATTCAAGCCTTGGCAACATGAGGGCAGTGTAGAATGCGCAGAAGGCCTCAGGACCACAAAGTTTTGATGTCCGTAGCACGAAGCCCTGGTGCGACGTGCCTTGGCCACTATGTTGGAGATGTGAAGTGAGAAGTCAAGTGATGGGGTGAACTGGACTCCAAGGATTGAAGCAGACGGAATAGCGAGAAGGACAGAGTCACCCAGTGTATATATAGGCGAGGCAGCCCGCTTACTATTGTGAAAACGGAGCAGCACACTCTTAGTGGTGCTGATGGAGAGAAGATGGAGTGTTGCCCAGTGAGAAACACGGGTGAGGTGGTCTTGCAAGAGGGCACAGGTGTGAACGGATGATGGGACACGGGCTAAAATAGATGTTTCATCCGCGTACTGCACAAGAAGAACATCCTTCAACTGCGGCAATTCATTAACATAAAGGTTAAAGAGTGTAGGTCCCAGTAAGAACCCTGGGGGACCCCAGAGAGGGAGAGAGAGAGAGAAACAACATTTATTCAGGCCTGCGTAAACCCGGTGGGTTACCTACTGGCGCTACTCGCCGGACCCCGTGCAAGGGGTGGTGGAAAGTCGCACTTTCGGCCGCTGGCGTTCGATGGCCGCGAGCGCGAGCTCGGCAGCCATCTTTTGGAGTTCGTAGTGTACGCTGGTGACCGCGTCCCTCACGCTTGGTGGGAGCGGATCATCGTCCTCCTCCGTTGTTGTTGTCGGTGGTTGATTGAGGCAACCCCACAGCATGTGCTGCATGGTCGCACGAGCGCTCCCGCACAGCGCACACTCGTCCGTTGGGTATACGCCTCGAGCGCGGCCTGTAGGGGCGCCACTGAAATCCCCCTAGCGGCCCGTTTCGAAAGCAGGCGCGGGAGTCCCTGGCTCGCTCCCCCCTGTCGCTGTTGCTTTTGGGGCTCGTTCAAGACAGCGATTTACCGTTTGTCCGCGTTCAAAATACCGAATAACGTGGAGCAGGCACTCTGTTTGCAAGCGTGGTGTGTTCACGAGAGTATAAACGTTTATGACGCGATCTTAGTGAGATCTATATGAGCGCCGGGCGTGTGTCACAGGCCGGCGTCCCGAAGCCAGCATTTGCATGCAGCTGATTGCAATTCCGCTGCCCTGAAATTTAGTGGCAGTGTCTCCGTAAGCAGTGTTTCCTCCGATGGTCATGTTGCGGCCATACACACTATGATGTAAATCGACCTTGTGCACTTACAAAATCCAGCGGAGCACTCATACCTGACAGCACGCAAGTTACGCCTGCCAATATCACATCAGATATTGATCAGTACCATGAACAAGGCAATGCGGCATCAATTTCACAAACATTGTACCAAAGAAGTACGATGGATAATGCAAAATTACACTCCGGAGTCAGCACACGACGACAAATTTAATGCTGTGTCGTCTTGTCCCGAGGTGAGCGCTCGCAAAGATTCATTTGTTACATTTATCCTCCACGAGAAGCACGAAAATGGGCTTATAGAGTAATCCGCGTCCGTGAACAAACTCTTCTTCGAAACATCGTCATATGACACAGGGAGACTGCAGAATCTAGCATAAACCGAAATCAGAGACCCTTATGAGATACGACACTCTTCCAACGAGCCCGCGTGTACGAGATTTCGGCGCACGTTAAGGATCTCCAGGTGGTCAAAATTAATCCGGACCCCTCCACTCCGGCGTGCCTCATCGTCTCCGTTGCGTCGGCGCGTTAAACCTTGCAACCAATCAATCAACTCTTCCAACGACACCTCGTATCGCTTGTGAACTGCCAACCCTGTATTCTCCAAAAAATGCGTCCGCCGAGTGATCAGCCGTTCGTTGAAGGCGAAAAACAAACGAAAAGTGAACACGCAGCTTGTGTGTGTGGTTACTAAAACGTTCATTCGTTGATTTCGTTCCGCATTTGTAAACAACGATAGTTGAGCGTCCTCCTCCTCCCCCCCCCCCTCCCCCCCCCCATGTCTAGCGAAATATCAGTGCATTTCGCATCTAGTTGGTCTGGTGAATACTACCTTGCTCAAACAAACGTCTTTAGCATTTCAGAAGCTGCACTCATTTTTTTTTCATTCCCCTACGACTATTCTTTTTTATTCCTGACTTGCAGACCTTTCATTTTCCCGTGGTTTCATTAACATATACCTTGGTTCTTACTATAAGGCATGAGTGGGCACATATCTGACAATGCACAGGCTTTGAGCGTACTTAACATTTTTGCGTGGCTTATATTCCCATAAAAGGCACAAGTTTTTGTCAGCTATTGGGTTATCACATCCCCGAAACATATTTTTCTAGGACGTACATATTCGAAGAAAAGCCGCATTTGTTTGCGCTGCAAAACGAACCAACCTCTTACAGTGCCAATATCAGGTCTAAACGAGGCGATCACTTGTGCTGACGTGTTCGAAGGTGACAGCGGTGATATGCTGCTGCCGTCGCCGACGCCCGCAAGAGCGGCCAAGAAGCGCGCACGTACCGCCTCCCCGGGTAGCTCTTGTTGGCGTTAGAGCGCTCTACCGAGACGCAGCTGTTTTTTTTAAGTGCCCTAAACGTGCAGTTAGCTTATAGATGTCACCATAATAAGTTGTTTAGTGCGCGGAAAGGCAAAGAGAAGCGAAGAGAACCAAAACACTGCATGACCACCTATCAGCCACGAAGCGCTAATCCCGCAAACGCCGCGGAGAAGCGGCGGCAGGCGGCGCAGCGATCGCGAATCTCGAGGCGTATAGTTCGGGGCACACGTGCTTGGCGACCACGGGCGTCCATATCGCCCGCGTTTGGAGCTGTCGCACGAGCACCCCTTCCCTCCTGGTGAGTTTACGGTGTGGCGGCGGGAAGGCGCGCCTAGTCTCTCTATACCACGCAAGCACATCCTTGTAGGAGCTGACCGGGGTTGCCTCCTCTTCTTCCCTGTAGTAGTCTTCCGCGTTCGATGGAGTAGGAGGAGGGGGCAGACTCGCCTCGGCCGCAGCCGCCGCCCGAGCCGCCGCCGCACCCTCCGCGGGCGCAGCAGCAGCAGCCGCGGCAGGCACCAGCGACGGCGGCGCCATCGTGTCTCGTTAGCACGCGCGCCGCTCGGTCCGCCTCCTCGTTGCGGTTGGTCCCGGTCCCCACCGGTCCCACGTGTGCCGGGAACCACTTGAGGACCACCGGTAGCGTCCGTCGGGGCAGGGCCCCGCACACCCTGTTCGCGCACTCCGACACCGAGTTCCGAGCGTAGCTCAGTATCGCGTTTCGCGAGTCACTGATCACTGTCGCGCACCGTGGGTCCACTAGGGCCAGCGCGATCGCCAGCTCCTCCGCTTGCGTTGAGTCCCGGGCCCTGACGCTGCCCGCCGAGCACAGCTTCCCGGAGGTCGCTGCAATCACGGCCACGGCGTACGTGCCCCGGCGGCCTGGGTATTCCGCCGCGTCCACGTAGAAGGCGTTGGTGTCCGCCGCGTGCACGTCCGTGAGGGCTTTCGCTCTGGCCGCTCGCCGCTCTCGGTTCTCTTCTGGGTCCATGTGCTTCGGCAGCGGCGGCACGTGCATGAGGGCGAGCAGCCCGCGCGGCAGCGACCGCGCCGGCTTCGGCATCGGCGGCCGGCTCGCCGGCCACCCCCCGCCTCCACCACCGCGACCACCGCCACCGCCACCGCTCCCGCCCCCGCCCCCGCACCCGCCGCTCTCGCTTTCGCCTTCTCGCGTTAATTCCGACCGGTAGCCTACCCTACGTAGAATAGCCCTACCAGTTCTCGTCTGCGTAAGCCTCGCGATCTGCGCGGTGCCCTGGGCCTCGGCTATCTCGCTGAGGGTGTTGTGCACCCCCAGTTCGAGAAGCCTTTCTGTGTTGGTATGTGCGTATAGGCCCAGGGCCGCCTTATAAGCTTTGCGTAGCAGAGCGTCCACTTTCCCTCGCTCCGCCACCGTCCAATTGTGGAATGCAGCTACATATGCAACGTGGCTGACGGCGAACGACTGGACCAGCCTGAGGAGATTCGCCTCTCTCATGCCTCCGTGTCTGGACGCCACTCTTTTGATCAACCTCAAGGCCATTGCGACTTTTGATTCCAACTTGGCAACGGTGAAGCCGTTGTGTCCGTGGGCGTCGATGTGTAGTCCGAGGACTCGCAGCGTCTTCACCCTCGGAATGGCCGTCCCGTCCCGCGTCTTCAGGTGGATGTTATTGTTTCTTTCTTCTTCTCCTCTCTTGTGGCTTCCTCTTCTCTTTGGTGTTAGTACCAGCAGCTCCGACTTGGTCGGGGAGCACGTCAGACCCGTGTCTTTTAGGTGATCTTCGACTGCGTCGATGGCCTCTTGCAGGGACGCCTCGATCTCGCCGTCACTGCCGCCGGACACCCACAGCGTGATGTCGTCCGCGTATATGGTGTGTCCGACTTTCGGGACGCCCTGGAGGCGCTGGGCGACCCCGATCATTACGATGTTAAACAGCGTCGGCGAGATCACGGCGCCCTGTGGCGTCCCCGTGGTCCCCGGGCTCTTCTTCGGCAGCTCCATGTCACCGGCAACGATCCTCGCGGTGCGGCCCGAGAGGAAGTCGCGAATGTACGCGAACGACCTCTCCCCCATGTTGAGGCGCGAGACCTGGTCCAGGATGGCTGAGTGTCGGACGTTGTCAAACGCCCCTTTCAGATCTAGGCCGAGCACCGCCCGGTTGTCCATGGAGCCGGCCGGCCGGTCGATGACTTCGTTCTTGAGCAGCAACATTGCGTCCTGGGTGCTTAACTTGGCCCTGAAGCCCAGCATGGTGTCCGGGTACAGGCCTTCCTCTTCGAGGTATGTCTGCCACCTGTTGAGCAGGACGTGCTCCAGCACCTTCCCCACGCAGGACGTCAGGGATATCGGCCGCAGGTTGTCTATGCTCGGTTCCTTTCCCGGCTTCGGGATCAGGACCGTCTTTGCCTCCTTCCAGCTGGCCGGGAGCTTGCCGGTTCGCCAGCACTGGTTGTAGTACCCCGTCAGCGATTTTATCGCCGCATCGCTCAGGTTGCGTAGCGCTTTGTTGGTAACCCCGTCCGGCCCTGGGGCGGACTTGCTGTTTATCGTTTGGATGACTGCCCGCACCTCCCATTCCTCGATGTCGGCGTCGAGCTTGGCATTGGCCTCGCCCGCGTAACTCGGGAGGGGGGTCGGCGGGGTGGACGGGAGGTACTTGTCGTTTATGCGCCGGCGGACCTCGGCCTCGCCGAGCTCCCTTTTCGCTTTGTGCAGCGTCCGTGCGAGGGTGTGATGTTGGGCCCCTTTCGTTTTGCCTTCGTCAAGGAGGTGCCGGAGCAGATGCCAGGTCCTGCTCTTATGGATCTGGCCGTCCGCTTCCTGACAGACCGCCTGCCACTGCTGTCGGCAGAGCACCGCGCTGTGCTTCTCGATTTCGATGTTTAACAGTGCTATTCTTTTGCGGAGCCTTCTGTTGTGGCGTTGCCTCCGCCATCGAGCCTTCAGCGAGTTCCTCGCCTCCAGCAAGTGCGCGAGGCGGCTGTCCAGCTGCGGGGTCTCTTCGTCGACCTCGATTTCCTTGGTGGCTGTTTTCGCGGCCGCGTTCAAGGCTCGCGTCCACTTCTCGATGTCTCCATCCTCCTCTTCCTGGGCCTGTCCGATGATCAGGGCGTCCAGCTCCGTTCTGTATTTATTCCAGTCTGTGATGGCCTGCTTGCGGGTGACCGGGGGTCGGCCGTGCAGAGGCACCGCAATTTCCAGGACGCAGTGGTCGCTGCCCAGCGTCTCGCCCGTGTTCCGCCAGCTTACTCCCGCGGTGGCTTTGCTGCAGAAAACGAGGTCCGGATTCGTATCGCGCTGCACCGACGTGCCGTGTCGCGTGTAGATGTTCGTGTCGTTGAGCAGGTGGAGTTCCGCCTCGAGAGCCTCGTCGTGCAGATTTCGCCCCTTGGCCGTGGTCTTCTGGTACCCCCACGCCGTGTGCGGCGCGTTAAAGTCTCCGCACACGAGCGCGGTGTCGTCCCCGGCAAGCTGCTTCGTTCTTTGCATGAGTGATCTGAACTTTTGTTGGGATTGCTTGGGGTTACTGTAGATGTTGATTAAATACGTGCTTTCTTTCTTCTTTCGGCCCGTCACGACTTCGATTGCCAAGTGTTCAATGGTACTGTTCTGCAGCAAGCCGTGTTCTATGTACGTGATTCCTTTCCTCACCAGGGTACACACTCCCTGCCCCGCGCCTTTCCCGGCCTTTCTTGCGCTGGGCGGGCTGGCATAGGAGCGGTACCCCGGCAAGCCTGGGGAGGGGTCTTCCATGTGCGTTTCTTGTATTAATATGACGTCTGGTCTCTTGCCGACACTCTTGATGTATTGTTGTAATGTTGCCTTTTTTCCTCGCAGGCCATTCGCGTTCCACTGCCAAACCACAAGCTCGCGCGCTAGCGTTGTTCCGGCCATGTTGGGCGAGTGACGTTGGCCACCTGCTGTTGCTGCGGCGGCTGTGGTTGTGGCTGTAGTGGTTGCTGTGGCGACTGCGGCGGCTGCTGTTGTTGTTGGTGGTGGGTGATGTCAGGGATTCTCGCTAGTAGTTGTTGTAACAGGCTTTCCACATTCGCTATGCGGGTACTCATGTCCGCTGTCACGGCTTCTACTTTAGCTATGCGGGTGCTCATGTCCGCTGTCGCGGCTTCCACCTTTGCCAGCCTCTGGTTGATGGCTTCCAGCTCTTTTTCCTCGTGGTCGACGCGCTCCTCCACCCGCTGTTGGCGGCATTCGAGCGCGTCTAGCATAATAACCCGCCTCTTGGTTCTGGGGCTGAAGTCTTCCATCTCCTCCTCTTCCTCCTCTTCTTCTTCTTCTGTAGTTGTAAAATCGTTTCTCCTCTTCGTAGCTGCCATTACTTCTTCCTCTCTTTCTTCTTTCTTCTCCTCTGTGGACCCCGCCGTCTGCAGGCCAGCCGCATACTCCGGCTCCGACTCTTCCTGCAGCTGCATTCGTTCTTCTCGCGCGTGCGCTCGCCTGGGCGCCTGTCTTCGCGCGACCTGCGGTGGTTGAGTTCGCAACTGCAGCGGTGGCTGTTGTTTCAGCTGACATTGTTGCCGTTGTTGTAGCTGATTGAGGATCATGTCCATTTTGGCACTGAGTTCCTGTATTTGCCTGTCTTTTTGCTCTAGCTGCGCCTTGAGACGTGCAACCTCGTTCGTCTCCGCCATTGGTTGATGTTGTTGTTGCAGTTGCCTTTGCTGTGGCCTCGGCTGCGGCGGTGCTGGCAGCGGCGGTGGTACCGCCGCCGCCTCTCCTGCCACTGTCCTGGCCCACGTGATTCCCTCTTGCAGCTGTCCGCCACCGCCGCTGCTGCTCCCTGCGCGGTTTCCCGCGCTGCCGGTTGACCTTTCCGCCGCCGGAGCGCTGCCATCTGTTGAGTTTGTCGTTGCCGTTGCGGCTGCCGTGACCTTTCGAGCGGGCTTCGCTCCAGCTGGCCCAGCCGCCGCCTCTCTGTCGTTATTGACGTCAACCGCATTCCTTCGTGGAATCGACTGCCTTGGCTGCTGCATTTTCGCGCCTTTTTCGGGTGCGTGCTGGTGCTGCTGCTGCAGCTGCGGGAAGTCAGCTAGGCCTAACTTCGGCGCGTGTTGCTGCCGCTGCTGCCTTTGTACCTCCTCTGCACGCCGGCACTCCCACCTTCGTTGCTTCACCAAATGGGGGGTCTTATATCGGTTCTTACAACCCGCCTCCCCGGTGGGGGGAGCCCCGCCGCATAGCTTGCACCGGGGGTTGCATTCCCGCTCGTGCGCGGGGCCCGGGTTGGACGCTCCGCACGCAAAGCATATCTTAGTGTTTGGATAAGGGCACACGTCCGCGCGGTGCCCCAACCTGCCGCAGCACCGGCACACTTCGTAGTGCTGCCTGTATAGACTGCATTTGGTGATTGCCACTCCGAACTTTATTGTATCTGGTACCTTGGTGCCCTCGAAGGCTACGATCACCGTGGTGGTATTGCCTATTCTGTGCGCTTCGAGCGCCGTTGGATTCTCCTCACTGACTATAATTTCCTGCAGGTCCTGCTCCGTATACACGGTCGGAATTCCCCTGATGACTCCTTTCACGGTGCCGAGCTCGGGTGCCGGTGCGTACGCGAATACTTCGTGCATCCTGCCCGCTATCCTGAGCGAGCTGATGCTCGAGTACTTCTGAGCTCTCTGCTCGTTCGGGGTGCTAATGACTATAATATTCTGCGAGTCGTTGGTGCAGATCGCGTCCTCCCTAGACTCTTGCAACGTGGTACCCACCATCTCGAAGATGGCCTCCATGAGTAGCGGTGCCGCCGTGCGAGCTACGTTAAGCCCGCCACGTGGCCGGAGTATTACCCTAAAATCACCCTTCGGTAGCTCGCGCGGCATGCGCGCTGCCTTCGTTAGCCTGGCCGCGACCTGCCTAACGAACTTTGCCTGATTCTTAACGGGGGCTGCGGCGGGCGCGGTAACGGACGCGACCGCGGCCGCGGAAGCGGTAGAAGAAGTGAGGACCGACTTACCGCCGGCCGCTTCCTCCCCGGTCGTCCGCCGCCGCATCCTTCGCCTCGCTTCCTGCCATCTGCCTTCTCCGCCCTCCTTCGGTGTTGGATCCTCGCCGGCAACTGCGACCGACATCCTCCCTTGCGTGTAGTTGACTTGCATCGTTGGCGCTTGCCGGTGGTTGCCGTCCCTCTCGAACTCGGGAACCTGGGTGGTTGTAGTAGCGGTGGTGGTGATGGTAGTAATAGTAGCATTGGTGTCCTCGATGTCGGTGTCCATGGAGGTGGACATCTCTCCTTCCAGGATAGTCTCCGTCTTCGCCGCAGCGGCCGTCAGGGAGGCGCCAGAAAGAAGATCGGTTTGCGCCAGTGGAAGGGGTGCGCTAGCGGCCACAGCCGCATCACACGCACTGTCCAGCAAGGGGCACGTGCCGTCGGGCGCGAGGCTCGTGCCGTCGAGCATGGGGCCACCTCAGCGCTCTGCTCACGTGCTGCAAGCAGCCGGCGAAGCTCCTAGGCCTAACCCACCGAGTGGGCTAGAACTTGCCCGGTAAAGCGTCTACTCACGTGAAACGCCCGGGATTCGGTGTCGAGGTGTGCACTAGACAACCGCGCACTCAGAAATCACGCGTACATGAGCCTGAGATGAAAAAGACCATTGAAAAAGTCAAATTCACCGGAGACCGATGTGAGCGCATCTTCACTTTCCTCGCCCCCTGGCGGGAAACTCCCCCAGAGAGGGAGGAGTAGCTCCTAGAGCACGACCCACGGTAAAGGACCTGCTGTGAACGTCCGACCAAAAAACGCGATAACCAGAGGAGTAATGTTCGAAGTCCAGCCTGAGCCACCTTTGTCACCAGACGGGCATGGTCAAGTGTATCAAATGCGTTACTCAGATCTAATTGGATGAGGTCAGTCGACGAGCCGCTGTCCATGTTGGAACTGACATAGTGTGCGACAGTGGCCAAGGCTGTGTCACAGCTGCGATTTGGACGGAATCCGTGCTGAGAGGGAGCCAAAACACGGTTCTGCTCAAGGAAGGCCAAAATGGCACGATTGACGAGACGCTCAAATGTCCTACAAACGATGGAGGTGTTAGATACGGGTCGATAGCTGGACAACTCGCAAGTTGGTTTCCCATGGTCTTCATGAACGGGGGTGGCAAAGGAAGCCTTCCACTTCTGAGGAATAAAGGCACCGTCCAGAAAAGACTGAAATATTAATAGGAGAGGGTGGGATATGTGAGGGTAGAGGAGTTTAAAAAGGAAGGAGCGACATAATCTGGACCTGGATTCCGGGATGGCCTAATGAGACGCACAACCTACAACCTCATCCAGGTCGTCGAGGGAGAAGTGCAGAGAACTGATAGAGGCTGTAGGAGTGGCGACACTGGCCTCGGCCTCTTGGACGAGGAGGTCGGGGTCAAGAAATGTAGTAGAGCTGTATGTGGATGAAAACTAGGAGGCAAAAAGCTGAGCAATTCACGAGGGTTCAGTTACGGGGACGGCGTTGTCCATAAAGCAAGGTTTATGAGAAGTGGCCTGTAAGCGGTTAATATATGACCAAAAGAGCTTGGGATTCTCATTTGCCTTAAGAGCGATATTCCGCGCGTAGTCATCATGAGCCATCTGGATGGTTGCCTTCAAAGAACGCTGAAGTTCTTTCGCTTTCTGCAGTGCAACGGGACACTTACGCCGAGCAGCGCGTCTAAATAAGGCTCGTTTGCGTGTGGCCAACTTAATGATGTCAAAAGAAATCCAGGGAGGCCTCCGTCGACGAGCCTTACTGGTGGATCGCGGCACGCAATCTGCTTGGATAGCTTGGACGAATTCGCATCACAAATCAAATTTCTCCGAACAGTCGCTCCCGGTGGTCAGGCACCAAGGAGAAAGATGAGCCAGACGAGCCATGTGGTCCAGGTCTATCCTGCCAAAATTCTACGGTGTGCGAGCAACGTGGCCTTTGCGTGGAAGAGTCGTTGCATAGGGCAGCTCTATTGCAGAGTGGTCACTCCCTGTGAGACCGGGAAGGACCTGACATGAGGTGACACGGCTGATGTTGCGGACGCAGACTAGGTCGAGGAAGCTTGATTGGCCTTGCGATGCATATGAAGGATGCTGGCAGACTTGATGAAGGTTAGCCGAGGTGACAATATCGAGGAGTGAGTCATCGGCCGCGTCCTTGGGGAGAGGCTCATCGTGTTGTCACCAGTCAACGTGGGCATTGAAATCCCCGAAGAGCACTATATCGGTGAAGGACTTAGCATCTACTTTGGATAGGGCAGCATCAAGCAGCACATAGCAGCGATCGCGGAACTTGGGCGGGCAGTATACGCCTCGAGCGCGGCCTGTAGGGGCGCCACTGAAATCCTCCTAGCGGCCCGTTTCGAAAGCAGGCGCGGGAGTCTCCGTCCCGCTCCCCGATGTCGCCGCTGCTTTTGCGGCATGTTCAAGATTGAGATTTAGCGTTTGCGGGCGTTGGAAATCCATGTTTATGTGGAGCAGTCACTCTGTTCGCAAATGGGTGTGTTTACGAGAGTGTGTTTCTGACGCGAACTTAGTGTGATATATTCGGTCTGTATAAGCGCCAAGTTTTGAAGTCGAAAAACAAAATGACAGTGAACGAGAGATTTGTGTGTGTGATTACTGAAACGTTCATTGCTTGATTCCGCTCCGCATTTGTACACAGCGTCCCCCTCCCCTACGCCCCCCCCCCCCATGTCTCGCGAAATAGCAGTGAATTTCGCGTATAGTAGTTGGTCTGGTGAGCCCTACCTGGTTTAAGTTTCCACGAACGTCTTTATCATGTCAGAAGCTGCACTGTTTTTTTTTATTTTCATTTCCGTTAGAGCTATTATGTTTCTTCCGCACTTGCACAGCATGTATTTTTCCGTGGTTTCATATTAGATTGCCTTGGTTCTTGCTAAAAGGCGTATGTGGGCACATATTTAACGACGTATAGGCTTGGAATATACTTAACCTTTTCGCATGGTTTATATTCTTAAGTTATTGTCCGGGGTTGGCTAATCACATCCCCGAAACATATCTTTCTGCGACGTATATATTCTAAACGAAGCCAACTTCGTTGTCCACGCTGCAAAATGAAGCCAACCTCTCACTGTGCCAGTATCAGGTCTAAACGAGGTCACAGTAGAATTCATTTGTGCCTGACGTATTTGGAGGTGACAGGGGTGATATTCTGCAACCGTCGCCGACGCCCGGAAGAGCGGCGACGATGCGCGCAGAACAGCGTACCCGGGTAGCTCTTGCAGGTGATCGCGTGCTCTACGAACACGCAGCTGCTTTTTAAGTGACCTAATCGTACTCTTTGCTTATAGACGTCACCATAAGTTTTTTTTTTTTCGGGCGCGGAAAGGCGGAAAGAAGCGATACAGCACCAGAACACTGCACGAGCCCGTATGAGCCACGCAGCGCACATCCCGTCAACGCCGTGGAGAAGCGGCGGCAGGCGGCGCAGCGATCGCGAAGCTCGAGGCGTATACGCAACCAATGAGGAGAGATCCACGGGGAAGGTGAAGCTCCAGGAATAATGCCTCGAGTTCCCCGTGCTCAAGCTCGTGCCTGCGATGCACAGGAATCCCTGCGGGGGTGGCAGCGAGCACGCCCCCCCCCCCCCCCACGGCTACGGCGATCGTTGCGGAAGATTGTGTGTGACGAGACGCATAATTTCACCATCATGCACTCCAGGGTCCAGCCATGTCTCAGTAAGTAGGACGACAGTGTTGGCAGGGAGGGCGGATATTGTGGAGCGGAAATCGACGAGCTTGTTCTTAAAGGGACCCAGAAAAGCTTTCTGTAAAAGTTACAAAAGGCCTGTATTGTCGCGTAGCACCAATATAGCGATGCAATGCCGTTGGAATTATTGATTTACATTCAGTATTAGCTGCGCCAGAAGCAATTAAATGCACCTCTCCCCACTTGCCGATCGACTCCTCCTCCCTCTCTGCTCCCTTCAAAGCAGCTGGAAACACTGGGAATAGCCATGTGACATCGCGACACTCGACTTCCGTTCTGCGCTAGCTACATTCCTGTGCCTAGGCACGCGTCAATCGCTGCGGACCCGCCTTTGCCGCCTTTGCCTCGGGATCGCGCAGGAAGGAGGAAGAGCAGCCGGAAGCCAATGGCAGTGACGCCGCCGGCGGCCGACCTCGCCGGCGATTGGGCGAATCAGGGGGCGCCTTCGCCGTTGCGTCAGCCGCGATCGCCGTTGCGTCAGCCGCGGTCGCCGTTGCATCAGCCGCGGTCGGCTCGCTGCGGCGTCGCGCTCATCGGCTGAAAAAGGCGATATTCAAAAATTGTTTACAAATTATCCGTACGACGTATGGGGCTCACACTTGGCTCAAAAATCCCCCGTTATGTGTTCTACCACCTGAATGCATTTGATTGCCACCTTCACAAAGCTTTTCGGGGTCCCTAAACTCCCTTTAACACTCCGGCAGTTGGTGTATCAAAATTCTACCCAGCCGAAAAAAACCATTGGCCGACCTATTGGCGTTCCAATAGGTCGGCCCATTGGTCGGCCAATTGGTCGACCAATTGGTCGGCCAATAATGTTTTAGGCACCCATTGGCGTACCCATTGGCCGGCCAATTGGGCGACCCATTGGCCGTCCAATTAGGCGACCTATTGGCCGACCCATTGGAACGCCAATAGGTCTTCCCATTGGCCGCCAACTTGTTGCACTTTTAGTTGGTTCATCCTAGTGTCACTAAGTCACTAAAGTTCATCCCACTGCCGCAGCCACTCCATCTGAGCTGCCGCTGCAGTGCGCTGGTTGTATCACAAATACAAGAACTCTTGGAATGAATGAATATATTTATTGCTCTGTTTGTATACACAGCATGCAGACAGTTCGTCGTTTAAGCAATTTTTCACAGGCCATTGATGCCACGCTCCGCTCGCCGCAGGCTGGCTGGACCTTCACAAAGTGAGTGGCAAAAGCGAACAATGGGTTAACTTTATAATAAACCGCAGTTTCGCGCATTAAAACAACAAGGCACTGAAATGTTGCGTGGCGTGAGCTCACCTCTTCAACAACGTCCCGTGCATGGCGAACTGCGTTGCGCGGCGATGTCGTGAACCCGTCAATCGTAACTTGAACAGCCCTGAAATATATTTAGGCAGACAAATTAATTCTTAATAACACCGCTCATGCTATGAGGAGTGAAAATGGCAAGGAAAACACATATAAACAGTATACTCACATAAACAGAGACACGCTTTCTTCGGTGCGAGGCTTAGCGGCGTTCAGCGTAAAGATGCATCTTGAAACACACTGCTATGGGTGTGCGACATCATCGTCGCCACTTCTCCCTTCTCACACTCTTGCAGACCACCTGAAATTTCCAATGCAGTCAGAGAAGACTGCGTGTGCAACCGACCAACACGCCTACAACCTACACCGCCAACACCACGTTGAATACAACTTGTCCACTGTCCGTCTATGGATTGGATTCGATTGGATTGGATCGGGGTTTTATTTCAAAACAATTTTGCTACTCGTGTCGGAAAGTTTTCATTAGTGTTTGTTTGTTATGTTTTTTTAAGGACTTTATCTTGAATTGCTGATTGTAATATCAAAATTAATTGCCTCATAAATATACATTTGTAAAGGTTGAAGTTCTGAACATTTCTGAAGGTTTCAAATTAAGAGTGAGAGAGAGAATTAAATTTCCAATTGATGTCGTAATTGAATACTATCCAAATACTATCCAAAATGGCTCCCCGATTGGGTCATCATGTTGGAGCAGTCAGTAGTATTAACTTTATAGTTGGAGCCAATGGGTCCAATTGGGCCAACTGGCCATCCTAATCGAGCCAATGGGCCCAATGGGACCAATTCGGATCGCTCCAATAGGGCCAATTGGTCCAATTGGGTTTCCATTTGGACCCATTGGGATTCCATTTGGACCCATTGGGTGGCAAATTGGACCAATTGGTCGGCCAATGGTTTTTTTCAGCTGGGTAGTGCCTTGCGGGGTCGCGGAGGGCTGTGAGGGGGGCTCCGAGAGGGTGTCTTAGTGGAACAGAAGGGGTGAGGGAGGTTCAGCAGCGCATCTTCGAAGAGGGAGTCTCACAAAACCGAGGTAACGAGCAAACGAGGCAGAACAGGGGTCGTTGCAGGATCCAAGTTTGCGATACTGAGTCATTGATAGATGCACACGGCTTCGATGAAACCAGCTATTACAGGAATCAACACATAATGCCGCTTGGTTATCTTGGTTATCGCACACTCGCTTAGTGCAGGATGGACAGCTGGGTTGCGGCGGACCAGGGTTAGGCGAAACATCGCCAGCGATGAGGAGACACAGGGCAAAGTAGTGGCGCCGGGCACTGCAGGTGAGGTGAGTTGAGTTGCGGCGATAGGGTAAAGCCATTGGAGCGACGGCGAAGCCGTAGGGCAGAGGGGGAGGCCTAGCGGTGACTGGGCGACTACACGGCATTGAAATAGTCCCTCCCGCAAACGAAGATCCACAAACATCTGTAGCGAGGTGCCCGGGGTACTCACGAAGCCGGAGATGACTTAAACATTGGTGGCGGAACTGTAAAAGCACTACACAGAATAAAAGAAGACGGAGCCGAGAAAAAAAAAAAATACACCATCTTCTCGTACGGGAACCCTGAGTAGTATGCAAAGCAGTCATGGGGTCGATTCAAGTGCCCACTAGTTTTCAGTTCGTCGTTTCCGTTAGGTTAAGGTACGTAGCTACCGTTATATTTACAGTTTGGTTTCCATGGTAACTACCACACTTTTCACTTACCGGAACTACGAAATGGGAAACTGCGTTGAGCCCATGGCTGTTTCGCATACTACTCAGGGTTGCCCTACGGGAAGAGGATGTAATTTTATTAGATGCGACGGGGCTATGTCCCTCCCTTGTCGTTGTTGCGCCGTCCACACCCCCACTGCGCATGCTCGGCTTGCTGAACGCCCGGTGGTGTCTTACCCTTTAATGGCTCCTGGAGCGACAGTGTTACCGGTGTCTTCCTGGGCCGGCCCGAGATGAGCCGAGCATGCGCAGTGGGGGTGTGGACGGCGCCACAACAAGGGAGGGACATAGCCCCGACCATGAGATGCTGGAGCGACAGTGTTGCCGGTGTCTTCCTGGGCCGGCACGAGACGAGCACGCTTCCCCTTAAAGGGCTCCTGGAGCGGCAGTGTTGCCGGTGTCTTCCTGGGCCGGCGGATGGATCGATGACGGACGACGGACGACGGGGCCGAGAGCAAGAGATGCTTTGCATCTAAAAGCAGCCGCCATTCTACCCGACGATGTCAAGTTGCCGCATCAGCGACCGCATCCTTGCGATTCTGTCCATCTTGGAGAGAGTGAAATTGAGAGGGGGGTGAGGAATGCTGTGCACACTGGCGGCTGTCAGCGGTTTTCGCGTTCTTCGCCGTGCTTGCTCTGTTTTTCAAGGTTGCGCGAGCACGCGAATGTCGCGGAAAACTGAATTCTTGTTTACTTTTTTTTGTGCTCCTGTGATCTTTTCTTGCGGACCTTTTTCTTTTTTCCCCCACTCTGGAACATTTACGGCTGCGGGTGCTTGGTGGCTAGTTGACAGATCTTTCTTACCGAGAAAGCGAAGGTTAAGGAGCGGTGTCAGAAAGTGAACGCATCACGTGTTCCATGCAACTTTTTTTAGATGCGACGCATCTCTTGCTCTGAGGCATGTCCCTCCTGCGTCGGCGTCGGCGGCGTCAGTTCCATTTTTCGTGTCAAGCCCGTGAACAAGTGGTATAATTTCGTTATGGCTTGTAGCTTTTGCCGAAGCTTAAAACACCAAAGTAAAAAAAAATCTAAATGGATTTACCCACACGTTGCGGTGATTTTAGCACTGTACGCAGAGCCGCTATGTAGCTTTTGCCGAAGCCTAAAACACCAATGTAAAAAAATCTGTACGGACTTACCAACACGTTGTGGTGATTTTAGCACTGTACGCTAGAGCCGCTAAATTAGCTACGCTTACTTAGTGGCTCTCCTGTGCACGTCCCGCCGCCCTGGGCAATCTTCCGAAACTTCTCAGCATTTTGTGAGGACCAGTAGCGATCTGGGTAAGGAAATATTAGTGAGTTATAGCGGAGCGGAGAACCGGTCCCGGTGCGGTACCCGGTATACCTGTGCATGCGCACCAGTTTTTTTCGCGCGCAGAGGCAGAAAAACTGGGTGTGCGCATGTGCAGGTGTACCGAGTACTGTGCCGGGACCGCCTGCTAACGCTACGGTGGCGGGTAGCGGGGCCCTACTGGGCAGGTGCACATTCGTTACGGTAGGGTGGATTAGTTCCGCGGGCCGGCCTTTGCCATGCCCGCGCATTCGCTCCGGGATTCACACGACGGAGGGGGAGGCGCGTGGAGGCGGACGGATATGTGACGTCAACAGCACGTGACCGGATTATCCGGCCTCGCGGCGCATCCACACGCGCGGAGCTACGCGGAGTGACTAGCAGACGACAGCGCCGAGGAACAGGTTCCATTCCCCGGAGCCTCCGCGGGCTATCCCCACCGAGGGGCCAGAAAGAGGTTTCTCCGTCGTGTGAATCCCGCTAGGGCCAACCTCCTCGCACTCCCTCCTCGCGCCTGCGCAGTCGGGTTCCGGTAACCCACCGCCGTAGCGTGAGTCGGGCGAGGAGGTTGCCAGTAACGTTGGAGGTTGCCCTTCAGCGGAGCGAATGCGCAGGCATGGCGAAGGCCGGCCCGCGGAACTAATCCACCCTACCGGAATGTGCACCTGCCCAGTCGGGCCTCGCTACCCGCCGCCGTAGCGTTAATTAGCGGACGGTACCCGCTATGTTAAAACTCTCTGTCCCGGCATGCTGGCACGCCGGCCTGCTGGGTAGCGGACACACTCGGGAAAAGCAACCTTGTCGCTCCTGCGCAGACCGGTACTTGTGCAATAGACGGGACAGCACATGCAGACACTTCTTTTGTCGTGGTGCACTATGCACGTTTCTTGTATGAGCACTTTGCGCTTACGCTGATTGTTGTTGCAGCCACCAACGGCGTAGTGACGCCCGGACGAGTAGATTCTTTACATCGAAAGTAAAGGCAATGACGGCAACCTGCCCAGAATTAAGAAAAAGTCCCCCGCATTTCCCCGAGGGGGAGAATGTGAAAGTGCGAATGCACGGTTGTCGGCCCGCTTGCGGCGCTTGCGCTCGGCACCCGCAGCCCACCGCCTCGCCGCCTTCTCTTCCATCTCTTCCATCGGGTTTGTAGTATGACATGTACACCACGCAGTTATCAAGCCGCTATAACGCCGCTGACGACGTAGTTTGAATGCGTTAAAGATATAAGGAGCGTTCCTAACTCTGAAATCAGCGTGGCTTCCGTGGCTTAGTCGGTAGAGCGTCGCGCGGCGGCCGCTACGTCCTCGGATCGAAACCGGGCGCCGGATGCTGGCCTGGCTGGCGCGCCGAGAGAGGGTGTTGCGAGCTGAAGAGTAGGCGAGGGGGGAGAGGAGGCGCTACGCGAGCGCCCTCACGCGTCGGAAGGAAATCCGGCGCCGTTGCTAGGCGCGCTAGCTAGCTCCGTTGCTAGGCTGCGGGCGGACGGACGGCGGCGGACGAAGTAGGCTCCCCGTACTACATGGAGCGATTTCGCCTGCGAATTCGCTGATGCGGCGCCGCTCGTGCGGCAAAACCACCTTTTTTCGTTGCTGCGGCAAAGTGCCAAACATTTGAAGCGGTCGAGCAAACGCCGCTCGTGCGGCGTGTGCGGCGTAGAGGGGCCGGACCTGCGGCCAATAGGAGCACAGCTCGGCACCACTTGCACGCTTGGAAACCAGATGGCGTTGCTTGTACGAGCGCGACAAAAGCGTGGGCACACCAAAACGTTTGTCTTTTCTGCTGTGTGTGCGTATATTGATAAAGAATTGGCGATTCTTATATAAAACCGCAACTAAACTTATATTAACCGCAATTCAGACAGAAACAACTTGCCAAGAAAGTAAATAAAACCACCCTTGTTAAAATCACAACAACCTTTGCTGGTGGCAAACTTAATTCAATCTGGAAACAAGGCGCATCTGAAATGCGAAAATCGCGGCGTTCGCAGGCCCCATGTAGACGACAATTCCAGGCATTGCGAACTTCGCAAGTGCGAATGTTCGTTCCAGCGGATTCGCAGGCGAAATTCGCTCCATGTAGAACGGGCTTAAGAAGTGCATTCGCACTTAAAAACAAACATCAGTTGGTGATAAAAAGTCGGGCGTCCTGCTGGCGCGGCGAAACGTACCCTCACAGGCAACCCCCGTGAGGACAAAGCGTGCGTAGGGTGGCACGCCGCCGTAGCGGGTTGAGAACGGAATTTATGGGCAAACCTGACAGCTCTCGGGCGCTTTGAACGTTCTACTTAAAGCACTGTTAAACTTCGCGCTGCTGCCATGCCGAATAAATTACACTTACCGATTTTTGATGCCGCTGGGACGTCTGATGTCCACGCACGGCACGGAACAACAGCGTCTGACTGCGGCGTCGTCTGCTCGCCACGCACTCCCCAAGAAATGCCCTCCAGATGGCGCACTGGTCGTTAAAAATGGCGGCACCCAGTGCACAGTGAAAATTCTTGTCTATAACGAACTTGAATTCCTGGTACCTTTCAACTGGACTGCTTTCGGCCATGGACTCTGGCACGCCGTGATACTTTTAACCATCTTCGTGCGGGGGAGAATGTTAAAAAAGAAGACGCCTCGCCTCCCTCGTGCCCACCATCATCATCATTATCATATTCGATTAAAGCACTCATCAGAACGGGTCACGGCGGCTCGTCCCTTTCTCCACAAGCCCACCAACCGTCAGAAACTGCTAAAACACCGAAAAACAAACGAACAAGAGACGTTTTGGCTTCGCCACAAGGTTTTCTTTTTGACGGTGTCTATCGTTTTATTTTAACATGTTTCATCCCGACCACGCGGGTTTCCGTCGAACCCTCGAATTCGAAATAGCCCAACATTACTGAAAAGAGTCCAAAGAGAAGAAGGCTAATAGCTGCGCATAAAGTACGTTTGTTTTTTAAACTATATTTCTCTCGAATTTTATGGTCCGTGTGCGGGATAGATGCGTGAAATGATCCGTTGCCACCGGCTTGGTTGGTTGGGTGGTTGGTTCTTTAAGTAATGGCGCGTACTCACGCGGGGGATTGGCCAAGAAGCTGCCTGCAATAATTAGGCTGTGACCCGGTTTATTTTAGAGAGAGAAAAAATGAAGTACGAGAAAAATATCGAGAGTAGAAAAGGAAATCTTTGGATAGAACAGGATTGTCAGGAAAAAAAAAATTGCGAATGAAGACATAGCTATCTAGCAAAGCATCCGGCCTGTTGCCGCAACAAAGGAATGAAAGGCGATCACATCATCTCCGTGGCAATATCCTATGACGGAAGCACCCAGGGAAAGAATAACGGTTAAAGATAAAGGGAGATTCAGCCTATTAAACATGTATTCAAGGTGCGTGCGTCACATCGAGGAAAAGCTGCGGCAATTTAAAAGAAATTGTTCTATAGTTTCGGGGGCCTTTCAGAAGGGCATTGAGGAGATACCGCCTGACCAGCTTTGTGTAGATAAAAATTTAAAGGGGGGATTCTGCAGCGAAATTTTGTGATTGCGACCTCACATTTACGAGATTCGCAGAATTTAGGCTTCCATAAGTGAAAGAGGTGAATATAGTCGGAGCATGAACGAAGGGAATCCTGCCGATTAATTTGTAAAACTTGAAGGCGCCTGAACCTCGTCCCCAAAAGAAAACTGTCAAATGGGCAATTTACGACGGCAGGACCCCGAAGAGCCAAATTGGCTAATTGGTCTGCCAGTTCATTGAAGATTACCCCTGCGTGACCAGGGACCCACACTAACCAGATCTCGCGAAGCTGGTAAGGAATGAATGAACGGAATGACCTGAGAAGAGAAGAATCTTTATCATTTGTTAGAGCAGTGCACTCGGAGAGAGAATCCGAAAGGATAACCACCCCTGCAAACCTGTGCTGTCGTTTATTAAGGGTTAAGATTATCGCCAATAATTCTGCCTGAAAGATCGGGGTATAGTCTGGCAGCCTGATTGAGAAGGACCAATCTAGAGATTGAGAATATATTCCTACCCCAGCCTTCTCATCACTTTGCGAGGCATCCGCGGCAATGACGACATCAGTATGAAGAGTAGCCAAGTGATCTTCAAGTAAATTATTGAGTAATCGGGCCGGCAATAATTTCGCATGCGGAGGAAAAATGTTGTCCAAGGTTATGTCGACAGGAGACAAATTATCAGAATAGGGCTGGAGTAGAAAAAGATCTGCATGAAGAGGCTGCAGCCATGCCTGAACGCAATCCAATTGAGGACGCTGAAATCGGGGCCACGTAAATCCTCGAAAAAGGTCAGGCCTCAAGAGGAAAATGGGTTGAGCCTCGTATAATGAAAATTCAAACAGTTTTAGAAATGTTACAACAGTTAGCAATTTAAATCGATACAGAAGTGAAGGCAACCGTGCCTCAAGGTACAATACAGAGTTAGCTACATAATTTGGCAACCCTAAACATAAACGCAAAGCCAATCTCTCAATAAGAAATAGGGGATTTGTACGTCGCGGAGCCAGAAAATAACACGCAACCAAATTCCAATACAGGGCGAATATAGCAACGATAAATCATTAGCAGGGAGTCTCTACGCATACCGAATTTATGATTGCATAGCCTACGCAGCACTCCCGCAGCTTTTTCACCTTTGGCAGTAATGTGCGAAATATAAGGACGCCATGTGAGGTGGTCGTCATAAATTATACCCAAATATTTAATTTCGTGACCTCAGGGATGGATTGCAACCGGTATTTTAGACATAATGTTATAGGGTTATTGCTGGGAAATACTGTAACGGCACATTTACTGACATTTAGCGAGAGGTGTAACGTGCTGAGCAGTCACTGATACAACGCTTGGATGTCCCTATCAGCCGAGAAAAAAGCAATATCATCGGCATAGACATAAGTAGATATGCCGTTCTGCATTGGGATAGAACTTAGGAGTAAGTTAAAAATAACTGGAGAAAGAACTGATCTCTGAGGAACTCCACGAAATTGGTGATACTGGGATGTCGATAAACCACCCTTGGAACAAAAGAATTTCCTTCCCTTTAAAAACTCACCAATCCAGGAGCAGATGTACCCTGGAATCTCGCTATATGCAAGGCGTGACATCAACGTGCTGTACTCCACGCTGTCGTAAGCCTTTGCTATATCTAGAGTTACAAGCGCACTGACATGTTTTAGTCGGCGAGCTAATTTAATGTGGCTCTCGATGTCGACGTGGGCTTTCCAAATAGAATTTCCAGGTCTGAAGCCAATCTGGGCGGGGCTTAGAATACGATTACTGTTCAGAAACTGCATAAGCCGGCCATGCAATACCCTTTCAACCAACTTTACCACGTTGCTAGTCAACGAAATCGGCCTAATATTGTCTTGGACGAAACCCAAGCTTTCGTTTTTCAACAATGGTGCTACCTTAGCGATTTTTCATTCCGAAGGTATCCAGCTGTTTTTTAACGACATGTTGACAATGTTTAGTAAATCATCAGGAGACACCTCAAGCAGAAATTTTAACGTTGCCAGCGTAATGCCGTCTGATCCTGGAGCAGACTCAGACAGCTGCAAAACAACATCAGCTAATTCAGCCCTTCTCACTGGAGTGAAGCCCTCATTTGAAACCTGGCACACAAAAGGAGAGGCCAACCCAGAAGAAAAACGAGATTCCAGTTCCTGCGCAATACGTTCCAATGTTTCCATAGACTCAGTTGTTGACTGAACAATTGACTTGCCGTTATCCTGATCTTGAACAACCTTTCTTGAACGAAGGAATCTATGCAACATGCGTCTATTTTTGGACTTTGATAGACAGGCAAACTTTTCGGTGTTATAATTTTCTTTTGCTTTAAAAACAACCCGCTTGAATATTGCAGCCGCACACTTGTAACTGGTCCAATTGGATGGGCATTGGTTTTTAAGAACTTTCTTCCAAGCCGCTTCTCTCTGACTATACGCACGAGCACATTCCTCATTCCACCATGGACTGGAGCCGCCATCTTCTTGTGAACAAACAATAAAGTGGGATTTTTTAACAGATTCAGAAAGGATTGATAACACTTGAGCTGCCCGGAGTTCCTCGTCTCCCGATGGAATAGAGCTAAGTGCTGTCTTTAGTTCTTTTTGAACGCGATGAAAATTTATATGCCGAACTACATGTGCTCGCGGTGACGCAGGAGGGCATAAAAACTCATGTACAATTGGGATGTGATCACTACTTGTAGCTTGGTCCCAAGTAGACCATGAAGATATATTTCCCGTGGTGGAGAAGGTAAAATCAAGAACAGAACTGGCCAGCCATCGAAAAAATGTCGCAGTTCCAGAGTTAAAACAATATAAATTGTTGTCCCGCATCCAGCCGCAAAGACGCCTGCCACAGGAATCTGTGCGGAAACCCCACGATACGTAGTGCGAATTGAAATCCCCACAAAGAACAATTCGCTTTTCACACGTCGACACGACAGCATCGAGTGAAGAGGTGGAAGTTACTCCACCCGGAAAGTACGCATTCACTTTAGAAAATGCACCGCAACCTGGAAGGTTCAATGTCACTGCCAGAATTTCCGATTCCACAGACATTAATTGAAATGAAAGATGGGCTTTATGGCAAAATTGAGGGGATATAAAGTTAGCAATCCTCCTCCTTTAGTTGGACGGTCTAAACGGAACGTTCGGTAATTGTGGAATCTAAATGGCCGACCAGGAGCCAGCCAAGTTTCCTCCAGTACAATAACGTCTGGTCGGCTTTTAGAGACAATATTGTGAAGGTCTGTTAGCGCTGAAAAGACTGAACGACAATTCCATTGAAGTATCCGAAGAGACATTATGGGGAAGTGATGGCCGCCACAGCCGCCACCAAAATATCACCTGTTTTTTGACTCGCTTGACCTTTCTTTGTCTTTTGTTTCGGGCACAATTCAGGTGAACCCAAAATCGGCGATCCTGTTCTTTTATACACAACCGATTGACACTCCATCCATGTCTTCTGGGTGGTTCTCAGACTCGACGGTATTCTCCTTAGCAGGACGAATGTTAGATGCCATGCGAGAAACAGGCAGGCCAGTTGCGGCTTTGGATGCATGACGAACCATCCAGGACGGCCGACCGGGGGGCAGGCCAGCTACCATTTTGGAGGGAAGAGAAGTACCTCCGCATTGGGACTGAGACGAAGGGTTTGCAGAAGCAGAAGTGGATGGTGACGGTTGGCTGAAACGGCTTGAAGAGTGAGCGGGATCATTCTCATCCAAAGGTTGTTGATTGAGTGACCCAACAGCCTTAGTATTGAAACCACAAGCGAAATCTGTTTGCACAGCTACGCCACACAACGCGGACACAGACTCTGTGTGTGATGTGTGCCGTATGAGCTGTTAGGAGTTCTGCCATAGCATGCAAGTAGCGATCCATCATCTTTGACTGACTTTTTTCGATTGCTGACGCGATCACATCAACAAGAGATGCGTCCACAGTAGCGGAGCCACGTGCCACAACTGAGGCATAGCCTGACGATCTATCTTTGACTACAGCCATCGCCTCACTCCGCGAGCACCGGCGCTTTTCAATGACCTCAAGGATCTTCACCTCTTGTGCTCGAACTGGACAGTTGGAGTAGTCCGCACGGTGTGAGTTTCCACATAGGCAGCAAGTTTCCTCATCTGTCTGGCATGGAGCAGGAGGGTGATCGCCTCCACAAGTACAACAACGAGCGGACGATTTACAGCCCCCGACACTGTGGCCGAATCGCCAACACTTTCGGCACTGTAGTGGACGAGGGGAAAGCAGCTCAACCTTGAAGATTACGGGCCACGCTTTTAACTCCCCAGGGACAGACACACCAGCGAAGGTGGCGATGACTGACTCGGTCGGATAGCGGACATCGTTCTCCACTCGGCTACAGCGATGCAGAGCTATGACACCAGCCGAAGCGAACTCCTCCAGCATATCTGAGACTGACATTTCTGGGTCAACACCGCGAACGATGCCCTTCGAGCAGGCAAGATGGGCAGGCACAAATGGGCTCACCGGGAAAGAGGCAAAGGTTGAACACTGCAGCAAGTCCTGCACGTACTCTTGGTCAGGCGATCGGATCACAACCCCGCTTTTCCCGAAGGGACGCACGCTGGTGATTTTCTGGAAACACTCCGTAGCAGAACGAAGGGCGCCTTGCATTTTCCCTGGATTTTTGTGCCGTATTGCGCCCCGGGCCCATTCGTGGGCACAAGAGCCACAGGGATGTCGGTAACCCCGTTGCGCAGGAAAGCCTGCAAAGGGAGCTCCTGCGGTGTAAGACTGGCCGACCAGGGGGAAGGCCGCCGGCCAGGAGAGTTAGTCGCCATTCGGCGCAACAGCGCCCACCCTCACTACAACCTGAAACAAAACAGGTCACAAAAGGAAAGAGGTGACAAAATCACCTACACCTGGCCAAAACCCCGCGTAGGAAGCGAACGCCTTGCTGAGACGTTCGAGCAAGAGCGAGCAAGAGCACCGGCGAACAGTTATTTCTTTTCTGTTTCCTCTCCTCCTCTTCCTTTTCCCCAGCATGAGGCCTTCTACCTCTCCTATACGAAAATCATGCACCCCATTCCGTCTGACGACGAGGATGGTTGAACGCGAATCTTTCTCGTGATGGATTGTTTGGTTGGTGAGCACCACTCTCCTGATACCCACAGCAACTCTCGGGCGTGCACTCCGTAGGCTTAACGTTTGGTTTGGGGTATGCAGCGAGAATCGGTACCCGCTGCTTGGTGGTGGTGGTGGTGGTTCCAGTGAAATGGCGCGTACCCACTCAGGGGGATTGGCCAGGAAATGGGCGCCTTACCGAAAGAAATTAGGTAATTTTTGTAGGGAAAGAAAAATATTTAAATATTAGGATGGATTAGCAGTAGATGAGTAGAGAAATAAAAGTAAGGAGATTAGAGAAAGAAAGAAAAAAGGGTAAAAACGAACACCATTTAATGAAAATTGGAAGTAAGAAACACGAAGAAAGTGGTACAGACGAAGCAGTGAGCTGGGCGCGCATATTCTTGACAAGAAAATCCAGTTAAGCTAAATGCCGTCTAGCACGGCAGACGGCCTGATTCCAGGATGAATGAGTGCAACGCACTGCAAAGATCCCCGTGGCAGGATCCCAGTTCCTTCGCCCCGAATGACAAAATAACTGTAGCAGACAGCGGGAGGTTTAGCCGGCTGCATGTACTTTCTAAGTATCTTTGTCTTATCGAGGAGAACCGTCGGCAGGAGAAGAAGAAATGGTCGATTGTTTCTGGTTCTTTGCAAAAGGCACATAACGGCGACAGGGCCAGATTAGAGAGGTGCAAGTAATAATTTAAATTTGGCACGCGACAGCGAAAGCTAGTGAGGGTTACTTCACAAGCTCGCGACTGGCTTATGCTGCATTTCCATGAGTACCGGAGGTGCTCGAGCTCCGAGTCGTCGTAAGTACAATCAGGCAGACTTTGAAGTAAGCACAACCTGCGGAAGCGAGCCGAAGTTATGAGGGAAATGGGCGGCAGAACCTCCACTACTGGACCGCCCAATGCCATTCCCGCCAGAGCATCCGCCGATTCGTTAAGCCGGATGCCTGCATGTCCAGGTGCCCAGACCAAACGAAGTTCACGAAGGGAGGAAGGCGCTGTTCGCTTCCATGATGATGATGATGATGATGATGATGATGATGATGTCCTGAAATATTTTGGCACGTACCCACAAGGGGGGATTGGCCAGGGCTAAACCGGTTAAATACGTGGGGACTTCAAAATACTTATTTCCGGAAAGAGGCTCTAAAAGGAAACTTAGTTGTGAATGAAACCCGAATTACCCATTAATCAGCACCGTTTCGCAATTCAAACGACCTGAGGCAGAAAGAAAATTTTGAATGCAATTATATATATCCCTTTTTGCAAACCCCAGCTTTGATGCGCCAATAGATAATATAAGTGTTATCGATAAAGTCAACCCCAACCGCTCAATCGGGTCCTTCAAAAACAGTTGTCTAGCTGTTGAGAAACGGCGACAGTCGAGAAAAAAATGTTCGATTGTTTCGGGGACCTGGCACCGCACACTTAGTTCTGTAGGTGAAAGTTCTGATCTGAACAGATAGAAATTAAGCCTTGGAACCCTGCAGCGCAGCTCGGTGAAGGTCACCTCGCATTGCCGAGAGCCACAAAAATGAACATTCCACCCGAACTTTAAATGTTGGAACTCTTCAAATGATAAAAGTGAATCGGAACGGGTGGCGTCTAAATGCCAATATCGTCTTAATCTCTCAGATGCAAATAGAGCCAGATTAGGAATTCCGAATTGAATGGGAGCTGTGGCAGCGAGATTAGCTAAATGGTCAGCTTGCTCGTTGCCCCTGATGTCCCTATGGCCAGGGACCCAAGACAAGCGTACCTCCTTCACGTGCCTGGGAACAAAAAATAACAGTGTGCGGTACAATGGAGAGTCCGAAGAGGAAGTTAATGCCGATATAACTGCCATCGAATCAGATAAAATGGTGATTTTTGATACATGCTGCGGTACTTTGCATAGAGCGAGAGCTATTGCTAAAAATTCGGCCATAAAAATGGGTGTGTAATCCGGGATTCGCAGCGAATAACTCCAGTCTAAAGATTGTGAAAAAATACCAATTCCAGCTTTCTCGCCATTTTGAGGTGCGTCAGTATAAATCCCAGAAGAAGCAGGATACTTGGATAAATATTCATTTAAAATAGCGGCTAATAGCGAGCGTGGTAGACGTTTTGCAGCTTCCACCATGTCGTTCGGTTCTGGCCACGGTAAGCATTTTTTTATTTCACTTTACTCACGATGATTCATCATCATCGCCAGAGAAAGCTGGCTTTCCTGCTGGGCCTATTGGCGTACAACGGCTTCAGTGAGGACACTCAAGCTTCGCTTTAACAAGTTCATTCATTCATTCATTCATTCATTCATTCATTCATTCATTCATTCATTCATTCATATTTTCCTTGGGCGTTTGGGGAATGGCTAGAATTTTTAAAAAATCTCCAACCAAGCTCGCAATAATTTATTTATGAGGGCATGCCTTACGGGAAGTATGAGAAGACCACGAATGAGCGCGGATGATTGGTTCGATTTAGATAAACACATTTATTTTCGAACGCTGATGATTTGTGGACCCCCTTTGTTGGCAATGTTCCCTTCATCAATTAAGGATCATCATATTCGTCGTCGTCATCATCATGGCCATAATCATCGTTGTCGTCTTTGATTGATTGAGTGGAAGGGTTCATGTGTTTGGAATGATAAAGAGAAGATAATATAAATCGCCCACCCTTATACAACATAACCAGGTCTAGCAATACCTTTCTGTAGAAGAAATGTAAGGCGAAGGAGAAGAAGAAGCAGCAGTTACTCCGCCAGACGTGGTAGACGACTTCATAGAGGTAACGCTATCAGAGCTCGCTGACGTCATGACTAAATTGACTGCTGCAGCTCCTGGCCCAGATGGCATTACAACTGAAATGCTGAAGTTATTATTTGACGAGGCTCCCAATCATTTACTTAACATGATCAATTATTCTATTCGACATGCATGGATCCCCGATGTCTGGCGTCTCGCCAAAATACTTCCGGTACTTAAGAATGCTGGTCAGGGCCTCTCGATTGAAAACGTCAGGCCTATTGCGTTGACATCTAATGTGGTTAAATTAATCGAGCGGATTTTGCAGCAGCGCATAATGCAATTGGTGTCCAGTTCTAGAATCTTTAGCCCAAGACAAATTGGTTTCCGCCCTGGGTGTTCGATTTGGAGTGCGCATATGGACCTTGAAAGCCGGATTAAACTAGCCCGTCGCACTAACCAGTTTTCGGCCCTAGTAACCCTAGATGTAGCAAAAGCTTTTGATAGCGTCGAATACCCTGTGTTGTTGTCCCGGTTACAAGTCTTAAACTTCCCAAGGTATATCATAGCTTGGATTTGTGAATTTCTGAGAGACAGGCAGTTCAGTTGTGTAAAATTTAATGTTACCTCCTCACAGCGGCCACAGTCTAGGGGCGTACCGCAAGGAGCGGTCCTTTCCCCTCTTCTTTTTACCATCCTTGTAAGCGCTATTCCGGTGGTTTCTGGTGTTTCTACATATGTGTATGCCGACGATATTGCGTTTTTTGCATCAGCACCTGACATTCAATCTCTTTACAAATTATTGCAGTCTTATCTGAACATTATTGCCTCCTGGTTGGACAGTATTTGTCTCTCTATGAATGTGAACAAATGTTCCTTATTAGTTTTTCCAATCTCAGGTCCTGTTAACATTACTCTCAGTTACCGACAGTGCATAATTCCTCGGGTTCCTTCTTTAAAGTACATCGGGATTATTTACACCAGTGAACTTGACTGGACCCCACATATAGCCCTCATTGAGGCCAGAGGTGCACGTGCTGTTGGGATGTTGAGAAGTCTCAGTCATAGAAAGAAGGGCATGCGCAGAGAGACCCTTCTTATGATATACAGAATGTACGTTCGCCCCATTTTAGAGTTTGGGTGCGTGTTATTCTCTGCGTGCGCCGCGTATAAGCTTCATCGTCTGGTTATTCTGGAGCGCCAGGCTCTTCGCTGCTGTTTAGGGTTGCCTAAGAATGCTGCAAATGCAGTAGTTTACTTGGAAGCGCGCGTTCCTCCTCTGCTTAATAGGTTCCGGATTCTGACTGTTGAAACTTTTCTGAGAGCTTATAGCTCTGAGGTGAACAGGGAGCAGTTTATCTTTATTGCAGAACCAAGTGCGTTTATGGTGCACCAATGGCCCAGGTCCATATGTCCACAAAGCACTTTGATACAGAGCTTCCTTTCTCCATTGGGTGTAGCAATAAATCAGATTATGCCATATACTGACAGGAGTTCACCTCTTTCTATCAATTTCCGGAACATTTTCCCTAAAAATGCTAAACTTTTACCAGCCCGGCTACTCAATCGTCTTCTCGAAGATTATTTGGCCTCTATGCAGCCAGGTACAAATGCCTCTCAACGAGAAGAAAAATCCGGTATCGGAATATTTTCCCTTTCCCTTAACTGGACCTTTTCGGTTCGTCTGCGTGATTTTATCCCCATATTCTTTGCGGAATTCCTGGCAATTGTCCTGGCGCTACGAAAGCTGGATGTGTCAATTGCATCTCCAATTATAATTTCCGATTCTTTTTCTGTATGCCTAGCCCTTTCTTCCCCTAAAGACACTCCCCTTGTGCGGACGTTTCGGTCACTCCTGCCACCTCACTTCACTGAAATTCACCTTCTTTGGGTTCCTGGTCATGCAGGGATCACATTCAACGAGACTGCCGACTCTCTAGCAAGGGTAGCACTTTCTGGGCCTGTAGTAGACGTCGTAGAGCCGACACCTTTAATAACAGCAGCTAGGTACCGCAGGATGCTGAAACTCCAAGTACAGCAAGAATCGGTTTTATTATCATTAAGGGATTTTAATCATCTTAAATTCTCATGGAAACCTGAATGGTGCCCTTCACGCAACTTAGAGGTGATTATTACAGCCTTACGTTGTCGAGTACCCAAGTTAAATAGGTATTTGTACAGGTCTCGTCTGGCGCCAACAGCTCTGTGCAGCTATTGCAACGAAGACGAGTCTGTCGATCACTACCTTTTGACATGCCGACGTTTTTCCCGACTCAGACGTCAGTCCCTGGAGGTGCCGCTTTACAGTTTGGGGATATCCCTAACAGTGCCGGCTATTCTATCGTTCGGGGCATCCGAAACGGGGTTCTGTCGCCGGGATGTATGCTCTGCCCTCCTGCGCCACATTGAAAATTCAAAACGATTCTCTTTATGATTGCGATTGGTCACCCTCGCTTTGATTTTTCAGGATTTTTTTCCCCCTTTTTCTCAAAAATTTTTCAAACCGGTCTAAATTATCTTTCCTAAACGTCTCGTGATTAGATAAGAATTCCATTCATTTTAATCATCCTCTGTTGATTGGCCGATCCCCTGATTGGGTATGTGCCATACCTAAAGGCGCAACAACAACAACAAGGACGCCACTTCATGCCCGCGCAGATGCAGTTCCGTCTCGCGCTTCAGCTGCTGCATGCCACGCCACGTTCTTCGATGCCACAGTTCTCTTACGTGGACAGCGCAGCGCTCGGCGGCAGCTCGGCGACGTATGTACCATGCATCCTGATCGATCCCCACCGGAAAGTAAGCGTCAATTTAGAATATTTTGGTATCATGTATCTTCTAGCTCCATGAATCGACGCGCATTGCTGTAACGCTCAACAGCCTTCAGCGCGGCACGTTCGGGTCAAAATGGCCCGTGTTCTCTGCTGCAGTGGCTGATGCACGCAGCACTAAAGGATGTCGATTCTGACTGGTTGTGTGCGTTTTTTCACTCCAATCCCTGAGGCACTTGATTTTCCATAAATCTTTTGTTGGGATGTTCGTTCTAATACTTTGCACATGTACGCGCGCAGTTCCTAGTCAAGACAGCTGGTATTGGGACATTTTATTTCCGAACATTAGTTGTCCGGGCGGTGGACGTGGATAATAATGCGTTATAGTTCGTATCCAGCCAGTCTTGCGCTTAGGGGCCCGTGCGTTGCCAGCACGTGGCCTGACGAAAGAAGAAATCTCGCCCACGTGTCCTCACACCCCTTGTTGCTTCGAAAGCGCTGCGCTGCTCGCACATCCTCCCCTGTTGTCGGGACTCGCGTAGGCGTCACGAGCACCCGGCGCCGCAAAAGTGTGCTTTGTTCTTCAGCTGCCTTCCTGGCTACAGGCGCTTGAGATTTAACGAGTAGGTCATTCAGGGCTAAATTCGTTCAATGCTTAAGCGAAGATGGGATTTGTTCGGAGACGTAAAACGGTGGTATAATTTCTCAGCTATATCAGTTAACACACAAAATAGGCGTACCTCTGAATAGGTCTGAAGTGGCAAGTTGCACCCTTGTGGAATTTCGATCCAATATCATTTACGGCGCCCTTAATAGCTAAGCTGAAACAATGCACTGTCAGCCCAGTCGAAGGCATATGCCCGTCGAATTTAGAGAAAAGAGCACTTTAAATATTATTTTCACGTTTCGCACCGTTATTATATGGCAAAAAGCTTCGAGTAATACGGGACAGAAAAAAATATTTTCATTTAATTTAATTTTACCCTACAGTGGCGCTCCCCCAGATGAGCTAACACTCGTGCGCGTCGAATGTATTTTGTATCACGCACTAAATAAGACTGTCTAAGGATTCTAAGCTCCCGCGCGCCTTTTACCAGTCATTAAGTATTAAAGTTTAGCAAGCAATTATGAATGTAAACGCGTGATAGCTGATCGTGTTGAAGAATCGTATATTCCGGCAGCGGGTGGGGGGTGTCTCGTCCTTCAACGCTTTGTGGTGATTGACAATTCAATGTATACAGCTTGCAATAACTGTTTTTTTAAGCCACTCTTAATAACTAACCTGTGGTTCTGTCTCCAGGTCTGCGGCATGGTATCGTGCGACGGGCGCCTGCGGGAGCTATGCCGAGTGCCTGGTGGCCTGACTCCCCGACCCGTGTCCCATGGGGACAGGCGAGCATCATCAGCCAGCGGAAGGTGGATTACACGGCGTCCTGCCCGACTGCTGCCTGCTGGCGGGCCTGACGGCGTGGAACTAATTTCACTGCGTGGTCGGGATGGAACCACACGACGTCAACGCGCGTCGATCGGCACTCTGGGACCATCAACAGGAAGTGGAAACACGCCTACGGGCTCCTGCGCTGCTTCCTCATCGAGCATCTCGGCATTCAGTTCGTGGAGATGCAAGTGCTTTGCAGTGCCATCGTCGCTGCCATTGCCTGATATGCGCCACGTGCTCCTCGTACACGCTTGACTACTACTCGTCCAGAGGCCTCATCGGGGACCTTTAATGCCCACGGTCACCGCACTGGACACTCACTAGGTTGCCATGGTGGTCGTGTACGCGTCAGTGATATGGCCGATGCATAATGGCGAGGATTTTTGCTGCCTTTGCGTATTGTGCTGCATTATTCCATTAAAAAACTTAGTTGTGTGTTAGCGCTTGTGTTGATCGCCTTGTCTCTCGTCATTGTTGCGCTTTCCAGCGGCCTTGTTACGGAGTCTATGGTCGACCAACTCGTTTGTTTAACCGCTTTGCAACAATTTATAGTCTGTTTGTACAAGGTCCATTGCCTGCTGCTCTCGTTGCACGTGACAATGCAATCCCACGATCAATGCTACTGTCGCGGCGTTCCAGCCATTTCAATCGGAAGTCGCGGGAGACGCAGAAGTTGCGGAAGACGCGGGAAGCGTTTTAATTTTTCACTTCCCTTCACCTACGATCATCATCATCGTTAAAGGAAGTTGGCTTTCCTGCGGTGCGTTTTCGGTGGACTACAGATAGATGACGTCACTGACAGGCTGAAAAGCCTCGCTTTAAGAAACAGAGGCTCCATCCCGCCCTGCAGAAGTGAATGGCCAGTGAAGCTGTGTGTTATCCCGACGCAAAGATTTGTTACATTTGTTAACGCATTTAAACAATTTTTGCAGGATGATGTCCCTTGCCAGTGATTGCGCACGCAAAATCGCAACATTCGGCAGCCTATTTAGGGCCCCTTTAAGGGGGGACATGGCTTTCAAAATCAACTTTTTTTATTTCTTTGTGGATTTTGATGAAAATTGGCACACCAACCGAAAATGCTTAAAAAATTCAAAGGAATATTTTGAAAACTTTTTTATTTATTAATTTTTCTTTCTGTTCCGCTTGTACCGAGCTTGAGCGGCCTATAAAACACGATAGAAAACTTGTTCGAAGTGCTTTGCATTCCCAAATGAATAGACGAGGTCGTGACAGTATTTAATTTTTTTACAACACAATGTTTTTTAGTTTTATTTTTTTAGAGGTTAATGTACAACAGGCATGTCGACTGTGAACGACTAGTTGAATAAACAAATTACAAAAAACAAATCTGGAAAACCAAGAGTGTCACGACTTGAACTGTTCATCAAGGAATGTAATGCAAAAAACGGGATCAAAATGGACCCAGCGGTCACAAAGAAATCCCTGGTACAAGCGACGCAGGTGGCAAAAAAAAAAAAAACGCTTTTGAGAAAACGGCTTCCGAAGTTGCAACATAGGTTTCACTTATCAAAAGTCGTCAGGGTTGTAGCCTTTCGTGTCCTTTTGAACATGGGGCTTTTGGAAGGCCTTGCCTTAAAATTGGAGTGCCTTTTATAGCCTTTTTTCCCCCACAAAACATCATTTTCAGCTCCTCTGTGAACAGGACATAGCCCAGTTTGCGACACAGTGGAGGGGGAGATAGTTTTCAATGGGATTTCAATGCAAAGTAGGTTAGCTGGTTGGCTGTACAACTGGACAACTTACCTATGAACTGTTGTCACCATGGCAGCAAGTGAAGCACTCTTTTTTTTTTACTTAAATTTGAAAATGACTCTTAGCTTCTTTTATGTTTTATAATCTTGCCTGGAGCAGCAACTTAGTACTCATACGTGCAGGTGTTCATTGCCAAAAGTTTGCATACCACGAGGATGCAAATGAGCTACTGAAGCTTGGTATAATATTCAGCACAACTCCAACTTCAATGCAAGAGCATTTTTTTACTACTTTTGACATTCAAGGCATCCAATATTTCTCGCAGCACAGCCAGTATGCCCTAAAGCCATAGATGTATGCATCGGTATCAATAATTTGCCTAAAAAATTCACAGTTAAATGCTGAGACAGAAAGGTAAATTTTTAACGCAGAGAACATATTTTTATTCCTATATTTAACTCAAACCTGTTTGCATGCCTGTTTGTATGTGAGAAGTGCACGCGCAAGAAAGGCGATATGGCTCGCGCGCATCGCAGCGCGCGCTTACCGCGACATATGGTACTTGGGTTATCCCCGATATGGCTGGTCAAGTCGCTTTTAAGATTAAATCTAACGTCGCAGGCACTAATTACAGCTACTGGCGTTCAATCGTAAACTGTTGTGCAGTCATGTGATGCTCCAATGCATGCGCAGCGGCTTTGCCGTGCGCGCCGCAGCGTTTGACTCGTCGACCGTTTCTTTCCCAAGGCTGGTGAGCCCACAGTCAAACATAGCAATAACTAAGCGTGTAAACATCGGAACTCCGACTAAAAGTTCACTTCGCGAACCGCTATCGCAAGCGCGCACATCGCGTGTCACTTTTCGGGGTCTGGCGACGGTAGAGTCCCGCGCACCACGAAGCGTTCGATGACCTCCGCCTTTCGAGCCGCACATCTTCCCGTAATCTGGTTCGTGATCTCAGGCATTCCCATCGCGATAACGCTCGTGTTTATAATACCACAGATTGAGCAGAACGTTGGCCGAGCGAAGCAGCGAAAATGAACTCAAAACACGCTGTACGGATATGGTGGCTACGGAGTACACGCGGCCGCCATCTTGCGTTGCCGCCGCGACACCCAATCAGGAGGGTCGTTTTAGCGCGCCCCGACCGGAGGGCCAATTGGCGGTGAGCGCAACCACGGGCGGCGCTGCGAAGCGCGCCTCCGTGACGTCGGCTTAGGGATTTTCGCATTTGTCGTCTGCTTCACTCGGGCTCGCTCTCCCTGCTGTGTCTTAGCGCTCGGTTGACTTTTGATGCTTGTTTGCACCAGATTTTGCGTGCGCGCAACTTTTTATCATAATAATAGGCTTAAAATCGCATACACTAGCTCAAGGCATGAGTAAAAATATAGTTTTCAATACCACTACGGAACTAAGATTGCCGGCGTCGTCCCATTCCTTGCGAAGGCGGTCCTGTGCGGAGCGCGAAGAGCCGGAGCTAGGCGCCCGCTTCTGTATTAAGCAATCTTTAGAACAAGGAAACAGCCAACTTCTACTAACAGACAACAGTGAAAATACAAGCCCAAAACAAATTCCAGGCCTTCGGGGCTGTCGGCTCTGGCAGAAGACATTACTATTCCCCGTAATCATAGGTAAGGTAAAACAGTTTTTGCAACCTTGCCGAACGCTCGAAATTACTGTGTTCCATCACTTTGCGTTGTTATGGCACGGAATTATGCTGACATGCGCACTATAGGCTTCAAAAACCGTAGGTTGAGTTCCAAATAACCCACTGTGTGTCGAGGCGCGTGCTGGTTTTATACCAAGCTTCTAACCAGAATAGAGATTTATTGAGCAAAACGAGTCACGTCTACATAAAGATACAGTAACACCATGTTTGTTCAGACCTGGAAGGATATTTCGGTACATTTCCCACAGCCATGTCTTCCCAATATTCATATATTCGTCATAGGAAAACTACACTCAAGAGGAGGAAAAGGAGGAGGCGGAGGAGGAGAAAACTATATTTAACAGTAAAATCGAGCTGATTAGTGGGCCGGGTCCTCAGTCCAGGACAAGACAGTAGGAGTGATTTTCTTCAATTCATAGAACCCCATCCTGAGTAGACCAGGATTGGTTCTTTACGCCTGCAAGGGTTGGAAAGCAATAATTAAAGAGCTGCTTGGAAATACTCGTCGGTTTCGATTATTGTAATACATGCACGCATACTATTTATTGCGTTCGTTATAAAGCCTTCTGTAATCATGTCATAACTGTTCGGGTTGAGTCAGTTCGTTATAATAACGCTGGTTACGATAGAAATTCGGAGCACTAAATTAAAGCCGCCTTCGAGTATACTCTGGACAACGCTGTTTGGGGCGCGATCGCGGTGGCGTAGCACAAAACTTCTGTTTGTATTTACATGTGAATAAACAACGCACGCTGCGAATATGCACCTTCTTCCACGCAGCCATAACGAAAGCCAATTTGTGAAGAAGGGAACGTATACGCCATACAGCAAAATATCCACACGATCTTTGTGAGCCTCCCGAACATCCGCAAACCTACTAATAAGACATTTGAGACGGTGCAGAAAAATTAATGCGTTGGGCACACACACGCACACAAAAACGTTCATCTGATAAAAGTCAGCAACAACAAAAGAAATAGAAGACAGCCACTTTATTTCCTCCTGTGCGATACGCGTGTAGGGGCCCGCTGCTTGGAACGTAGCATTAGACTGTTAAGTCTTCATAAGAGCATCTAAAAAACACTTGAAGGAAGCCTACGCAGTTTGAATACTTTCGATGAGATCTGAGCGCTGAACCTCTCGAATAAGCTAGAAAGGATGAGTCACACGCGATCTTCTGACCAATGCTTTGTAGAAAGTTGTTCTCTCTCCCCTCGTGTGTTGCTAACATGTGGGGGATACAGCTTGAGATTATTCAGATGTGTCGGAAGCTGGCCAAAATAACTGAATTACCAGAAACACGCTATATCAAAATGGCCGCGCCCGGTGACACCGTTGCGGAGATACAGCCATAGGCGTGCGCAGAGTTCTCAATTTGGGGGGGCAAAGTCTTACCGCTGCGCCCCCCCCCCCCCCCCCCCCGAGCAACTCCCGACCTCTTCTCACTGAAGGCCTTGCGGTGCGAACGCAGTGCAAAGAGGGATGGTTATAAAATTTTTATTTCAATGTGATGGAATTGCAACACACACAAAATATTTCTGAGCAGAAATTTTACTTTCATGTGTTACATCGGCAAGGCATGGGGCAAATTTGGCGCCCCCTTCAGATGATTAGGGGGGGCGGCCGCCCCCCCTGCCCCCCCTGTGCGCACGCCTATGCAGCGCTCCGAAAATTGCCGTTTTTTTGCCCTTTTGCGCTGATATTTTGTCACCGCGCCTGGCAAAAGTATTTCTTATGCCACTTTGCGACGCTTTTCAGCGGAAAACTTTGCAGATGCACAGAATAGGAAAAATAGAAGCCGAATATGCGGCTTTCAAGAAAACGATGTTTTGGTCATTTTTCCGAAGTGCAGGGGTGCAACAGCCAAAATTAGATTCGGAGCAATTTTTGGCGCAAGAAAATCTGTTTAGAGCAGGAAAATCCAAATTTGGATCAGGTTACGGCAAAAATATACCTTCATTATGGAGCACGAAATCAAATTCCAAACTTGGACGGAGCAGTTTACTATAAGAGATGTACAAACAACTTAAAATTGGTTCAGACATGCTTTAGCTGCAGTGGAGAAGGTCCTGCAAATGCGACCAACTAATTCTGCAGGAAGTCGCGAGCCGTGGTGCATTTGAGCCAATCTGCATAACAGGTTCACCAAGATCAAGCAACAAAATAATAAAAAACGAGAGAATGGTATAAAAACTGCCGACACTTTTATTTGTACTCTAAAGAATGAGCCCTTATAAATGACCAGCCCCAACCCAATTGCATTACAAATAGGTCTTCCACCTGAGCAGCATCTGGCTACGCTACAAATAAGAAAAAACTTTTTCTTTTCAATACATGACTAGTGATAGATGTATTAAAAAGAAAAAACAGCAGATACATGACTAGCACAGATGTCATTGGCATGAAATCAATGATAATAATAATAATAATGATAATAATAATAATCTTTATTTGCGGAAAGGTTACCCTGGATGGCACGCGCAGCTAGACAGAAAGGCTGTGGCCCTTGCTCTGTGCCCCTGCTAGCCTGCCATCCACGGTGGGTGATGTCGGAGCAAATGTTTTTTTAACACGCACACACTCGCGCTATGCCACTGCGGGTGACGGGTGACACGCTACGAGTGCCGACTCAGTTCGGTCTTGGGGAAGTGGAATCCGCAGGGTCAGGGGGCAGAAAGGGAACTCTCGATGCCAGATATGATCACTGACTGACAGTGACGGAGGTGCAGGCGTGTAGGACCTCTGCCTGTCCATGGAAGGGCGTCGCAGCTGCAACCCAGACGAGTGCTCAGGTGGGTCAGTGCTGGCAGGCGACTAGCGGCCTCAAGTCGAGGAGCAGGAGCCTTCCACGTCTGCCGCAGTGGTAGAGCATTCCTAGCCCTTTATCCCCCGCCAAGGCAGTGTAGGGGGGGGCTTGTACTCATTAAGTAATCCGGTAGGTATCCAGTGGCCCCGAATTTGAACCTGATACCTCCCACTTACGAGACGAGTGTTTTACCACTCGACCATCGCTGTCAATTTTCCTTGAATATTTTCTAGTTCACCAAGCTATTGAAGAGTCTGCTCAAAGCTTCCAAATCGCTTGCTAGTTTCATGCAGCGTGTAGTCTACAAATCACTGCCGGCGTGCTTGCTTTATAACCTGTACCAGTACATTTGCAGTGTCAGAATTATGCTCGCACCCACTGTGCTCGCGACCATGTACACAGATACGGTGACCTGCTTTCGTTAGTGCAAGCGACATGCACTCCATGCCTTCATGGTGCACTTGACGTCGTGCACAAGGAGGCGGCAGCGAAATCCACGTTTCGGTTGTTGCCTATTATCCGCCTCCAGTATGTTTTCAGCGGCACCAACAGCGCTATGCCACACGCGCTTTTGAGCAGATAGCTGAAGATGCTGATCAAAATTAGGAATTCGGCGATAAGCCTCATTGGGATGCTCATTGGTGCCCATTATTGCACCTCTGCCCTTTTCCCATGCTAAACACTACAGGGGTACCTATGCAGAAACTAAGTCGCTCCACTCTTTAGAGTATAGTTTCGCCACAGTGTACTCGAAGAGGCATAGCCAGCATAGGACTTGACCGGTGCATGAAGGCGTGGGCTGTCTGTCTGAGCAAATGGATTGGATTGGATGATGTACAAACCTCAGGTTGTCAACACATTTTTATTCTTCATGAACGTTAGCTAAGTTGGGAAATTTTGCACCTATACGGGCGCTCTGGCGCAACGTGGCTCAATTTATGCGAATTTCATGGTTTTGGCGCATCTTGGCTCGAAAATATGAAATTGTGTCAAAATGGTGCAACTGGCACAGCTGTTGTGCCCCTGCCACTGTCATGCTCCGTTGTGCTTAAAGGTGCAACCCTTGCGGGCTTCTCTGTGAATTTTCTGTCTGAATTTCCTGTAGAAGTGAAAATTACTGCTCGCACTGCATGCTTCTTGGCATACTGTGATGATGGTGAGCAGGAACAAGCTTGATTACGGAACTTCTCCCATTTCGGTAATCAGGCTTGAAGCCTAAACTTTTCAGAATATGTGGGGGGCACTCGTGGTAGAAGCAACCCTGTTTTTTCTAGGACTCATTTCTTGCAGAGCTCCGAATGAATCGCAAGCAGGCTTCTGCACAACTCCTCATGCCCATGCTTTCACGGTGGGCCACACACTGCAACCACCACCTTCACGGTGGCTCCCAACGACCCAAGTCACACTGCTTTCAACGTGCTTCCACGAACACTAGCACCAGGGAGCTGGTGCTAGTGTTTCCCATCCCTGTCCAGCCACAACGGGGTACCGGGTTCGTGCTTGAACGCACTACAAGGGCGGGCCCAAGAAGAGACGGACAGGGGCGTCCCCCCTGCCCCGTTCCTTTAATGACCACGATCACAGCCACACAATGTTGCCCTGTTGCTCGCCGGAGGGTCCCTGCAGAAGCTGTGGGGGCACGCCCTCACGCACGCCACGCTCGCGACAGAACGTCCGCAGGTCCCGCTCGGGGGGCAGCGGCCAGTGGGCGGCCAGCAGGCGGCCGTACGCCTCGGCCGAGCAGCAGTACAGGCCCAGGGCGAAGCGCAGCGTGGGCTCGCTCCAGCGGACGGAGGAGGAACCCTCCTCGCGCTGCAGGCTCTCCACCTGGTCCAACCGGAGGAAGCGGCCCAGCCGCTCCGACTGGCGCGCCAGGGCGGTCTTGATCCGCACGCACTGGCGCTGCATCTCTGCCTGCTCCCGCCGCAGGTCATCCGCCTGCTGGCGCAGACTGTCCGCCTCCTGCTGCAGCTGCTCGTAGCTTTGGGGCCTGCAAGGCGAAAGGGGGGGGGGTTGCTCAGCAGTGCGCACCCATGGGGGCAAGCTCGATAGCCGGCTGTCTGTCAGAACAAAAAAACCGTGAATTGCTTGAAAAGCCAGTTGTATTATCGAAAGTGAACGTTTAGCAAAACACTGTTTCAGCACCCCCAGTGCTGCAACAATTCAACGAATCAGATGGCTCGGACAGACTCCGAAGCAGCATTTTGCAGCTGGTGCGTACTGAAGAGTGCTGGTTGCAGCTGTGCTCCTGTCACAAAGAAGCTCGCCAGGCACCACTGCCCCTTTCGTGCCCATCAGGAGGACACTATCGGCCATCCTGCAAGATGTCATGCATTGTCCAAAGCGCAGCTTACGTACATGTCGAAAAAAAAAGGTGCACTCTCCCGCTGCATTTACTGACCCTAAAATACGCGAGTCTGCTGCATTAGGAAAATTGTCGCAAAAGACGCTAACACCTCCTATCCACATTTTAAAAGTTAAAAGTGCCCGTAAAATGCAACAATGGTGACATTTCCCCATTTTACGACCTCCTTCAAAGGGTGCACTAGGGGAACCTCAGAATTTGCTGCTTAGAACGCACTAGTTGCTTGCTAACGAGACAGAATAAAAAAGCATCTAAACAGGTACCCTGGATGGCACGCGCATAGACATTATGCATAGACACTATGCATGGAGCATAGTGTAAACGAAGCATAGACACCATGCTCCATTTCAGTTATACAGATGCTCTTCAAGCAAAGAATTGTGATGCCAGCCAGTAACCATCCACTTGGTTCAAATTGAAGCTGAAGTCTTTATTTATTTAAACCAAAGAAGATACGCAAAAGATGCACAGGAAAGTGGATTGGCGTAGCATGGTGCAAATGGCACAGCGCTTCCATCCCTGCATGGCTATTGCGTTACATGCGAAGCCACTAGAAGGTAGACAAGAAAGGGCACGGCAAAAGTGCTTCACTATATGGGGAAGCCGCACTTTGGTTGGATGTCCTGAAGAAAAATTGGGATATGATTTGTGTTGGTGTATTTTGTTGCCTGCGAGAAAAGACGTCATAAGCTTGAATCGCCATATTTGCATGGTTTTAAGGGGGGGGAGACTACCCTTGAACACTAGTTGCTTGTTCCTTGAGTTATCTGAACGAAATTTTCAGGGTTGTGTTACAGCATGAACATTAGAAAAAGTGCCAAGTTTCATTGAGTTGTGCAGGTTAGTTCTCAAGCTACAAGAGTATATATCAAAACGTTTCATATGGGTTCCTTATCCCAAGCCTGGAGAATTAGCCAAGTGTGCTGGCACTATGAAGTTCGTCATGATGATTCTTCCCCTAGTGTTGTCTTGAGGGCATGAGGCAAGACAGAACCCTCTTTGTAAATTTTTCAGAAGAAAAGTTTTAGCACAGCATTGAAATTAGTGATGCTGATCAGACATGCAAATATGATTTATCATATATTGTTTACAAATTCCGCACACAAAATTTTGATGAAAGAAAAAAGCGCTTGTCTTGCCTTCGGAAATTTATTCAGGAACAGAAAAAAAAAAAAAAAAAGAATGTGAATCTGGCAAACACTTCATGAGATATTGCTGGGATTAGTGGTCACAGAACAGAAAAAATTCATTTCGAGAAAACAGCCTTCGAAGCTTGTGCACACATTTTCAGGTCAAAACGGACCCCACAGAATAGCTGGAGGAGTCTGTGTGCACTTTCTTCTTATATCGCTTTCCTGTCTTCTCTTGCTTCGTTTTGACCAGCAGCACGTTGTCTGTTGACTGCATCAATCTCCTCGCGCGTCAGGAAATACGTTGCCAAGTAAACCACGGACGGTACTTTCTCACTCGTCCAGGGAAATGCCATAGGCCACGGTCACCGAGGCCAATGCGCTCGCAACATCGGGTGTACTCGCAGCGTTGTAGTTTTGTACACACGGGGCAGCAGCTACATCGCCAGAAGCGCCGATGAAATCATTGTTAGTGACGTGCTGTGCCAACTTCAGTCTGGCCATGCGGACATTAATTGATTGATTGTAGGGTTTAACATACCGACGTAACGCAGGCGATGAGGTGCGCCATAGTGGTGGGCTCCGGATTTTAATTTTGACCACCTGGGGATCTTTAACGTGTGCCAAAATCTCGTACACACGGATGTTTTTGCATTTCGCCTCCACCAGAAAAGTGGCCACCGCGGCCGGGAGTCAAACCCACGTCCTCACGCTCAGCAGCACAACGCCTTAACCACTGAGCCACCGTGGCGGGTGGCCATGAGGACAAGTTTCATCGAGCGCTTCCGCCCACCAAATGCGTGTAGCGTCCTAAACTTCACTCCATGAATCGTGTCGGATCATGCAGTGATCTGGCAGGCTACACGAAACTACTGAAGTACGAGTAGAACTTCCTGCTGGCTACTTGGTGAGAGTTCCCATGGTATGAAGTGCAACGAAAGAACACAGACGGTGAGCACAGGGTAGACAGAACAGGCACTAACTTCCAATTACTTTTATTGCACTACACATTCGCTTGTATTCCTGTAGAAATCGAGAGGGCAAGAAAGGATAGTAACACATACACAGATGATAACGAAAGAGATGTTCACAGCCATTGCCTCCTTTAACGGGGTCATGCAGACAAAATACAAGTTGGTTTCATTCGAAAGATTTATAGTGCCCCCAGAACTTGACCAGAAGCAAACGATGCTTTTTTCACTGAGAAATTAATCAACTTGAGTTTTCTGCCTTTGCTTTATTTTTGACCGTATTTGTACCTGGCTTGTTTTCGTTAAAGGTAGAAAATAATCGTTTCGTCAAACACGGTGTTCGCTCGACAAATATGGTCACGTACGACACCACCGTCGCTTCCACCAATCAGCCAGTGTCGTCTGAGACAACCCCAAAGCACCGCAGTGCTGTGCAGCTAAAACAAGCATAGTGCGCGCAGTGCCAACAGCACAGTGTGCATCGGTACTTCTACGTTTATGTGTACTTTCGTAACTTCCCGTTTGTCCCACCATTCTTAGGCTTTAAAAAGAATGTGCCCTAAATTTAAGCGCAAATAGCTCGTTCGGCAAGCTTATAAGCCCTGCTAATTCGCGTTTAGTTTTGCCGGTCTCGGCCAATCGCAGAGCTGCCACATATGACATCATAGGTTCTGTTGCGGGAAATGAGCTAGGGGGTCGCATGGCCATTCCTTTTTTTCCTAATCGTATAGCTTATTTGAGTGAACCTTACGTTAAACGTGGTGTCAATATGAGCCTAACAAGGCAATCTTTCGAATGAACCAAACTTGTGTTTTGTCTGCATGGCCTTTTTAAAATCAAAGGTGCCCGGCAGCTTGCCCCGTCGGCCATTGTAGGCGGATGGCCGTCATGATGCGCTCTTTCGCCACGCAGCAGAGCTGGTGTCTGACACTACTTTCGACGGCTTTCCCAAGCACATAGTAGCCTGGATCGTTTCTGCAGAGCAGGCTAGAAAGCGCGTTTTCAACATTTTTTCTTCGGCTAGGTAAACGCAAAAATTTTGGTCTGCCTATCAACCATCTGAACAGCCAGTGATGTTGCTGCTGAGTCAGTGCACTCAGCCTCCCATTTACAGCGCTTGGGGAGCCACCACGCTGCCGTGCAAACAACTTTCTGGAGGTTCTGGCAGCTTACGGGGTGCCAGAGATGCCCACCCCATGGAAACCAAAGGCACTCATGAAGCAACGGGTAGCTACGCGGGAACTCTGCGGGCTCTCATCCGACTTAACTCTTTCAGTGCGGCGCCATAGGCCATCGGACGCCGGTGCCCGACGATTTCAAACGTCCCGCGAAAGCTAAAAACGGCGCCTGTCGGACAACTAACGCCATCTGGCGTATTTATTAACAACTCATTTTTCGATTTTATTGTTTTGTTGATATTTCGCATGCAGAGACCGCACCAAGAGTGAAATTTGAACCCGCGGTAGTGGCAAGTTGTGTGAAAACGGCATCCACTGTATTTGGGCTGCATTTGTAAACAAAACGGGCTTCCTATCTGACGACTGCGGCTTTACACATTGATGTGGGTCTGGACAATGTACGGTAGGGATGTTTTGCCAAATGCGCCGCGTCATATCGCGTTATCACCTTCATGATAGCCCGGCACTCGTGTCAGATTACCGCTACGGAGCGATGCGCGACACTTCTCAAGAGTGCTAGATTTTTTTTTCTGGTTTTTTACCACTAAAGTGAAAAGGATTTTGTGTCAGAACACAAAAAAGTGTGCTTGGATGCATGACCAACTTACACTCGAGTGGCTTCAAGGAGTGGCACAGCCGTCAGTTCCGCTAGATTGACGGGCCCACAAAAATACAAAACTTGGTCTACAGCGTTGATATGTATATTGAATCATAGCCAAGAAATGTAGGAACAATTTGAATATCTTAGAATTCCTAAAATAATTTTTAGGCTCATTGCAATCGCCTATATACGTTGCGTGTATACTTTTTTGTGCATTTTTTTCTGATTATTTGACTAATAAACTAAGTAATTGTACCTTTCACAAAACTGCTGGTATGTGTTTGTAAGAGCAATCTATAAGCTACAATTACATGCATAGCAATGCTAAATGTGTCCACTAGCTCAAGAAAGAAAAAATAGTTTTGTGGAAGCACTCAAAATTGGCCGTTTTTCCGCCGTAACGAAAGAGTTAAGCAGCCAAAGAAGAGAATGAGCTGGAAAATAAAAGTCACTTCGCAATTCGCGGTGGAATAACTTGGAATAAAGAGAAGTGGTGGAGAGTTGGAGGAAGGAGGGGGGAGGCGAGGAGTGTAAAAGAGTGGATAGCACGTCAGAGTTTTGTCTGGGAGGCACCACACAAATTTTATTTTCACCAGTTTATTTCAGGGACAGCACACCAGGACAGCGCTCAAGTGCTATCCTGGCGAGAGCACTAACAATGCAACAATGTCTCATGATGCAAAAACAAACTAGCAACCATTTTCAGCAACACAAAAATGACCTACTACTTGAGCACCTTTCGGGTGGCCAATGGCTTTCGCTGCAGAAGCTTCGCCGCCCTGTTACAGTCTAACGTTGGCTGCATAGTTGGTGAGAGGGGCTTCGTGAATTTTTTGCAATAAGCTGTAAAAGCATATTTCGATGCTCTTTGTCCTTGTTGTTGCAAAGAATTGATTGATTGTGGGGTTTAACGCGCCGACGCAACGCAGGCGATGAGGCGCGCCGTAGTGGAGGGCTCCGGATTAATTTTGACCACCTGGGGATCTTTATCGTGCGCCGAAATCTCGTGCACACGGGCGTTTTTGCTTTTCGCCTCCATCAGAAAAGCGGCCGCCGCGGCCGGGAATCGAACCCGCGACCTCGTGCTCAGCAGCGCAACGTCTTAGCCACTGAGCCACCGCGGCAGGTGTTGTTGCAAAGAAGAACAGGGAGGTCCATGAGTGTTTCGACACTTTTTTCCACACTTGTTTGCAGTGGCTTGACAACCGACTTCCGGTTATCAAGCACAATGTCTGCAAATTTCGGCAGCCCAAGCAGTACCTTGACCAGTTCTTGGCTCGGATAAAAGAGTCCACCGCAGTCCTGGAGAGCAATGAGGCCAAGAATGGGAGCGTCGCTCTTTGGTCCCTGAGGAAGGGCAGTGCAGCTCTCACAAGGAATGTGTTTCTTCGCATCTCAAGCAAGGTAGACCCCAATCAGCGCTATGCAGGCCACTTCTGGATTGGAGGTGCATGGTCTCGTTGTGGTGCAGCGCTTGGCCAGCTCTTTTTGAGCAATTTTCATGAACGTAGCCACCATTCCACAGTCCCGACGGCAACTTTGGGGGGCTGACACAAGTTTCTAGGAGGAGAAAGATAATGAGTTTCGAACATTGTGTTTGAAGAAGAAGCAACAATGCCTGTCTTGTGCATCTTCTCTCACCCGGGTATGGCACTTTTAACATCAACTGCATCACTGCACCTTGCACTGTGATGCAAAAACCCAAACACAAATTCTATTGGGGCGCTTGACATTTTGCGGCAGGACGAACTGGAACATCTGCTCTGTGAGCAAAAAGCGGATGCACGCAACATTTGAATGAGTTGTAAATACAAGGGCGTGGCGAGTTTCCTTGCTGAGAAAATTCTCCGCCAGGCCATCATCTTTGAGGTCTTCTATGTACGCTGAGGAACACTCCATCTACTGTGGTGAACTGGCGAGCACCAGCATTGTTCAGGCGGATGTGCTTTTGGCAACTGCCGACATCCACGAGTGTAAACCACTACAGAATCCTTTTCATGAAATCAATTGTCGGGCCCGCAGTGGCAAACTCTATATTGCGTGTGGGGCCTGCTGGGTCCTTGAGGTAGCTCAGTACGGCTGCAACTGCACCGCAGAGTAGCTGTACAGCAGATCTCACATCCATCCTCTCAATGTTGGAAGGGTACAGATGCTTGCAGGTGAGAAGTCTTACAGGTTTTGTTGACCATCGCAGCATCTTGTATAGCCTCTCCAAGTATTTTGACGATACCTCTTGATCACCACCGAGGTCCTTGGCCAGGAACTGCAACCTGATGTCTTTCACAATATGGCTCTGGCCAAAGGCAAGAGAGGTTGTGAGGAACCAGCCGGGTGTGGGGCCTGTATACGTGCTGCACCGTCACACAAAATGCTCGTAGCAACAACATTGAATTTGTGGTTGTCGGTGATGATACGGACAACATCCAAACCCACGTCTTGTGTTTTACAAACCACATGACGAATACAGGCAGCAAGCTGCTCACCGGTACATCCTTTGGTGAAAAAATAGGCCACCGGTATATCGAACCTTTCGTGAAGGCCACAAAGAAGAAAACACAAAAGAGTTTGCCAGAGCTCCACTTTCCGACGTGGGGATCAAGTGTTGCAGATCGCAGCTCATGTCAACATCTCCTACAAAAGCATCCCGTTGCTTGTGGTACTCCAGTTTCTGCTGGATTCACATTTCGTCTACGAGTCCACACACCTTGGCCTCTGGAGAATCCAGTGCTTGCAATTATGTTTGCAAATGACAACAAACAAGGTCACTGAACCCAACTTCTCCAGAACAAGTGCCAATATATTTTTGGAGTGTGTTTCTGCATGGAAGCCTGAGCAGACCCTCGGAACTTAAGTGCTCGTAAGCTTTAGCTGACAGGTTCCTGAGGATGATGCAATGCCTGACTGTTAACTCTGCCCACTGCAGCATTTTTTTATTGGAGTTTTTGAACTGGTCAAAAAGAAATGCCGCCTTAACGTTCTCCTCTTTAGCGTCGGACACAACTTTGAGAAAGGACCTCGCATGACATTATTCCTCAAGCCTTTGAAGCTCTTCCTTGTAAGAGTCGACAGTCTTGGCCAGCCTTTCGTTATTTAGTTTCAATGCCCGCTCTTTTTTCCCCCACCGCTTTGGGGCAACAAAAAAACTTGATGAGACAGGTTTCGCCGTTTGCGAACCACAGGAACGCTTTATAAACACTCTAGGGCTCGGAGTTTTTCTGTTGACTGACTCAGGCAAGCCAACTCCAGCTCGGTCGTTATTAGGTTGGTCGTTGCCATCTCCCCTTTTCGCAAGTTGATCAGGAGAGATCCTCGGCTCAGATGCATCGGCAGTATCAGGTTCTCTCACACATTCGCTTAACGTGACGGTGTTCCCATTGTCCAATGTGCATCTACTTAGCGAAGCGTTTGATGAGGTAATGGATGATGGCTCGTGCTTACATTTTCATAAGCTGGCTTCACTTCATGCGGTGGCCGGAGTCTTTGTCATGTACGATGGGTAGCCGGGAAAAATACTTGGCACAACACCTGGCTTCATCAGTTGCTGGTTCTTGCAGCTTTCTTTGAAGTCAGACACTTGCAAGTGCAAACTGCACACAACGAAGTAGTGCGAAGTGCTGTTGGCAACCAATCCTTCCTGTAAATGGCCTTGAGCCATCATTCATGTGCACAATGTCGGCAGGTATCTCGTGAAACGAGACACCTGGCTCCTTTTGTAGCGTAAGCTACACTGGCCGAGGTTGAGCAGTTTCGGTGGACCTTGAAGGGCCGTTCTGCGCAAGCTCGAGGAGCATTGAATGGGTTTGAATCGGATTGGATTGGATTGGCTTGGATTGTGTTGGATTGAAATCTAATCCAATTGGAGTACGGGTGTGTAGAGATTTGGGTCTGCACATTTGCCGGTCTGCGCACTCCAGTGGAGTGACGTCATAGCCGCGCAGACGCACTGGCGCTGGCGCGTGCCTAGCTGTGCGCCTCCGTTGCGCAGTAGCCAAGTCTGTTGCTGCGCTGGAGCCGCTTGATAGCCGTTTCGCGTGGCTCCTGGAGAGCCGTGTTGCGCATGCACGAGGAGCAATGACTAAACTGGACTGGACTGGAACGGACCGGACCGGACTGGACTTGACTGGATTTGACTGGATTGTATTGTATTGGATTGGAAATCGTTGTGGCAGCAGTAAGCATGACAATCAGCTAATCCTAGACAAACAGGAAACCTAAGAATGACCAGCTGAACCTTAGCTCACGCTACACGTGTCAGCTCACTCGCCCGAGGAGCGTGCGCAAGGTCTAATCGTACCTTCGCACACAAGAAGCAGGAAACTAGAATGCCCTGCAAGCCCCCCAACCACAAGCGAACCATGTCTCGGCCTCGCCATGGCCGCTAGCAGGAAAAAAAAGTGGTAGAGTTCACAAACAAAACAAGACTAAAATGGCGGCACCATGGAAAGTGGCATGGGAGCGGCGTTCGCACAAAGGCGGGGCCCTTTTCATGCTTTTTCGCCGCTTAAGAGATGTTGCGGCTCGTTATATATTTGATTTTTGATATTTTTGCAATGAATATAAAAGCTGATAGTTTCCGAAAAGGTAGTTTGTGACATATACAACCTAAATATGTGGTTTTCCAAAAATCGATTCTCTCACAATTTTTCGGTTTTCAAAGGCAGCGTGCCCCCTTAACGCAATTTTTTTTCACTAACTGCAACAGAACCAGCTAGCTCAAGTGCAAACCTTAGTATTAATGCACAACAGCAGAGTTTCATTTCGTGCGAACTGTAATAAGAATTATATACATCTGCATTGTGGTTTGGACGTTCGCAGGTGCGTTAATGACTTGCTCATTTATTTTAAAATGCCCGCCATCGTGTGTGGAACAGCGAATGTGAGTGAACAGAAGTTGCAGCGCAACTCACTGCTCTTCGGGGTGAACACAACCAAACATAGCGAACAGAGCCGGGATTTTGTGTTCCACATGCTCACACACAGTTTCCCGGCAGCCCACTTGCTTTCCAGGAGTGTGTGAGCAGCACCTTTCTGAGACGCACAAACGACCAAGGAGCTTCGCCCCACGTGAGGGTGCTGTACAGCATTGGCCCCAGAAAAAAGCCACATGTGTCCAGAAAAATGCATGCATGCATTTCTCACTGCACATCAACGCTGCCAGCCTCTCAGTGCCTGAATAATGGCCAACTGCCCCCCCCCCCTTCCCCCAATTTCCTGCATGCAGAAAAAAGTGCTGAGCACATGAGCTGCATGCCTGCTGGCACACTAGTAGCCCCCCAGTGGGCCTCCGAGCACCGACAATTGTGGTGTGTGTGTGTGCGCCCTTGCTTCAACAGCACACCACGTGGTCTGCCTTTCGCCTGGCTTTCGTGCGGAGGCTCAGTGACCTGCAGTAAACCCCCCCCCCTGAAAGCTGCGCAGGCAGCCTCGAGATGGCGGTGCCATCCAAAAACCCTCCAGTGCATGTGTAGGCTCAGCGCGGCAATGAACCACAGTGCCTGGCACACCGTCCCTCTGACTTGGTGAGAGTGCTTTTGCTCGTTTGCACTTCTCTGATATTTGTGTGGAATCTTGTTCGATGCCGTTCCAGTTGGTTATAAAAGCACTTGTCTTTGGGCAAGCCAGTCAGTGCGTTTGGGACATGGCTCGAGAACGCTACTCTGTCCGTTTGAGTTGTCATGTTTTTGCAAATCAGTGGGCTGATGTATCATCATTTTTTCTCTACTCTCCATGTATCACACAGTTAAGTTTGGCCTTTGGCTCTTCATCATTGGAACGGAGGCAACTCTCCTGCATCTGCTCGCCAACCACGCAACCTCGATGGAATGGGTCCAGCTCATGTGCCTGTCTCTGTAATAGCTGCCATCCACCTAGTACACCGACACCATCTAAAGCAAGCCAAATTAAGCTGGAATCAACTGCAGTCAAAATGTGCAGCTTTGCAACTTCACAAATCACCACACTTCTCGAGCAGACTGGAAGCAACGACTGGCGGCAGCACTCACTTGGCTAGGAGGGGCGTCGCCCCCGCCACCCCCGACTGTGGCGTGGCCTTGGAGGGTACGGAGAGCGACTCCACTGACAGGATGACTGGCATCGGCGTGCTGGGCACCAGGGCCCTGGGGTCCGGCCTGCTCACGGGCACCAGGAAGATGGGGGGCGGAGCCGTGTTGGGCAGGCAGTTCACCGGCGGCAGCACTGCACAATGGGTGCCATTGAAAGCCTGGATGGGACAGCAGCAGGACAAACTGGGCCACTGAAACATCAGCGTGTTCCATCTCAATATGGAGAAACAACATTGATTTTTTTTTTTTTGTTACTTTTATGCAGCTAAAACTGTGTGGAAGTAACATTTCAATAAATTGACATCGGAGGACATTTGCCCATTCCTGATGCCGGGTCCAAAACAAAATTAGGGCTAGCACAAGCGACTTAAAGGAGCCATGAAGAGAAAACACAAGTTTGGTTCATTCAAAAGATTGTCTCGTTAGAATCATACTGACACCACTTTTAACGTAAACTTCGCTCAAATAAGCTACATAATTAGGAAAAACGGGAATGGTCATGCGACCCACCAGCTCATTTCCCGCAACAGAACCTATGTCGTCACATGGGCTAAGCTCTGCGATTGGCGGAGGCTGGCAGAAGCAGACGCAAATTAGGTAGAACTTACAAACTAGACGAACGAGCGATTTGCGCTTAAATTTAGGGCACATTCTTTACAAAGCAATAAGAATGATGGGACAAACAGTGGAAGTTACGAAAGCACATGTAAACATAGAAGTACTGATGCGTTCTGCTGTTCGTACTGCGCACAGCATGCCTGGTTTCGCTGCACAGCACTACGGGGCTTGGGGTTGTCTCAGACGACACTGGCCGATTGACGCAAGCAACGGTGTCTTACGTGACCCCATTTGTCGAGCGAGCACTGTTTCAGGGAACGAATATTTTCTCCCAGAACAAAAACAAGCCAGGTTTAAATGCGGGCAAAAACAAACCAAACGCTTGCCACGGTATGGTGGCGCCATCTAGGCTACGGAACGTAAAGAAATGCGGGAACAAACCAACACCGCTGTACAGGGTGGAGACAACCTTCGAACGGTCCCGTGCCGCCGCAATTGGGCCAACGGGCTCAGCGCGTTATTCTTTTCGTTTCCCACGAGACCTAGCAACGCGAAACAGACAATATGATTCAAACTTCTTCAGTAAACCGCGTTGCGGCGATAATTTTAGCGCGGTTTTGACACAATGACTTGCTTCGGCGGTGAGCGAGCAACCAAAAATGGCGGCGCCAGCGTATACGTGTCTCTACCCTGTACGGCGGATGCGTGAATGAAGGTACTCTAGGCTGCAGAGCGGTCGGTTTCAGTGATGTCACTTGGGACCACGAAAACGCACGATTGAGCGGGAAAATCAAAATTTTAACCTAAATTGTTTAATTTCTCAGTGAATAAAGCACCGTTTGTATCCGGACAAGCGCTGGGGGCACTATAAAACACGAAATCTTTCGAATAAAACCAACTTGCATTTTCTCTTCATGGCTCCTTTAAGCTCCTGCCTGGACTTACGCTGTTACGAATGAGCCCGCCGCTGGGCTTTGTGCAACACTCCTCGGCTGTGTGGCGAAGCTTCCACTACGAGCGCCTTTCGAGCAGGCCTCCCTGTCGGTGACTCACGCTTGCAGCCGACGCGCTGCTACACGTCTGGATCGCTGGCGCCTCGTTATCGGCGCGATTCAAACTTCGGCGTTGGCAGACGAGGCAGGCTGCAACTTGCCCGAAGGGTGCGGAAGCTGTTGCAGAGACCTCCCCTCTCCCCTGTCTCGGACTCAGCGTGCGCCGCTACTACCGGCTGCTCACGAACTCTGGAAAAAGTGTTGCGTGTGTCTGTGCCATTCATGTCGTGTGCACAATCTAGAGGGAACGCTTGTTTGACCGTTAGCGCTTTGGGTATAAATAAGACCCCCCAAGCGCTGTAGTTCATTCCTGTTTGAGCAGTGAATCAATGCTGTCACTCTGCTCAAGTCCTGTACTGTAACCTCGCCCGTTGGGGCATTGCTCTTGTCTGGCTACGGCCATCTCTCGCCATGAAGTAAACAAGTTAAGTTTGCCTTCGGCTTCTGGTCTTCTTGGAGGCAGCAACACTGGCTAGCCGCTCACTTGACCACACTACCACACGCATGTCGGAGGCGACTGAGCTCGGCTCAGGTATGCCTTTTTGCATGCAGCAACGGGTTGTCAGCGGTGGGATGGCAACGTATGCAACACCGCGAAGACATGGGGACGCCAGAGGCCATCGACAATGCAGGCACTTGCTGATGGTGCCACAACACTTGCCTGTGCTCACTTTATTATGTGACAGCAGTACTAGGCTCACTGAGCGGTTTTCCTGGGCACCTGCAACTGTCGCGTTATCAGCTGCGCTATAGAACATCCGCGGAAAAACACCGCCAACCGGAAGTGACGACTGTGGCTAGAAGTGTGCACCAGCCTGAATCTGGAATCGGGTGCAGCGACAACGGGAGTGTGCAAACGAAAAGGCACGCCAGTGGGCTCAACGAGAATGATAAGACTATGGAGGGCCGAGAAGAATGAACGGATTCAGCAAGCACCACAACTGTGCATCGACATTCCCTTCTCGTTGGTGCACACAATGATAAGCTGTTTTCTACGAGTGCAGCGGTGCATAGGCACACTGCAGTGATGTTTGCTGACCGAGCAGCAGCGCTGTTTCAGCCATCATGGTGGCACGTGGCACACTTCATTGTGGGCCCCATAAAACATTGACACGACGTGTCAGGCACTGAGTGATAACTGGATAATTGATCAAGAAATTGCCACTCATTTATCAAAGGCCTAGTGTGCTTGTTCTGCCGGCAGGTTGAATAAGAAAGGTTGCAGGTTGAATAAGAAAGGCCTGTGTACACTACAGCGTGCCTTTAAAGGGGCCATGAAGACAAAACGCAAGTTTGGTTCATTCTAAAGATTGCCTCGTTATAGTCATAGTGACACTGCTTTTAATGATAGCTTCACTCAAATAAGCTATACGATTGGGAAAAAAAGGAATGGCCATGCGACCCACTAGCTCACTTCTCGCAACAGAACCTATGACGTCATATGTGACAGCTCTACGATTGGCTGAGGCCGGCAAAAGCAAATGTAAATTAGGCAGGGCTTACAAGCTTGCCGAACGAGCTATTTGCGCTTAAATCTAATGCATATTAATTTTACAGCAGTAAAAATGGTGGGATAAACAATGAAAGTTACGAAAGTACATATAAACACAGAAGTACCAATGCGTACTGCTGTTGGTACTCGGCGCACATGCTTGTTTTAGCTGCACAGCAGTCCACTGCTTTGGAGTTGTGGAGCAGAAAATGTGAAAGCGGGTTTTCTGATCGTCTGCTAGCCCATTTGGCTCCTTCCTAGGTGCATTTTTTGATCATCTGCTGCACCATTTGGCTCCTTCCTACCATGAATCCCAAACGTGCATTTCACTCAGCATACCCCAGGCGGCGCCGTTGTTCCAAGGTCAACTTGCGCTGGCTCGCATGTCCAAATCAGCCACCATTTTCTCATAGGCGAAAATCGTTTTTATTTATTTTCAGAATAAACAGGTAAGCACCGTTGTTGCTCCCGGTGTCAAACAAAACAGGTAAGCACCGTTGTTGCTCCCGGTGTCAAACAAAATAGACCACAAAATGTGACCTTCGTGTGAAGTTTGAGCGCGAAGCGGCGGTTCGCTCAGGAAAAATTTTTAAAGTGTTCCAATTATCATCGCACCACCCTGTACCTTACATTTCCACCACTGGTAGCACTGGCTTATGGCCAAGTGGTCTGGAGCACTAGGTATGTCATCTTGCAAGTCGCAAGTTCGAATCCTCGAGGCTACATTCCTTTTTTTTTTTTGTAAGTTGATTTTCTCGTTTGCAGTCGATGTTTTCTATAATGAATTCACCATTTTTGGGCCGTAATGTTTACTGCTCCACGAGTGAGTTTGCAGAACGTGCGCAGACTGACACTGACGCGCTGGCGAGTTCTCGTTGGCGTGCTGTTGCCATAAGCACCGACTGCTTGCGGGCAGTGGGCACAGGCCAGAATCAGCAGACCCTTGGCCTGGTGCGAACATGCTTTTTACGATACAGGCATGAGTGAGGCAAGCTCCAAATATGGGGAAAAACCGCATGGCATTTGAGCGTCTGCGGTGACGCGGAGGGCATTCATCCACTGCGTAGGCCTCGGCTAGTGATTGCTACGATTACAAGCCGTCCTGGTAGGCTTATCTTAGGCATTTTACAGCCAACAACATGGCAGAAGTGCGGCATGGCAATTATTGAGATATTGAGAATGCCCATCCAATGATAACGTCGGATGTCAAGCATGTTGTTTTACAGAACCGAAACCGGAACTTCTTGTTTGAATGCTAATGTTGGACATCGTCTAATCACGGTGCACCTCCTACCGATGTCACAGCCTTGAGTTGCTACGGCCACCGCAGACCGCGCATGGTAGTTTTTCTTCTTTTGGGCTTTATAAAATAATTACGGACTTATCAACCGGATAATTTGAGCCAGTCTAAGCAGTGCAAGCAAAAACGGGAGCTTGACAAATTTACTTCAGTGTCCCTTTAAGCCACCACAACGGGTCCTACCATATTTTCGTGTGCAAAACCTTTCAGGCCACAAATAAAAAAACAAAAAACTATCCCCGCCCACACATTTCATAGAGGAAAGGCTGGAACAAAGCTACCAAAGTAACATGGCACATGACCCCAGGGGGGTGGGGGGTCACCTACGAATGCATATTGATTTGCACTAGAATTGAGTGAGAGACAGAGAGAAATAGTGAGTGCGAGGCAAAATAAAAGTTGGCCATGCATTCGTAGCTTCTGTGAAAATGACGTGGGAAGACCATAGCATGCCCTGCCAACGAACACCCTTGTGACCTTTGCACCAATTCACACTTGCAGATAAGCAGCACAAAACAAGAGAAAATCGGAGTGGCAAAAAAAGCTTCAAATGGTATTGAACGAGTGCTCACACCTGGCACACTTTGTGCATGTTTTGCCACAGGGGGTCATCACGCTCTCTTCACTACGGGCACGGCAATAGCTCAAAGGAAATAAGCGAGTCACCTAATTAGCTACAATCGACAAACTTTTCCAGTTATTAATTTGGTTGGAAATTCTGATGAAAAGTCTGTCTCAAATGCAGGCGAGTCAAACAGTTGCTTCGAAAAGCAATCATTTTAACAATACTTTTGCTAAAATTTCGTTAGCGCCATCAGGACGGAAGAACATCAGTTTATGTCTTTCAAACAGCTCCCACTGCAACCCTAGACAGGTACGAGCCGACAAGCTAGCACAGGAGAGGCAGCCCAACAGGGAGTTTTAGTGCCACAGTTCTAGGTCGATTATAGTTTGTTTGCTCGGCCACAATGAGTACAAGACAAACTACAGTGACCAGTGGCGTAAAAAACTGCTCTGTAGAGCTTTGGCACCACATGCTTCTGCGCAGGACAGCCCAGTAAAGACAGACTGATGATGCAACACCACTAGCATCAAACAACTGAGAAAATCTCTGCAGTGCGCAAAAGGTGTAGCTATACGACTCAGACAGCCTTCGAATTGGAGAGAAAAACGGGCGGCAAACGAATGGGCATAACCTTCGGCTGGACCTGCTGCCACGCGACGCCCTCTTCTCCCACGACGAATGCAATTCAGTTCAACATGCCTGCGCACCATCTGTTGGGACCTTTTGCTGCTGCTGCGCTTGGAACCGCTCCCTGTTTGGTGGTTTCATCTCGCCTCTCTTTGACACTGTTTTTATTTAACAAGCATTTTCTTTTGCCCTCGCTATCAGATAAACGAGGGGTGCGCAAATATTCAAAACTTTCAAATACGTTTTCAAGGTATTTCGGAGTTGAAAAATGGAGGAGGACAGTTGTTTTCACGAATAATTAACTCAGATACATGAGACCACGCCCTGTTGAAAATAAAAAATTCCCCAATAAGCAACTTTGCAAAGCGTATTCTTTGCAATGACTTAGAACTAGTAGGACACCGGATATGGTGTCACACTTTGCGCACTTGCAACCGACCGCCACTCACATGCACTGGTGGTGTTCTCTGCTAGCGGCGACAGAAGGTCCTGAAGAAGGCTTTCGGGGAGGGCCTCTTAACTCCCGGGCATTGGGTGAACTTCACCCACGTGCTTCTGTTTGCACATTGTGATCACATGGTGATCACATGGTGGCGCTCATCCTGTCCTAATCAACGCTCTCTAGCTAAGAAAGCCCACCTACATCCTGACATCGTCCCAGGGTCCCTGGTTCTCTGAGCAAATGATGTGCAGAGTTGATTCTTTCTTAAAACCTATACTGTTCCTTTGGTCTCTACATGGGATGCAGGAAAAACGCTGAAATTCGCCCTCCTAGACACAGGGATAAAGCTTACTCGACAACGAGGTGTTGAAGCTAGGTTGCAGACCATAACAGGGAGCAGCCATGACTGAACAGTACCTATGTTCTGCGACTGGACTGGCGTCAGGGGCCCAAGTGGCGTCCTCTGGGTGCCTGCGAGGAAGAGCGAGCATTCCACAGCTGACACTCAATGGCAGAAAAGCCTGCTTTCAACCAGCCCGCCAGCTAGCGCCGACACCAGCTGGTGGCAACATGCAGTGAATGCACACCCCTCCTAGAGGAGACCTACTGCATACACAGCCCGTCCCAAAAATGCACTGGTACTTACTGGCAGCGACTGCATCTCAAATGCAGCCACAGATGAAAACAAACTACCTTTAATTGGAGGCACGAATATTGTCATGTGGCCAAGGACGACGCAGGTTTCTTCAGGGAACAAAACTTTATTGGAGCGAACTTGTGCTCCGCTAAGAACTCCAGGAATGCACAAGCAGCGACGACAGAGTCAACAATGTGACGTAATAACACGGTGCTTGCCTTACGAGCATTTACCTTTCAGCATTAATGATTCAAAAACCATTGAATCAAATCTAGAACGTTGGCAATCAATGATGAACATTCCATTCTAGTGAGAACAGGCGATACACTCTTCCTATCAAATCAGGTAGCCTGCATGGTAGCAACACTGGCACCACTAGTGGCATGTAAGGGCAAACAGAAACCAAAACTGAAATACTACAGACAGAAAGGTTCATAAAGGGGCCATGGAGACAAAATAAAAGTTTGGTTCATTTGAAAGACTGCTCCGCTGGAACAGCAATCATGCCACATTTAATGCAAACTTCACTCAAATAAACTTACGTAATGAGGAAAACAGAACAAGCAGGCGAATGACTGGCTACTTTTTCACACCAGAGTTACGATGCATTATGACCTGCTTGTTGTGGTTGGCCGAAGCCAACAAAATCAGACAGGGATTATAAGCTTTCATAACAAGCTATTTGCACTGGAAATTTAGAGCACATTCTTAGAGCGGTAAGCATGGTAAGGGAAATGATGAAAGTTACAAATGAACATGTCAAAATTTTACGACTGGCCGACACTGCCCTCCCCCGCGCTGTGCAGATGATTTGAGGATTTTCGGGTGCACTGGGCAAGTCTTTTGTGACACCAGCGAACTGGAATGGGAGACGCTGCCGCTAACGTGACCCCGTTTGCAAAGTCATACCCAATGTTTCCCGAAACTGCTGCTTTGAATCATTACAAAATATGGCAGGTCTCATCAGAAGTAAACTGAGAATGGAGCAGTCGCCGAGCGGCACTGCTGCACCGCCCAGGAAGGCTGACAGTAACCAAGCACATCTTGGGTGCCCTCTCGTCAGCTTCAGTTCCAGTTTCTGTTGGACTGCAGCATCTGGATGCTACAAAGAGTCTACACACTAACTATTCTTTTTGGTTAACTGGTGAAGTCACGAAACGTTAGATTCAGCAGGATAATTGAAACTTCAGCTTTGGTGGATAACATTCTCGGTAAACAGAGCATCACTTGCTGCTGGACAAGCCTTGGACCTGAAAAAACACCAAATTCTTTTTAAAGGAAAAGAAGGATGTTGTGGGCTGTCTTCATGGCCCCTTCACAGCAAGAAGGACACACCCTGCAATTGCAGACGACACCTTCACTGCAGCGCACACCCAACTGTGGGCATGCTGGCGACAACGGTTTTCCCTCTGTTCGCAAACGTGAAGTCGATCCATACAACGTCACAGCTGCACAGCACTTTCCCTTAGCCCCTGTCACACAAAAGACCGAGCCCCGCTCCTTGAGCATTCACTTGCAGAGCGAATATGGCTGAATAAGAGCAGAGCGAGTGGTTTCCACGTCAACTCTCAACCTCCTCCTATATTTCTTGGACAAACCCCCTGCCCGGTTGTACCACTGTCCTCCCGGACCACCCCCACATTTCCTTAACGAGGGATGTTTGTAGAGCAACGGCAATTTAGATGGCTTGGGCCGAATGCCGCATTTCTTCCCTTCTGTAACCCTGCAGAGAACGGGACGATCAGCCAGCTTCTCTCTGCTCAATAAGGACGATCAGTCAGCCAGATCAGTGCCAGCCTCTGATTGCAAAAGGTAATAAAAGCGGACTGATTAATGGCATCCCAAGGACCAGATCTGCAGCACACCACCGGCTGAGCCAGTCTCTCGGGGATGTGCAGAATCCTTGTTTGCAACCCTGACGCTGCGAGCAGTCGGCATACCCGTTGCGATGGGCGCAGGTGTGGCCAGTAGGCTCCTGGCCTGGCTCGCAGCCGGCGGGGTGGGCACGAGAATCACGTTGCCACCCGAGGTGGACACCGTGAAGGCCGATGGGCTGGCCCCAGCTGGACCACCAGGGTGCCTGCTGGTGCCTGCGAACAGCATCACACACACCTTTGTGCACTGGCAGCTGCGTCCGCGGCGGCCACCCTAAAGGGGGGAGCGTCAACGTGGGCTCCTTTGCTCGTCTTCACGAGAACCATTTGCACAGTCACAAACTAATGTTAGCCACTTGAGGGCAGCCAATGTTGTTCCTCGGGGGTGAGGGAAAAAAAACAGCTGATCAACACGATACAGTGCAGCTAATTAATTCTTGGCTGCAACCAGCCCGTCAAAGTCCGCTGCAGGACCAAGCCTCTCCGATACTGCTCGTATCACCTGAATCGATTCTTTGTTGAAAATTTCCCTGTCACATCTCACCACACTTAGTTATTGGCCTTCTATTCCTAGTCCTGCCCCTCTGCAGCCACTTCACTACCTTTGTGGCCCAACTTCTTTTGCTGTCAATCTGTGCCAGGATGCATTCTACACAAGTTTGTTCCCGAGCCCATGAGGATTGTTTGCCATTTTTAAAGTAGTATCACCTTCCGTTCCACACCCAATGAAGGTTTCCCTTTACAGCGCGTACTTTTATACTCCGATCATTTCAGTGACAGAGGCAGCCTACTGCTCTTCACTGGAGAATGCCTCTGCATACTAATGATTTCTTTCTTGTGGTTAGGATCAGCATGAACAATAAGCACAAGGAAATAATTGGTCACTTCCATTACCGATCCCAAATGGTAGGTGAGCTGAACCCACCATAGGAATAACATTCACATTATTCTTTCAACCTAGGGTTCAGCTTTCTCAATGCAGTTCCTGAACTATTCTCTGAACAACGAGATGTCTACAAGTGTCAAGTGGCTCAAATATTGCTTACTTTCTACCTCGACTTGGCCTAATCAACCCTTTAAAGGGGCCGCAAATAATTTCAAAGAAATAACATCTTTTTGCCTCACCACCTTTCGAGCACTTTTCACTCTAACAGAGGATTGCGGCGGTTGCACATTCTTCATATGTGTCCTCCAAGTGCGGAACTGATTAAGGTCAAGATTATCATAGCCATACATTCTTTGCGCATGCCCTCACTTCACAGAGAGTCTTCCAAAAGCAGGTTTCCATTTCACTGCAGTAAAGGTAGCAAGCTTTATGTGCACAGCCAGCTTCTTTGGCAGCCCACTTCCCGGTGGGTGCGTGATCTTTTCTTGTGGGCCTCCAAACACTACAGTGAAGCTAAAATTAAAGCACTAATGACAAGCTTCCCACAAGACCAACCGCTGAAACAACTGCACTGTGTTAGGTTTTTTAAAAAAAATAAAAAGAAAATTTAAAGAGAAAAGACTAATAAAGTATGTTAAATCGTTTTTACGGCACAGTTCATCATGCACACATAAGGTTGTTTGTTTTCGGGTTTTATATTTTTAAAGCAAAGCTTTCGACCTCTACCAGCCAACGGTTCCTTCGTTGCGTGTGCGACAAGAAACTCCCAACGTGGCTGGGGAGGGCGAGGACGGTTTTCACTCACGGAGCACAGTGTAGATGGCGCAGCGAATGGTTACCCAACGTTCCCCGTGCGCAGGTGCCTGCTCACACTGCCAGGCGCATAGGCAGGATGGCTTTGTCGTCTGCTTTAGCGATGGTTGTTTTGGGCCTGTTTTGGCGCAGCTTCGCGTCCATTGCGCGCTTCCTTCACACAGCTTCATTAACTTGTTCAACAACCCTTCCTGGGTAACCCGGACCTGACGAAATTAAGTGGTCATATGGCAAAGATACGTTAAGGATTGGTTGGCAAGGCGGGAAAACAAAATGTAGAGACAGACATCTGGCCGCTAGCAAAACAGTACCTTCTGCCCACTGCTTGCCACAATTGGGACTCCATTTTCTAAATTGGTGAATACCAATTCAGTTGTGTTTTAAAAGGTGAAAGGAGGAACTGGTTCTGATAAACAGCGATTATAAAAGTTAATTCAGCTTTCTCGCAATTCTCAAACTTACTAAACTAACTAGTTTAAATAGGCATAAATGGGAATCACTAAGCTCACAAGCCAAATTGTTTCGGTGTCTGCGCTTGTGTCGCACGGTGGTGTAGCCCCAAGCTAGCACATCAGGATGGCTACGTTCTGCTGTCTCACCCTTCGGAAGACGCACCTCTCCGTTTTTTTTCTTTCTGCCGACGCACGGCCGGGCGTCCGCCGTTCTTGCACGCCTGTGGCCGACGCTGCTGCGTTCGGGACGTCACTCCCGCAAATTCCAGGTAACGGCTGGCAGAATCTCTGGTTTCATTCTTTATAAACCCACGTGTGTGAATTCAAGTGACGTCGCATGGGCAATTGTCGTGAGTGTCACTTAAAGCTTTGCTTTCTAATCACCTTCACAGCGTGGATTGGAGACAATTTTTTTTTCAAAATCGGGCGCTATTTTTTAAACTGATAATCAGGGAGAAATCGGGTGTTTTGGTAAAAACATTCAAAAATTCTGTTTTTTTTCGGGTTCAATCTAGGAATGCACTAAGTAATACACTCAGTTCATTTTATCCAAACTTATCACAAGCTTCTCAAGTTTAAGGTGTTAAAATTGGTGTTTGCTTTCTGCTGATACTCGGGGCACATCTGTGTTTTCTAGCAAATACTCCCCGAAATTTCAAATTTGTTTGAAATGAATCAGTAATGATAATAGTAAAGAGGACTGATAACCTCCAAGAAATGAAACCTTTTATTCACGAAGCACTGGTCATGGATTTTTTACACATCATTGTTTACGTGCATTATCATCTGCTTGCGCAACATGTCGGTCTCCACTCGAGACCTGTCCGATCCTTGAACGTATCTCAGCCGGGAGAAAGTTCTCTTGACATCACTTGACATTAGGTAGGTTCTCTTGACATTAGGTAGGCACAACAATATTAATGCCGCATTTGCCAGCCTGCAGTAGCGAGCGGTAAAGTCATGGCAATACTCAATTAGTTCGAAAGCTCTGTTTGCGGGGCTTGCCTCCAGCAAGTCAGCGTACAATTGTGCAGATCGCTACCTTGAAAATGTCCATTCGGAGAGAAATCGGGTTTAACCCCGTTCTCCTAAAACATGTTCGGGGTGTAAAAACCGAGTAAAATCGGGTTTTACCCGGAAACGAACAACCCTATCCATACACTGTTCACCTTCTCTTGCCTAAAAAGGAAAAAAAAACTTTCCATAGGACAAAGTTGTTCCTGGTTTCGAACTTCGGAGGTTTTGCGTGCTGAAGCTACCCCTTGGCTACGCCGTGCACCGTAACGGAGGGCTACAGACTAATCTTGACCCCCTGGGGATCTTTGACGTGCTTTGAAATCTGTTCCTGGTCACAGGCACAGCACCCTTTCTCACGTAACGTGGTCAGATGGCCAGAACCTGCCCGCCGTACGCAAGAGTGGCTGCTTGCTGCAACGGTGTGAAGTCCACACAATCCATGCCACCTTTGTGTTGGGACAGACACCTAGAAAACACCGCCTTTATGCCCGAGTGAACGCAAGGCATCAGAAAACTTGCAAACGAAGCTTCAGAAGATGTATTCCAGTTTTTACTGCGATCGCTAAAGCAAGAGGTGTTTTTTCTTGCTTCTTCTTCACACTAACGCTGAGCAGATTACATCTTGCTTTGCTGCAAACACCACCAAAGCATGACAGCTTTCTGCTGCCTCTGCCACTTAATCCCTTGATGAATGCAATCGAAGCTTGTTCAAGTCTGCTTCAGTTCTGCTCTGCACTCCCATGCACCTGCTGGGACCTTTGGTTTCTGCAGTGCTTGTAGCAGTCCGAGCCAGCACTTATTTTACCTCTCAACACCCCCCCCCCCCCCCCTCCCATTTGCTACCTTAAACACCAGTCTAACGTACATTCTTAATGTAAAGTACTCTCAGTTATGTACTTATATTCTGCCTCAGATACGCCTTCGGTTTCCTTTGCACTGCATAATGGGCGTGTCTATAAGCCATGGCAGCAGTTTTGGCAGTTCTTTGGCATTCAAGCATCCGTTAAGCTGTTTTTTCGCGGCTGATTTGAGCCAGAGACTGACCAAGAGGGCAAATTTTTTGCATTCCCACATGCCACCCTGGGGGGAAGGGGCCAGGTCACCTTGCTGCTGCTGACTGGTGGTGGTGGCAGGCGTGTCACTGCCGGCCACGGTGGGCGTGGTGGGCCCCTCCGGCCGGTCCCCGGCCACCGCAGCCTGGGGGCCGTCGCGCACCAGCTTCCGCCGCCGCTTGGGTGCCTTGCGGTGGCTGAACAGGGTGGGAACCGCAAATGGCTTCAACTTGCGGTCCGTCCGCCGGGGCTCGTACTGGTCTTCATCGAAGTGAGCCTGCGTGCCACCCCCTCCCCCTATAAACAAGCGGCCTCAATCACTTGGTCCAGCCGAATGCAGGGGCAAGCTGGCCGTGCACTAACTGTGAGGACCCCACAGATACTCTGGGAAGAAGTGTGCGACGCTCGTCAGACGGACCACAAAACACACCAGCTGTTAGAGCTTTGCTGTAACTAAAAGATCACACCATGGCCAACGATGCCTCATCTTCTTCACAAAGCCCTCAACTTTGCCTGCAAGCCGCCATACCAAGGTGGTGTCAAAAGACCCTTTTTGCCTCTCTTTCGGTCTTCTTCATGATGCCAGTCAATGCGAATCAGAACACTTCGGTAAAATAAGGAATAAAACCCCTGGGCCGGTCAGCTATCAAGTGTGGTGCCGCCACTGGCAGAAGGTGCAGAAAACACCTGCACAGTTGGCCATCAATAATGCTGACGGCCGGAATCGGCCGCGTCGCCGATGTCGTCTGGTCAGGCATGGGAATGAACAAAAGAAAGGCGAGAAAGGCGAACACTGACCACATACAAAAATATATTTGACGTTTCAGAACCGCATACGAGTTCCTTGTTCCCTGAGTAAGACAAGAAGTTCTCGCCAGTTATGCAGGCAGCACGAGCATGCCTAGTCACCTGGCATAGCCCCTTCCATCCGGTTCATTGTGTCTGGCGTTGACCGAATGAAAAGCGTTTCCCGCAGCTGCCAGGATGACGTGTTCTTTTCCCAAGCTAAAATAGCACCATTGTCCCAGTCAATCCTGTGAGAATTTTGGTGCGCGTGTTCCGCTGTGGCATGCGTCATGTGATTATTACTTCTCACATCACGTTGGTGCTCCTTCAGTTGTCGTGAAAACTTCCCTGTTTCACCAAAGCAATCAGCGCATAGTATCTTGTTTACCACTCCTCGGAATGAATCCCTTGGCAGTTGGTCTTTTACATTCATAAGCCAGTTCCGGGGACTGCTGGCCAGTGCATGGGCAATGCACATGCATTTTGAAAATACGTACGACAGTGCTTCGCTCCTTCCTGGGACGTAGGTGATTACGGCGCGTGCACTGAATGTCATGTTGTTGTGCATTCTTGGCTGCAGTATCTTATTCTGTTTTGCCGATAAATAGTTTAGGATAGCCGTGGGCAATAATAAGTTCACTCAGAATTGTTCCCAATTCATGTTTCAGTGCGCTGCCATTTCAACAGACGTGTGGGGTGCATGTTATCAAGGATGACACAACAGATGCCTTGTGGCCGAGTAGGTGGCAAGATGCAAAATTGAGGTAATGAACTGTGTGTGTGTGTGTGGACTTCCTGTATGCTGAGAAGGTGAGAGGACCCTCATTTTGGCGAACCAGAACATCCAAGAAAAGAAGTGTGTTGTCTTGCTCTAGTTCCACGGTGAACTGTATATGCGCATTCTGGGCATTGAGGCTGTCCAGAAGGCATGACAAAACCTTGCTTTTTTTAAATATAAACGCCCACTGCAGGGCAAAGGACTCTCCCATTAATCTCCAATTACCCCGGTCCTGTGCTAACTGCGACCAATCTATACCCGTCAACTTCTTGATCTCATCTGCCCATCTAACTTTCCGCCGCCCCCTGCCATGCTTGCCTTCTCTAGGGATCCACTCTGTTGCCCTTAATGACCAGCGGTTATCCTGCCTTCGCATTACGTGCCCTGCCAACGTCCATTTCTTCTTCTTAATTTCTACTAATATGTCCCTAACACGCGTTTGTTCCCTGACCCACTCCACTCTCTTCTTGTCCCTTTAATGTTACACCTATCATCTTCCGCTCCATTGCGCGCTGAGTCGTCCTCAATTTAAGTTGAACCCTCTTAGTGAGCCCCCAAGTTTCTGCCCCATAGGTGAGTACCAGTAAGATGTAGCTGTCACACACTTTCTTCTTCGGGGACAATGTGGCAGTCACTTCTTGTGGTAGTCACTCCTATCTAGCAAGCAAGACCGTGGCATTGCCTTTGTCGGAAGGAAGAATGGCGATGTTGCTGTTATTCTGCAGGCTCCTGATCGCGTGCCTCTCTGCTACCAGTGAATGCAGTCTTGCACAATGTCTTTGCAAACCCACACCAATAGCACAGGTGTGTACCTCTTGTACTTCAGAGGGAAGCTGGCCGACCGCACAGATCACATTTTCTGGCTTCTGTGGTGTTTCCGTGTTGAAATTCAAACCACAGGACAGAACCTTAGCCTTCCGTTCGCTCAGTGTGTACGGAGATAGGATGAGGACGTCTTGCACGCCTTGTGGCACATCCGGCCGGAGTGCCTCCTGTTTCCTGTCTTGCGACGTTACATGATGGCGTCCTCCCATGCTAGCGGTGAAGTGTGTGTGCAGCTGCACCTCTGGCACAGATGCTCAAGCTGCCGGTGCGCAAACAAGGTTTGGGTTTCCAATGCTTGTAGCTTCCGGCGGCCCTTACAGATACGTGCTAATTAAAAGAACGCTTGCTATTTTAGCTCAGGAAAAGAACGTGTCATCCTGGCGGCTGCTGGAATCACTTTTCATTCAGTCAATGCCAGCCACAATAAACCAGACGGAAAGGACTATGCCGGCCATCTATGCATGCTCTTTATGTCACGTGCTGTCTACATAATTGATGACGACTTCTTGTCTCGCTCAGAGAACAAGAAACGCACATGTGGTTTCAAATATTTTTATGCATGGTCAGTGCTCGCTTTTTTTCTCATTCACTGTGGAAAAGTGCACTAAGTGGTGACAGCCATTCTACCTTCCCGGGCGTTTTCTGCCTCCAAAAACAACTGCTACTATGGCGAGTGGTATATCTGAATTTACGCACTGTAACCAACCGGCATAGGCCAACTTTCTTTTATACTTTAGCGCCCCTTAAACATTTTTCAGTGGTCAAATAAACTTCAGCGCATGGTAATTGAGGCTGCCAACAAACTAATTCTTTTTGCACGAACTTATTAAAAAACTTTTTGCGAGCACACCCTTGTCAAACGTCTTGCGCATGCTGCCCTTGTCGTTACAACAAATACGACTGACTGGAAGCCGCATCAAATAAGAACACTTTCCGTTTAGTGTGCACCCGACAAATTCCGTTTCTCAGTGAATGTAGCTACAGAAAGAAACTCTTGAGAGCAGGATCCTTCCCACTCCATTGTTGCACATCCGTGCTCAATGGAGCTGCCATCTTCCCAGGAATCAAAAAAAAACGTGCCCGCTATGCCAGTACGACCAGGTATCCCAATGCACACACAGCTCCCACTCCCCCTCTGAGGACTATTACTAATGGGAATGCCCATCAATGCCTTTCTGCCCGACAGCTGTTGGGCCACCTTTCAGAAAAGTATGCTGGGGCAAAACTACGAAGTCAGGACCAGTTGAGTTTCCACAAATTCCTGGGCCTGATTTGCTTCGATTATGCTTGCATTCGCCCAAAAGACATTCTGAATTTGATCCAACTTTCTAACGGTTGCTTCATTTTGAGTTTTACTCCTGTTGGGCCTGTTGTTTGCAGCACTCCTACACAGCACGAAAAGCCACACAAAAAAAAGAAGAAAAAAAAAGGCACCCAAAAAATGGTGCTTGCCTTTCAGCAAAGCTGTGACAATTCCTGAAAACATAAAAAAAAACTCAAGGCCTTAACAAACCAGCAAACATTAGAAGGTGGGAGCTTGGGTGAAGGTACGATGCACTGCGACTGCACAACGCAAAGAAAAGGGGCGAAAGGAAGGCCACGGAGCAGTTAAGGCCTTGAGTTTTTTCCTTCCATCCTTGGAGCTGTGTGCAATCACAGACATTATTTCTAATTCCTAAAACTGCATACTTCCACGCCGTTTCCATAGGCAAACATTATCACACGTGGTATACTGTGCCTACGGAATCATGAGAGGGCAAGGCTTAATTAGAATGCCAATCGAAATGGGCTCTTAGGAAGCAGCCACCAAGGGGTAAAGCCGTGTGCACTGGCTAATTCAGTTAACAACGGCCCCCACCCACTATAGACAAGACTACGTGATTCTAACACCCTTTCTGAGACAGTGGATTTATCAGTGTAAACAAATATCCTTTCCTAATAATATGGCTAAACAGTGGTGTTCTCTAAGAACTCCGTTACATACGTGTGCATATATATGCACAGCACTCCAAAGATCAAGACCAAATGCCACCTCATGTGCAGGAGGACATAGCTTCGTTAACAAGCTCCTCCTCCCAAGCTAGCACATCCTTCCAAGGTAATTGTGTTTTGGGGGGCAACCCCAACACAAGCAGTGGCAGGAGAGCGGTGGATGAATGAAGCCCTTGTGCGATAGCCCCTAGGCTTGCCTATGTTCTCATCTGACCACCCAGCCCACCATGGAGAACAGGACTGGTGAGGCTGCCAATAGCTCCTTCATTGATACCTGAATCAGCCTCTCCTCACTCCGAGATTATGGGGCTTCACGCACCCAAGCTACACCTGGCCTACGAAGCATGCCATAGTGGACTATAGTGGGGTGCAGGGGGGTTAGTTTTGACCACCTTGGGATCTTTAACGTGCGCTGTAATCTTGACACCCGGGCGCCTTCGCTTCTTGCCTCCATCTTCTCCTCACTTTCATGATCAATCTCGTTACAAGATGCTTAAATACCCACAAACACACGTCACGGTACACTGGCACGCTTCAAGAACACACATAACCACCAGGCCCATTCCCAGAGGAACCACTGAAGCAGAAAGAGACCACTACCAACCCTGACCCCTTTGTGCCGCGTGGAACAGGATAGGAGAACACTTGGAACCTCGCGTCCCAGATCGGGGCATTACACCCGAACCAAAGATACAAAGCCAGCCTGGAATGGAAAAGGGCCTGGTCGTCTGACAGAAACGACTAGGGACGTCAGCAAGTGTGCTTGTCGCAACACTGGCGTCCCCAAAAATCCCCCACACGTGCTGTGTCCCTCACATCGGGTAAACGACTAGCCGCTGAAAAGCAACGATTGTACCCATCGACGCAACAGTGGCAAAAAGCGCTGCGCTCTGTCACATCCGATCCGCCTCGACCCATGTGAAAGGAACCAGTTTCACGGCGCTAAATTTGCCGTGCCGCTGTATGAGCGGTCAATGTATAACGACACACAGGTGAAGCAGGTCCGCAATCTGTCCAACTGTCCAACAAGCTATGGTGACATCTGCGCACAGCGTTCCAAAACAGATCATCACAGCGTCTGTTTTGGAACGCCGCTTTCCCAAAGGAAACTCACTCCGAAAGGAAAGAGTGCCAGCGACCTACACGTGAAATGACTGGCTTCTGCTGAAAAAAAAAGAAGAAGAAGAAGAAGAAGAAGAAGTAGTTCCTCCCGAAGCTCAGTTACTGTAATGAAGAAGAGTCTGTCGACCATTTCCTTTTGTCATGTCGGCGATTTTCAAGCCTCAGACGTCAGCTCCTTGAAGTGCCGCTTCATCGCCTGGGGTTGGTATTATCAGTGCCGGCTCTTTTATCATTTGGGGCTTCAGAAACGGGATATTGCCGCCGGGATGTTTGTTCTGCTCTTCTGCGCTTCATAGAAAATTCCAAAAGATTTACAACCTAATTCGTATCTTGTTCTGGCTCCTTACCTGAGCCCTCCAAAAGCATCCATTTCTGATTCTTCTTTTTCTCCTCCTCTCCCTCCTTCTCCTTCTTCCTCTTCTTATTTTTCTTTATTTAATTATTTATTTACTTATTTCCTTTTTTTTTGTTTCAATATTACCCAAATTCCAAACCCAATTCCTCCAACACAAGAAAAAGAAAAGCTTCCAAATTTTTATAATTTTCTTTGAATCATTCTAATTTTCTCATTTTCTTTGAATCACATTCTAATTAACGACTGATGTTTGGCCGGTCCCCTCATTGGGTATGCGCCAATATACAAAGGAACAACAACAACAACAACGAAGCTCAAGAGGCGACGCGATCGGTGAGCCGAACACCAAAATTCGCAGTTGTCCGCTGCATTGTTTTATGAACGGCGCGAAAACGCCGGCCCGAGTAATAGTATCGGCAACATTCACCGCCGTATCACACGCCGCTGTGATCCGCGCGTCTCATCTGTTGCGTCTGACATCTGATCGCGTTTCGACAATTTGATTCCGACCGGGCAACACGATGGCCCCGAACGCCGAACAATATACGGCGTCCTTCGAATAAATGACGGGTTACAAATCATTACGTCTGCGTTCTATGCGCGCAAACAAGCACAGTGTTCCGAATGTAAAAGCAAATATACTCCCAGAAACGTACCTCGCATATGCCGTAACTGCTGTCTTTCGGGGGCACCCAAAGTTTGCCGTTCTCTGCAATGTTCACTTTGACAGCCCATTCCAATCTGCGCTTGGCATCTCGAGGAAATGAATGGATTCGTATGCCGCTCTTGCGCCCGGTTTTGCAGCCAACGGCGACGCATCGCATTACGCCAGGTTACATGCGCTGTCCTCGAGCAAAGCGAAAAACTTCGACCAAACCAACACAAAACCACAAAACCACGGCCTCCTGCGCTGGCTGGAGTTCTCTATCAACTCTATGGGAGTTCTGTCGGTTCTGTTGGTTGTTGGTTGTTATGTTAGGGTGCCCAGGGTTACCAGATGCTCCAACCAAAAACAGCCAAATCCGCAAGCCAAACTAGCCCAAATCTCGCCCAACACAAAAGAATCCCGCCAAAATTGGATAAGGCGTCGCCCAAATTTTTGGAACACAGTAAAAAGTTCATTTAAGCTCAAAATGTCTAATAATAAAGGAAAATCACTTGGTATTTATGTAGCAGGCAACGATCCAGAAAACTTAAAAGTCCGTGCTATGAGGCCAAGGAGGTTGTAAGAACAACCTCCTTGTATGAGGCATGCCGGCTCGTCAGTCAGTCAGTCAGTAAACTTTATTGATGGGAAAGGGGATAAGGGAAGGGGAAGTGGGGCTAGAGAAGTGAGTGGAGCCCTCTTTCCAGGGCCCCAGTTTCAGCTGCCCCGATTTTCGCTCTCCGGCTCTCCGGATCAGCTCTCGCCGAGTGCCGAGGGCGGAGTTGGCCAGGGCTGCCTCCCATGTCTCTAGTGTGTTGGGTTCGTGGGCGTTCTCCGGGGGCCATATAACGGGGCATCCCCAGGATGCGTGGAAGAGGTTTGCCACCTCTCCATATTTTTTGCAGTGTTCGTTTGTGGTGTTCGGGAACATCAGAGCAATTGTCTAGACTTGTGGATGAAGGTGTTCGTTTGAATTTTCCTTAGTGTTTGGCTTTCGTAGGTGTTAAAGGAGTACTGACACGAAATTTTTATGTTACGTTTTTTTCGCTGCTATGCGTGCCTACCAGCCCACTAATCATAGAATGACAGATTAGACGGTCGAGCGCAGCGTAAACATTCATTTACGGCGTCGTTTATTCGTGCCAGTTTCGGTTTCGACAAAAAAACGCCGAGCGGCCGCCATGACAGTATGTATGACATGGCGTCACCATTCTTGCCGTATCGCTGCCTCTCTGGAAGCGCGCGCGAGCGAGCGCACGCGCGCGCCCAGACCGGCCGAGGTCTTCGCCGTCCCCACAGGCCCGGGCAGCATGACGTCAGTCCCAAAACCATGACGTGTGCACACGCCCGAGCAGCGCGCGCCAACCACAGCCAGCGCGTCGGCTTCGTCACGGGAGCCCCGACGTCGGCAGTTTGGGGCACGTAGCAGATGATGTCACGTCGGCCCGCTCTGGGCTTTCTCGTGCGGGCGAAGATTAAAATGGATTTTAAATATGTTTCGCTGAACGGTTGCTGTTGAAACTTGCTGGGAGATATCTCCTGATAAAAAGGAAGCGTTTTACATAGTTATCTCAGCTTTGAAATTTCGTGTCAGTACTCCTTTAAGGCCTTAAGTGTGGAGGGGGAAACTTCTGCCTGCTGAGACGAAGCCTGGCGAGGAGTTCTTGGTGGGTTTCAGGAGGGGGAAGACTGTACGAGTGCTCAGACTTGGCGCGGTACGTTAGGAACGTCGCTACCTCATCGGCCATCTCGTTTCCGTCTAGCCCCTCGTGACCGGGGCACCAAGTGATGGTGTGCTTATGCTTCAGGGTTGCAGGAAGAATCCGCTCTGTGGACTTGGGAACTCTGCCTGCCGCTAAGTTTAGAATGGCTCTTTTTGAGTCCGTGAGGATGTTCAGCGCTTGGTCGTTGTGTTCGCCCCATCTTATGGCTAGTATGACGGCGCTTGTCTCCGCTTCGTCGGTGTCTAAGTCTTTGATAGTTATGCAGTCTATTAGCTCGCCTAGGTGGTCCACCGCTACTGCTGTTGAGTTCCGCGGTTTGCGCCTCTGCTTGCATCCGTGTAGACTGTGTTGCTCTGGTGCTGGAATGATTTCCGTAGGTATTTGATTCTGGCAACCCTTCGGTCTTTGTGGAGGCTGGGGTGCATGTTCTTGGGTAGGGGGCGTGGGATCAGGATTTTGCGTTGAGTTAGGGTGATGTTGGTCATCCGGTCTTGCCTGATTCTTTCTTGTGGAGTTCCGATTCTGCGCAAGATGGCTCTTCCTGCTGAAGTTTTGTTGAGACGCTCTCTCTGGGCTACTATAGCACCGTTTCTCTTAGCTCTTGAAAGGTATTGAAGATTCCTAGAGCTGATAGTTTGTCGCTTGATGCATAGAAAGGCAGACCTAAAGCTGCCTTGTATGCCGTTCTTATGTTTGCCTCTATCCGTTCTTCTTGGGCTTTCGTGGTGATGTGGAAAGGGAGGCTATATGTGGTTCTACTGATTATGAGTGCTTGGACAAGTCTGAGTGTCTCTTTTTCGCTCATGCCGCTGCGGATTCTTGTAATTCTTCTGATAATCCCAGCAAGTTGGGTTGTTGTCTTCTTGAGCTTCTCCATCGTGGCGTCAATCTGGTTGTTGCTCTGTATTGTCATGCCTAGTATTCTGATTTGGTTTTTTTCGGGGATGGTCTTTGTTCCGATTTGGATTTGGGAAGGTAGTTGTTCTTTTGTTGGACAGATTCGGATGAGCTCGCATTTCTCAGGTGAACATTCGAGGCCGTTCTCTCTTGCCTTTTCCACAACCACGTTTGCGGCAGCTTGCAGTTGTTCCATTTTCTGTTGGAGGTTTCCTTTGGAGACCCATAGAGTAACGTAATCAGCGTAGATGACGTGACCTACTATGTCTGTGAATCGGGTTAGGGCTTCCGCTATATTGATCATTGTAATGTTGAACAGTATGGGGGAGATGACAGAACCCTGTGGGGTGCCTCTGTTCGGCATTTGGAAACAGCCGGATCTCAGGTTTCCCAACCCTACTGTTGCAGTTCGGTTAGAAAGGAAAGCTTTGACGAAGTTGTAGATCCGTTCTCCGCTTCCTATACTGTTCAGGGCCTCTAAGATTGCCTCGTGTGAAACGTTGTCGAACGCTCCCTTGAGGTCTAGAGTCAAAAGTATTTGGTCTTTGTTATTCTTTTTGGCAAGGATTTCTTCCTTGAATAGCAGGAAGGCATCTTGTGTGGATAGGCCTTTTCTGAAGCCGATTAGGCTGTATGGGAGGAGATCATTGTCCTCTAGGTAGCTGTACAGCCGTTTGGTTATGATGCGTTCGTAAAGCTTGCCCGCACATGAGGTAAGCGATATGGGTCTCAGATGGTTGATTGCAAATTCTTTGCCTGGTTTAGGAATAGTTGTGATTTCCGAATGCTTCCACTCCGGTGGGATGGAGCCACGTTTCCAATGTTGTTCATTTATGTATTCGGTAAGTTCTTCTAGCTGCTGATTACCGAGGTTTCTGATGATGTTGTTCGTTATTCCATCTCTGCCTGGAGCGCCTTTTCTTTTTGCTGAGATTATTGCATCGAAGACTTCCTCTTTGGTGATGTCCTGATCAAGGATGTCGTTCTTTGCGCCCTTGTATTGGGTTTGGCTGTGATCCGGGGTGTCTTTGTCTCCAAACTTGCTCTTGAGTGCTTCTAAAAGCTGTTCGTTTGAGCCTTGGAACGTGTGGGCTAATCTTTTTGCACTATGTTGGCTTTCTCTTTTGGTGTTGTTTGGATCCAGCATACTTCTCAAGATTGCCCATGTCTTAGAAGTGCTGAGAGTGTTCTTGAGGTTTTCGCAGAAATCTTCCCAGTTTTGCTTGCAAAGCTTGTGTGCGTATTCTTTCGCCTCTTTCGTGATGTTTTTGATTCTTTTTCGGAGTCGTTTGTTTCGTTTTTGCCTCTTCCATCTTTTGATGAGTTTGGCTCGCTTTTTCCATATGCTCATGAGATGGTTGTCCACGCATGGTGTTTCCTCGTCGCATTGTATTGTATTGGTCACTTTTCTTTGTCTGGAAATTAGATCTTTGCTCCAAATATCGATGTCGGTGATTGGGATTCTATCTTCTGTTAGTGGCAGTTCTGATCTCAACTTTTCCCAGTCTATTATTCTGGCAGGCTTTCGTTGCAGTTTGTAGCTGTCTGACGTGGTTCTGACGCAGATGATGTTATGGTCGCTGCCCAGATTTTCATTAGCGTTGTGCCATATTATACGGTGGTCACTCCTTTTAGCAAAGGTGAGGTCCGGGCAGCTGTCTCTGTTATTAATGCCTCCTGTTCTGGTGGGGCTGCTGGGATCGTTTATGGATTCTAGTCCATATCTGTCCATGTTGTTGAGGAGGTTTTCGCCTTTTTTAGAGTTAAAATTGTAGTTCCATTCTCTGTGGGGTGCATTGAAGTCGCCCAGTGCTATCAGTCTATTTCCTTTCACCTTGAGCATGGTTTCTCCCATGAGCTTTGAGAAATCCTCTCTTGCGTTGGAGGGTGAGCTATAGACGTTGAGAATAAAGACGGAACTTTTCTTCCTGTCGTTGGGAACTATTTCGATTAAGTTGGCCGATGGGGATCGGGTCATTAAGAAATGCTTGATGGTTGTGATGTCTTTTCTTGCGTATATCGCCGCTCGTAGGTCTTTCGTTATATCCATGCGGGTGTAACCTAATATATTCGTCATATATTCCACTTCCTGCAGGCATAGGATTTCGGGCTTCTCTTCTTTGCTTTGTATGTATTGTTCTAGGGAACATTTCTTGTTGCGTATGCTTCTGCAGTTCCATTGCCATATCTCGGGGCCTTTTTACGGTGCTTCATTTTTGTCTGAGATGTCTGCCTCAGGGTCTTCTATCTGTGCATCGAGTGCTTGTTGTTTGCTTCCTCTTGGGTTTAGTTGTTGTTCGAGTTTTCTCTTTGCCTCGTTATGCTGTTTCTGTTCTGCTGATTTCGCCATGTTGAGGAGAGCTTGCTGTATTTGGTCCATCCTATTGTTTAGAGCTTGTTGCATTTGTGCTAGGAAGAGTCCTATGCCACTGGGATCGTTTAGCAGCTGGGGGGGAACTGAAGGTTGCGGTATTGGGGCAGGCATGTCCTTTGGGGTAAAGGCGCACGTGCTTATGGCTGGACTTTTGTGCGGGCTTTCGCTACGTTTTTCTTTTTCAGATAGCTGTCTTCGGAGGTTTTCGATTTCGTTGTTCTGTCTGGCTAGTTGGGCTCGTAGTTCTTCAATTACCTTATCCTGTTTGGATTGTAAAGAGTCAATTTTAGTGTTCGTGTTCTGTAGGGAAGCAGCTACTTTTGGCCAACTCACCTTCTTGTTGCCTTCTTGCTTGCGCTCCTGGGAGGCCACTCGGTCTTTGGTGGTCTTGTTCCCTGTGGGGGCTTCATTCCCTGAGGAGATCGTCGCCTGCTCGGTGTTGTTCCGCACTGGTGGGTCGGTGGTTTCGTCCAGAGTTGGCCACTCCTCCGCAAACCATCTGGGCTGGTTGGGTTTTTTTGCTTTCTTTCCTTTGGGGATGTTGCCAGGGGGTATCCTTGAATTTCGAAACTTCTTCTTGCAATCCTTTGTGCCAGTTACGTGGCCCTCTTCACCGCAGAGAACACACTTTGGGGAGCAGGGGTGTTCCGGGGCTGGGTTATCAGTGCCGCATTGGGGGCATTTGCTGACGTGTGGCGTAGGGCAGACATCTGACCGGTGTCCTGCCGTCATGCAATTCTGGCAGGCTTGACGCGTCTTTCTGTAGTGGTATCACAGAAGTTCACCACCGTGGAAGTACACCGCCCGGGGAACCGTGTCACCCTCGAAAGTCAGCAGTGCAGTTTTCGATTGCCCCAGCATGCGCGCTTGGATTATTTTAGTGTTCAGCGTCCGCACTCTCAGGCCTCTCATGAGGTCTTCCGATGGTGTTCCCGGTGGAAATCCGTGGACGATTCCCTTGACTTCATGCTTGGAGAAAGCCACGTACGATGTTGCGTCATACGTGATGCTGCCGAATCTCAGGAGGTTGATTCTCCGAAGCTCGTTCGCAGCCTCTTCGCTCGGCGTGCTGACGATGATTATGTTTGAGCCCCATCGTGGGCAAACAATCGCTTCCCTCAGGTTGTTCAATCCTCCCGGGCACGCGTTAGCTACGGCCTGGGTTATCTCGAGTGTTGAAAAGGTCTTCAGAGGGAGTCCTTTCCTCGGCCTGATGATGATTTTAAAGTCGTCTTGCGGCAGGGGAGGGAGTTTTCTCTTAAAGGTTTGTTGCTGAAAATTGCCTTGCTTACTTGCAGGGTTTCTGTTTCCGTCTTTATCAGGAGCTTCCCGCTCAAGGGTTCCTCGTGCTTCTTTCTTCATGCGCTGTTTTGTGCGGCGTCTGAGTGCTTGTTTCCAGCCGGCGTCGTCGTTGTTTTCCTGCATAGCGTGCGCTGGTGCTTGTTGTTGAGAAAAAGGCGAAAGTCCGCCGTTCGTCGCCGTTGAAGTCCCTTGAGACGCTTGGGGTTGGTCGATCGGCTGCTGGAGCATCGTGGCTTTCCCGGCGCGGCCGGCTCCGGCGCGCGCGAACGTCGGGCGCTAGCCAAAGCTGCGGACACACGAACATTTTCATCTTTCCCCTCCATCAAACAAACAAACAAAAAAATACTGCCGCAGCTGGGGTCGGAAACACCTTCACCAAAACGCAGTACACACAAGAGGGCAAAAAGTCGGCGCAACGGCCAAGGTCAAAAACAGCACCGAAGGTAAGCACATCACTCAGCGACACCATTATGTCCATACAGTACACGAGATTTGAACCCGGAAAAAAACTCTTCACTTGGTTCAAAACTTTTACACTCTTCTCCGCTTCTTGCCGAATTGTAGTGTTTCGTTAGGCATTCGGTTTCTTGGGTCATATTTTGTCAAAGGCACTTGACCGAAAACACGTTCCACGTTGACATTTGATGTTGTCAAATATAAAAGGGAGACGGCAAGGCCAGAGAGAAAAAAAAAACATGAAGTTTTCTGCGCTCTTTCAGGCACTTTTACGTTTTTCCAGAATTTTATCACGTATATATGTCTGCAGGATATCAACATTTGCTTGCAGAAGGCGATGTTCAGACTCGAGCGCAGGAATGCTGACTATATACTTTCAAACGATTGACGAAAAATCTCAAAGGGAATTTTGTAATGTTTTTGACCTCCAGGAGGACGTCGAATCAGCAGTGAAGAAGGCAACAATGCAGTTTCCGATTGTGATGGGAGACAACGCAAAGGTCGGTAAAAAGCAAATGGGAGAAAGGTCAGTGGGAAACTTCGGAATGGACAATCGCTACAGTCGAGGAGATCCGTTGATGGGATTTGCAGAGGGAAATAACCTGAGGTTGCTGAACACATTCTCCCACAAACGAAGGAATACAAAGTGTACATGGAAAAGTCCCGATGGGACAATAAAAACGAAATCGATTTCATTTTAATGTGACAACCCAGGTATAGTGCAAGACGTAGAGGTGCTAAGTAAGAGTCGGAGCAGCGATCACAGGATGATCAGATGCAAGCTAAGGCTGAATATCAGAAGAGAAAGAACGACACTCGTGAAAATTAATTAGAAACCTGCAGGACCAAATTGAGCGTTAGGGGTTGACTTGTGGGGAGCGCACTCGCGCCCTGCCCCCTCTCCCACTTCGAGCGCACGCCGGCGGCTATGGCCAAGCCGGCTGACGCTGCCGGCACGGGGGCAACTAGCGTCACTTTTTTAGTGACGCTAGGGTACAGTGGCTAGAATTTTCTAGCCACTGTAGCTAGGGGTAACCTCCCCGCAGCAATGAGCTGCGCTGCACATTGCCAACCGCCCCGGTAACAACCCGTTTCGGGCCTCGGTTCCCGTTTCCTCCGCGACGCCTCGGAGGGCGCGCTCGTAGCTCCGGGAGGAGGATGGGGAAAAATCGGTCCTCGGCAAGAGCCGAGATCGGAGGTTGCGAGCGAGGGCCTGGGCTCTTTCGACGGATCGACCTACTGGCGAAAGGACCTCCCTTGCCCCGACCCCGGAATCCATCCGCACCCGCGACCTTCACTGGGTAAGCCAAACCCTTTGTCTTCCCTTGCGAGAACGCTGCAGTAGGACAAGACCATCCTCCTTGCTGTGGCTACTGGTCTGTTTGCACGCGCAACGATATTAGCTACAATAAACCTGTTTATTGTTTGTTGCGAGTGCGTGGTGTCCTTTTTTGCCCGAACCCTGAGCCACGCGCGACTTTGCGCACGGCGGGTTGGGAGTCACGTGAGGGCCGCCAAGTTATACGGCGGGACGATTGCGTAAACGCTAGCAGGTGAAGTTCGCTTCACAGGCTAGCCTTACGTAGGCGACCCCACAGACTTTATCGGTTCCACTTATATTATCTATTGGCGCAATAAATTTGGGGTACCCAAAAAGATGTATGTATATATATATATATATATATATATATATATATATATATATATATATATATATATATATATATATATATATATATATATATATATATATATATATAATTGCATTCAAAAAGCTTTTCTTTCCGCCTCAGGTCGCTTGAATTGCTGAAGGGTAAGATTTAATGGGTAATTCTGATTTTAATCACAACAAAGTTTCATTTTACGGCCTCGTTCTTTCCGTAATAAATTAGTATTTTGAGGTCGTTGCGAATTTCAGCAATCGAGTTAGCCCTGGTTAATCCCCCTTGTCGGCACGTGCCAAGAACTTGGAGGGCATCATCATCATCATCATCATAAACAACAACAACAACCCCGCATGGAATCAGTCGGAACCAGATCGCAGGAGTTTAAAGTGGTCATGTGGAAAAAACACAAGTTTGGTTCATTCGAAAGATTGCCTCGTTAGAATCACACTGACCCCACTTTTAACGTAAACTTCGCTAAATAAGCTACATAATTAGGAAAAAAGGGAATGACCATGCGACCCACTAGCTCATTTCCCGCAACACAACCTATGATGTCATGTGTGACTATACGATTGGCTGAGGCCGGCAAAAGAAAACGAAAATTAGCAGTGCTTATAAGCCTGCCGAACGAACTATTTGCGCTTACATTTAGGGTACATTAAGAGTGGTGGGGTAAATAGTGGAAGTTACGAAAGTACACGTAAACATAGAAGTACCGATTCGTACTGCTGTTGGTACTGCGCGCACTATGCTGTTTTAGCTGCACAACACTGCGACGCTTTCGGGTTGTCTTAGACGACACTGGCCGACTGGCCTAAGCGACGGTGTCCATATTTGTCGAGCGAACACCATGTTTCACGAAACGATGATTTTCTACCTTAATAAAAACAAGCTCAATACAAATACGGTCAAAAACAAAGGCAGAAAACGGCCTGCCGCGCTATGGTGGTGCCAACTAAGTTACCTAACGGTAAACAAGGCTCCCCAGCACACTACATTGCAAACGTCACGAAAACACACGATTCGGCGGGAGAATCAAAATTTTAACTACAGTTGATTAATTTGTCAGTGAATAAAGCATATTTTGCTTATGGACAAGAGCTGGGGGCACCACAAAACACGAAATCTTCCAAATAAAACAAATTTGTATTTTGTCTGCATGGACCCTTTTAAAATAACTATTCAAAACATTCGCGCTTTAGAACGACCAGAACGAGGTCAGTGTAGACAGGGCAAATGACCATTTAACATCGGCATTCAGTGAATCTACAGCAGCTGTGGGAAAAGCAACATGTAGAGAACAAACTGGATAACTAACTAAGAAAACGAAGGAACTCATTGCCAAACGCAAGAACAGGAAAGTCTCAATTAAGTACCATGGGTCGCATTGAATTTGCCGAGCTGTCAAAGCTGATTTACAGAAATAAAACAAAAGGCATTCGTGCATATAACATGGCAGTGATTGAGGAAACGCTCCAAAGAGCGGGAAGCTTGAAAGCAACTAAGAGAAAGCTAGCCATCGGCAAATACAGGATCTGCGCACTCACAGAGGAGCAGGGAAACATTACGCACAACTTGGACGAAATAATTATGGTAGCAGAACGATTCTCCACCAGGCTGTATGCCAGCGACATTAGACCAGGGGAAACTACTGAGAATACAAACCCAACTTGTCATGTCCAAGTAACTAAAGAGGAAGTTGGAAAGGCTCTCAAAGGTATGAAAATAGGAAAAGCTTCGGGTAACGACGGCATAACCGTAGATCTTTTAAAGGAGGGAGGAGATATTGTACTGGAAAAGCTTGCTGTACTATTTTCGGGATGCTTGAATATTCAAAAAGTTCCCATAGCCTGGAAAAACGCCAAAATTATTCTGATTAACAAGAAGGGTGGTCCCAAGGACCTCAAGAATTACAGACCCATCAGCCTACTCTCAGTTGTTTACAAGGTGTTTACCGAATATATAGTTTATTTATTTATTTATTTATTAATTAATTTATTTATTACAAATACCTACATCGCTATTGGGCATCGTTATAGGGGGGTACAGCAGAAAATAGAATATAAACAGGAAATTATAACCAAACTCATTATACAAGGAAACTCTAAACACTTACAGCACAGCATTCTAACAAAGGTAAAAACACAGGAGAATGATACATATTCAAAATAAGCAACCAAATGAATTGCAAAGCAAACGTTAAATATATGGGTTATTTCATCAACTCAAAACGCTGCTTCAATGGCTGATAGTAAATTAGAATCGGAGAATATTGGTATTTTTAGCGCGTTCCAGTCACTAATAGAGTTACGAAAGAAAGAGTATTTAAACACATTCAATCGACAGGTATATTCTCTCATTTTATATACGTGATCTTTCCGTTCGGACATATATAACTATAGGCTTGTTTAAATACCGTTCTTTATTCCAGTCTTAACATGATATATATTATAAAGAAATTTAAGTCTGAACTTTCCGTCATCCACAAAGGGGTTTCCATCCCAGGGCCTGGAGAATTTCAGAACTCCTTATTCTAAAATCACCATTGCCTGTTACAAACCTGGCAGCCCTTTTTTGCACCCTCTCCAACTTTTCTTTCAGTACATTAGTGAAAGGGTCCCAAAAACATAACCATACTCTAGAATCGGGCGCACATTTGTAATATTGTCACGAAGCCAAGGACGACGCAGTTGTTTTTAAGGAGAAACAAGTTTATTGGAGCGAACTCGTGCTCTCCTAACAACTCAAAAGAATACAGAGGCGGCGAAGCAGCGGTCAACAAAGTGACTTGCACAGGCGCTTGTCGCAAAATCGAATGCCGCGGCGTCTGCTCTGCAGGCGTTTATCTTTCGGCGCTAGTGTTTCTTCGCGTTCGCGGCAATATACAGAGTTTCCTTGAGTGTTTGCGGCGCGTCGCTGAAATTTCTTTGGAAAAAATGAATTAAGCGTGAAGCCTTCGCTGTGATTAAATCTACGTGACTGGTCCAATCTAGTGTTGCCGTGAACGTTACCAATGTTACCCCAAGATACTTAACTTGATCTACCTTTTGTACTGCGCAGGAATTTAAGTAATAAGACCTGGATACTACCTTTTTTTGTTAGTAAATTGAACATGAAAACATTTCGTTAGGTTTAAACTCATTTTCCACTGAGCACACCAAGACACAATCTTATCGAGGTCAGACTGTAGTACTGTGGTGTCATCAACACACTTGACTGGGTAATACAAAACACAATCATCTGCATAAAGTGTCACTGTAGATATCAAACCCAGTGGAAAATCATTGATAAAAATAAAAAAAGAAGCGGCCCCAGAATCAACCCCTGTGGCACCCCGGACAGTACATCAGCTGGTGATGAAGACACCCCATTTATCATTACACATTGTTTACGGGCGCTTAGATAATCCTTAATCCACGGCGGCCGCTTTTCTGATGGAGGCGACAAGCAAAAACGCCCGTGTGTACGAGATTTCGGCGCACGTTAAAGATCGCACGTTTCGGCTCACGACGCACCTAGGGCTATCCTTTAGGAGAGAAAAATCGGGGATCATGCGCGGAGCACAAAGCAGTACCAGTGCAGCAAGTAGAAATACCATTGATGAAAGAGTATATATAAATATTTAGGAGTACGGCTGAACGGCAGCGAAGATTACACGCACGCGCATGAGGCCACCTTAAGACGAAAGGAAGACGGAACGCGGCTATAATGAAGCATAGAACCCTCTGGGGATACAGCAAATACGAGGTGGTAAGGGGAGTCTGGAAAGGGGTCATGGTACCAGGATTAACTTTCGCAAATTAGGTTCGTGCATGAAAACAGAGACCCAAGCGGGCCTGGAGGTAAATCAGGCGGCGGTAGGCAGATTGGCTTTAGGGGCCCACAGCAAAGCTACAAATGAAGCGGTGCAGGGGGATATGGGCTGGTCGTCTTTCGAGGCGAGGGAGGCGCAGAGCAAGATCAAGTTTGAGGAGCGACTTCGTGGCATGGAGGACGAAAAATGGGCCGCGAGGGTGTTTAAGTACCTGTATATGAGGAGAGTGGACACGTGGTGTAGACAGAGGAACAGGCAGCTGACCAAGCGGTACGGAAAGTCGGTACGGGAAAGCAGTGGCGCACCCACGGGGGGTGTTTTGGGGGTTTGTAACCCCCCCCCCCCAGATGTCCGTCGACCCAACCCCCTCCTCACGCCTCTCCCACCGAACCGAAACCGAAGTTCACCGAGCGCCAGTGTGTAGTCTCGGAAGCTTTTATTGTTGGACATTTGCAGTAAAATCTCGAAGAAGAATATTGCATGACCGGCATTAAAAAATAAAACTAGAGCACGAGCTTTTAGGATTGTGCTTTTAAGACAGTGCGGACCAACTTGCGTATAACTTGAAGTAGTTTAAGAAAAAGAATGAGAAAAACATTTAGTGATACAAAAAGTGTCCCTGGACAGGAAATTTCTGAATGCTTCAGAATCCCTGGGGGTTTTAAATGATTCCGTAGCCCCCCTCCCCCCTACGGCACGCCTCATAGCCCACGTTAACCGCAGATAGTCGCACAATGTTTGTAGGGCCAGATTATACCACTTTCTGAACTTCTGTGTGGAACTTCCATCACGAGATTTGAATCATTCGTCGCTTTCTAGAAAAAAAAAAAAAAAAGACGCTGAAATTTCCCATAGGTTGGGACTCAGTATTGTCGAGCTTGCCTTCTGGCCTCAAATCAAATCTAACAAGATCAGATCGAAGTTGTTTTATTTCATTTGAAAGCTTAAACAACTGTTTTTCCTTCAATACTAAGCACTGTACGAGCCCTTCCTCTCCCGTTGAATAAAAAAAGGGTTCGGTTTTCCTTTATATATATCGCCTGAGTTTGTAACATTATAGTGAGGAAGACAGCAACGCTTCATGCGCAGTTACAAAAACCTGTGAT